>NW_023144625.1:1071315-1188240 GCF_012932325.1 Thrips palmi | reverse complement strand
TTACAAATATTGGTAATTATTCCCAAAAAAATAAAATAATGAAAATAATATTGAAATTGTCCGGAAGAACTATCATGCTCCGTAGCAACGCCCGGGCTGCGGCAAGCTTAGGTGGCTTTGGGTTGTGTCAAGCTGGATGATCACCGACGAGAATTTATTCAACTCATTGACACGAGGCTAATGGCCTGGTATGACAAATTAAGTACTGCTCTGAAATCCACGATTGAGGCTACGTAAGTCGATTTGAGAATTTACGCAACCACAACATCTGTCGTCTGCTAGCGGACTTGTCCGCTACAAACACCACAAACCATCACTTCCTCTTTGGAATATTGATAAGTATTCAATATTTCCATAACGGCACTGGTAGCCAAGGAATGTGACGTCAAGTTTGTTTTCGGGTGATTCCGTGCGTAGGGGCCGTTTTTGCCACCCTAGAAAGTCAAGAAATCAATCTTGCTTGTTCGGCCGGAATTTGGCCTAGATTTGGCCTGAACCCCAGGAAGATACTCTGAGCCCGGGCGAGCTTAAAGTTGACTTTCGTTTTCTCCCTCTATAAAATATGACGAAATTAACTGAAAATATGACGGAAATTTCGCTTCACGGAAATTACAAACAGGTGTTTCTGGCTCACTGCAACTGCATTTCGCCACAGAAATATGCCATAAGTTTGGCACACTAGTTCGACGTCAAGACACATCTTTTCACGTGTTGGATGTCTTTCAAAACCCAATAGACGAGGAGCGAGAGGGGCATACGGAAATTACACCAATTGTTACAACCCACCGATTTCACACACAACTTCCACTCGCACACTCACCACCCTCACCTTTTCGCCACCGAAACTCGTTCACATGGTAAACAGAGCGTGCTAATTCTAAATACGGCGGCGGTTTTGAGCAGAGAGCACTTCTAGTAGTTTTTTTGGTGCTTACTTTGAAACCGCTAAGGTAAAAAGTCAGAGTACGGTGGACATTTAGTACGCGTTCTGAAAGTACAATTCCAATCAATATACGATCTTTAAATTCAAGCAAGATAGTCATCATTAGTTAGAGATTTGATGAGTGTGTGTGGAATTCAATGATTTGAATGGAACGAAGGGTTTTAGAGCCGCAAAGTTGGTGTAAGGTGCGAATGGACATGACGGAACTTACAAAATCGACCCTTTTCGCCCCTCTCCCGCGTCCCATGTTCGCTTTGAAAGTCCGTATACAAAGGGAACAAGCTATTCTAGTGCCAAACAAGATTCTTAAGTGTATAAATGGACTGCACTCGAAAAAGTTCGCTCTGGGGAGGGTGTGGACACAAAAACGCCCTCTACGCGTGGAATCACCCTTTCACGTGAAAACGGCGATGTTAGTTTCAGCGTGACAAACGGTGAAAATCAACATTCAAACGAATGTTACGCACCACACCGCTTTGTCACATTACTTCGGGTGTGACACGCAATCGCGATGGCTCACTTAATACACGCACACCTGATCCAAATTATTTCCCCATTAATTGAATAAATTATGATTAATTGTAAATTATGTAAAATGATTACAAATTATTGGTAATTATTCCAAAAAAATTAAAATAATGAAAATAAAATTGAAATTGTCCGGAAGGACGATCATGCTCCGCAGCGACGCCCGAGCTGCAGCAAGCTTATGTGGATTTGGTTTGTGTCGAGCAGGACGATCACCGACGTGGATTTATTCAAGTCATCGACAGGAGGCTAATCACCTGGTATGACAAATGAAGTGCTGCTCTGAAATCCACGGTATGAGGATTTACGCAATCGCAACATCTGTCGTCTGCTAGCGGACTTCACCGCTACAAACACCACGAACCATCAGTGCCTCTTTGGAAAATTGAAAAGCATCCAATATTTCCATAACGGTGCATTCAAACGAACGTGACAGTACATGGGTGTCGCATTCGTTTGGATGTGACACGACATGTGTACTTGGGTACTATGTGTCACATACGTTTTAATGTGACAGTTCGACAGCTGATTGCGTGTCAAACCCAAAGAAATGTGACAAAGCGGTGCGGTGTGTCACATTCGTTTAAATGTTGATTTTCAGCGTTTGTCACGCTCAAACTAACATCGCCGTTTTCACGTGAAAGGGTGATTCCGCGCGTAGAGGGCGTTTTTGTGTCCACACCCTCCCCAGAGCGAACGTCACATTCCTTGGCTACCTGTGCCGTTATGGAAATATTGAATGCTTATCAATTTTCCAAAGAGGAAGTGACGGTTTGTGGTGTTTGTAGTGAAGTCCGCTAGCAGACGACAGATGTTGCGATTGCGTAAGTTCTCATATCGACTTACGTAGCCTTAACCGTGGATTTCAGAGCAGCACTTAATTTGTCATACCCCGCCATAAGGCTCGTGTCAATGAGTTGAATAAATCAACGTCGGTGATCATCCAGCTTGACACAACCCAAAGCCACCTAAGGTTGCCGCAGCTCGGGCGTCGCTACGGAGCATGACCGTCCTTCAAATTTCAATATTATTTTTATTATATTATTTTTTTGGAACAATTGCTTATGATTTGTAATAATTTTGCATTGTTCACAATTAATCATAATTTATTCAATTAATGGGGAAATAATTTGGATCAGTTGTGCGTGTATTTACTGAGGCCATCTCGTAATAGCATGTCGTCCGAGAAACATTTTATATTGTTTTTAAAATAATCAAAGTAATTTCTTTTCTTCCCCTTGATGAGCTGTATGTGGAATTTCCCATAATGCCCGCTGTGTGAGGTTGCTTCGGTAAAGGCGCACTAAGTGTTGCGCGAGAGATGCGCACGCGGACCGACGAGTAGCCTCCCTAGCTTTCCCTGAAACTCAAAAACTAAATGGTCAAACCTATATAAACCTAACCTAACGGGCTCGGACAAATCTTACGCTACTCGGAACAGATCTTAATCTCATGGTCACAAATCTTAGTCTATTTGCAGCAGATATTTGTCTACTCGTGGCAGACCTTGCACCGCATGCAGCTCAAAGGGAAGAGAATGAATTATTTTGATTATCTTTTAAATACTCTAAAATATTTCTAGAACGACGGGCGATCATTTCTGTTCATTTCTTAGTAAAAAGAAAAAATATCCGCGCATTATTTTTAATCAATAAATTTATTGCTAAAACATTAAAATAACAGGGGGGACGTTCCAGGCGGGGGACGCTCCAGACGTTCCCCGAATTTCGGACCGAATTTCAGGAATTTTAATGAATTTTGGACCGAAATTCATGAATGTCAATGACTTTCATGAATTTCAATTAATTTTGATGAATTTTAATTGATTTCGGCTTAAAATTCATGAACTTTGAATTTCGGTGTAGAAATTTTCAGGCGTTATTTCCTCTTGACCTAGACGTTTGCGCCCACTAGTTCATTGGTGATAAATGATACCCTCGCGTTGCCAAAGCTATCAACAAATTATTGACACATTGAGAAAACTCACCCTATATAAGAAAACCTCGCGAACGAATCAAACTTAGTAACCTGTCAGTAAAAATTTGGCTACCGGCCGCAGTGGCACTTGGCATAAAAATATAAGATTTTTTGGCCGTTTTCCTAGTGGTGTCCCCCTCAAAAGACAATGCCCAAAAAAAGGGACTCATGAGCAGCGCAGAAAAAAACGAAAAATAGAAAACACTTTCATTCTGTGACCTTTGACTTATCTAGCGAATAATTTTCTATTCGGTAGGATTCTTACCCCCTTGCTGATATGACACCTTCTCCTTTTCCATGAATGATACCATTCCTGCACTGGTAAAATGGAACACACCAACAGGTAGATCCAGCCGACGAACACGGGCACTGTCCAACAAAATGAAAAAGGCTTGATAAAAAATAGAAAAAGTAAGATTTGCTCTTGTGTTTTGCGGTGTAGCAGTTTTTGCAAGGGAAAGGAAAAGTCTGCTTTTGTGAATATTTTTTGGACAAAGTTGGCGAGGGACGTCAAAACTAATCACATAAGACTATTGCAAAAACTACTATGCAGGGGCATCGAAGTAATGCTATGACGGGGTGTTTAATGTAAAGGCCCTCAGACGGCGTGGATTGGTTTATGTACATAAAAGGAGCGTGGATTAAAATAAGACTTCTTGTCAAAATTTTAATGCCATTCGGAAGTCATTACCTAATAACACCTTTTGAGAGCGAGCAAGACTGAATTGCCCTAATGACCAGTGGAAGGTTTGTGGGGAAAGCTTCCATAATCGTGAATCTACAATTAAAAGAAACATTTTTTTTTCCTGAAAGCGTGTCATTCTCGCATAAGGTACACCGGACAGTAGGGGTGGTCGAAAGAACACTTTTTTCGATATCTCAAAAGTTAGATGGCGCACTAAGAATCCAAACGCTATAAATATAGCGTCAATTGGTGCAATGCAAAAGCATTGCACATAAGGTGCAATGCCTCCCCATTCCCATGCATAAGCATAGGGCGGTTTCGGGATGCATTACACGTAAGGTGCAATACCGTAGAACGGGGTAATATGAGACATGAAGGAAAATCGAGACAAAGCGCACTTTTTTCGGTTGATGTCGTGTTGCTATCTAGCGGTTGTTCAAAAGTCCACCGAGAATTTTTTTTCGTGATCTAGGAGGCCGTTGCAGCTCACGAGAAACGCACGAAGGCTATCAGAGACTCGCCAGGGTTATATAGAACCAAAGGAAAAACCTCTAAATTTTAACAAGTTTTATAAAGTTAGAAAAACCTCTCCAGAAACCTCAGTTAGAACTCGGGTTCTCGTCCGTACGAGGTCTAAATCTGTAGGCAATTATGTCAACATAACCAGGACAAAATTTGGTTCCGTTATGACTACTCCCGGGCTGCCTGTTCCCGATAGAGTGCAATTTTGTTACCTTGCAGGAAAAATAGAGACACCTCTTTTCGCTTGAAATATGAGGCCAAACATACTACACTGTTAATAATTTCAAGAAATAATGATTTTAAAACGAATTTGTTTTACTATCTGACCGGCATCTATGCTCTTCGTTAAGTTTTTTCATGTAACAGGCACAACTCATGACTTTTTATACATTTTTCAGCTCTCTTTAGTGACGAAAAACCCCGTGTAGCGATTTTGGCATCGTTCCGTGCGCTCTGAAGGGTTCACCCCCTCCTGGAATGCTGGATCCGCCTCTGGCTTCCGTTTTTGGCTCTCAATTTTGACGGAAACGAGTTTCTCATCCCCCAAAACCCTTTGGGGTAACGATTTTGGAGACGATCGGAGCATCCCAGAATTATCGGCCATTTTTTTGGGTTTCGTCCCACTGTGCGGCAGGACGCCAAGTCCTCAAGGCAGGGCACGACAGCACAGCGTCCCAACGGCTCAGCCAAACCCTGCACGGCTGTCAGTCAGGGAACAGCGAACCATCGCTAGCACCACTGCCAAGATCGGTGCGTTCGTTTCCAAATGAATATACTTTTGGCTGACAGCAGGCCAAGGAACCGGACTTTACAGGACAAGAGACCTGCGAGCTGTTTGGGGTGAAAAGAACACCCAAGCCACAGAAACAGAGCGAGAGCCGCAAGAAGGCCGTGACTTCTGGTTTTCACTAAAAGGACAGCGAGAAGAGCCCGACAACAGATAAAGTATTGCGACGGCTGAGACAGCAGCACGGAAGAAGCACTTTTGTCCCCAAGTGACCAATCGCTCCGCCGCATGGAGCCTAGGCTACTGACGACGCTCGACATTTCCCTGTACTGCTTGACTTACACTTATCTGGCGACGACGCAGCACGTCTGAGATGGACAGAGACCCAGCGACAGCAGCAACGCCAGTGGACGATGACCTTGAACTACCAAACGGTATTGGAAGGCGATAATTTATAAGTATTCTTTTCTCTGCGTATGCTTCCAGTTTCATCTAGTGCAATGGCGGACGATTCCGTGACCAGATCGTACAACTATCTCTCGGACGAAGGTTTCCGGACCTTGCAAGAACTGGTCATATATACGGCTCGAATCGACGAAATACCCGAAACAGGCACCGACGTTTTTTTCCTGCTACTCGACTGTCGCCGACGGTTACAAACGACTATGGACATTCCCTACGAAGATCCGGACGTCGCCGAGGTGGCGATCTACTTCTGGGCCACCATCAGACTGATACGGGACATCACGGAAGGGCCAGCGGACGAGACGTTGCGCCTGCGAACAGACAAAGACTGACCTGCACCGACGGTCCGCACCTTCACTGACACAACGCTGAGCCTAAACATCACTTCCTTGCAACAGCTGTACGACTTGGAACAGGCGGCGGACATCCTCGACGTGTTGAGCACTCTTCACTACGGACCGATTGAACTCCACGCAGTAAGGACGACGCGATCAGCGTATGTTAGGATCATTCAAAACACGAGAGATGCTCTCATCACCTCCATGGTAGACAAACGGCTTCGGGTTTTCCTCAGCAGGCCCATGGACGGGACTGACTACACTCCACTGCATGCAAGACTGCCGGGCGTCGACCCGCAAGCATCGGGACAGACAGACACACAATCGGGACCGGAACCAGGGCACAATCAACTTACCACGGACATGGATGGTGCGTCAGCGGCGGACAACGGCGAAGAGCAAGATGTTGCTCTACTTCCACCGCTGACGCCACAAGCAACAGTGGCACAACCGGAAGCGGCACGATCGGTACCAGCGGAAGATCATCACACGTCGAACAAGGACGACGAGCTTCCAGACAATGGCACAAAGCAAGACGCCACTGTACTAACACAACCAACGCCAGCTCCACCCCTTTCTCCACTTGTACGCCTTCCGGACAACTGGTCTCTAATCCCTGTGCCGCGGCTACTAGGGCTTTTCCAGGAGATGGAAAGAGCACTTGTTTCACCTCCCGGACTTCCTCCCCGAACGGACAACTCGTGACAAGACAACCCACTAGGGTGGCCCACGCGAAAAAAAAAGTTTCATAATCGAGGAGCGCCGTTCGGAATCTTAAAGTTCGGCCCAAAAAAAGATTTTTCCGCATTTTTTCGATTTTTTTGGAGCATTTTTAGGGGCCGCTCAACGCGCTCAAAGTTTTTAAAAAAATAATGAATTTCAGTGAATAATACTTTTTGGTGCTGTAATTCGAGTTTTGATCGTAAAGAGAAAAGCAAAACGCCGAATTGTTCGTATTGATGCCTAAAATAAGTTAACAAATACTGCATACCGAATATGCACGTGGCCTACTTAGCAGGGGCCAAAAACTGCAAAAAAATCGGAGGGAAATGCCGTATTTTCATCTTGTTGGGCCGATTCGACACCTTCCCCGCCGTCGGATCGTCTTTTCCTATGCGCCAATCGATTCCCCACACCGAGAGGACCTCTAAAAACACCTTGGACTATGCGGGTAAACGACTGCCTATTTTCCAGGGGCGATCAGTTTTAAGAAACGTTCAGAATTTGTGCCTTTTTTCACATTATAGAGCCAGTTTGACACCTTTCTGGGCGTCCTATCGTCCTGCTCTGTGCGCCAATCGACTCCTCATGGTGCGAGAACGCCAAGAAACAACTTGGATGATGCGAGTAAACGACTGCCTATACTGCAGGGGTGATCAATTTAAAGAAACGTTCGAAATGTGAGGTTTTTTTCACCATTTGGGGTCAGTTTGACTCCTTTCTAGGCGTCCTATCGTCTTGCTCTATGCGCCAATCGATTCCTCATGATGAGATAACCCCTAGACACAATATTGATACTATGGGTTGAGGATTGGCTACCTGTCGGGCGCCATCAAATCAAGAAAAGTATGAAAGGGAGCTCTTTTTTAGCCGTTTTGGGCCGGTTTCGCACATTTTGCCGCCCTAACCCCCATCTGATCACCGCCAATCAGGTATTAACCAATTCCTCCCATCGTTCAAGGTGTTTTTAGGGGTTCCTCATCATGAGGAATCGATTGGTGCATAGAACAAGACTATAGGACGCCTAGAAAGGTGTCAAACTGACCCAAAAAGGTGAAAAACAGCAAATTTCGAACGTTTATTTAATTGATCACCCCTGCAATATAGGTTGTCGTTTACTAGCATCGTCCAAGTTGTTTCTTGGGGTTCTCGCATCATGAGGAGTCGATTGGCGCACAGAGCAGGACGATAGGACGCCCAGAAAGGTGTCAAACTGGCCCTATAATGTGAAAAAAGGCACAAATTCTAAACGTCTCTTTAAGTTGATCGCCCCTGGAAAATGGGCAGTCGTTTACCCGCATAGTCCAAGGTGTTTCTAGGGGTCCTCTTGGTGTGAGTAATCGATTGGCGCATATGAGAAGACGATCTGACGGCGGGAAAGGTGTCAAATCGGCCCAAAAGGATGAAAATACGGCATTTCCCCCGATTTTTTTGCAGTTTTTGGCCCCTGGAAAGTAGGCCATCTGCATATTCGGTATGCAGTATTTGTTAACTTATTTAAGGCATCAATACGAACAATTCGGCGTTTCGCTTTTCTCTTTACGATCAAAACTCGAATTACAGCACCAGAAAGTATTATTCACTGAAACTCATTATTTTTCTTAAAACTTTGAGCGCGTTGAGCGGCCCCTAAAAATGCTCCAAAAAAATCGAAAAAATGCGGAAAAATCTTTTTTTGGGCCGAACTTTAAGATTCCGAACGGCGCTCCTCGATTTTGAAACTTTTTTTTTTCGCGTGGGCCACCCTACAACCCACCCACCTGGAAGTTTCCGTTGGAGCCGGGGCGGCTGACCACAGCCCTCATGGACCGATCCGGAGACCTACAAGGTTCATCGACACAGGAAACGACAGGACAACCAGGGGCAGCGACTGCGAGGACGAGTGCACACCGCACTACCGCATCCGACCTCAGCCGATGTTTCGTCCCGAGCATCAACTCCACGTCGCTAGCGGAACCACGATCTAGCCATGGGTTTCCACTGACGCCAAGGGTCCTGGCGTTCGACACCCTGACGATGGACGTCGGCGCCACTCTGGCCTCTGGCCCGCGGACGCCGAATTCAGTGACGAACCTTTCTCAATTCAAAGATTTTCGCTAACTTTCACTCGATAATCCTGTTTACTCGTACTGTTAAGGCTTTGGGCCCTTTGTAGGCCACTGTTCGGGCCACACGGGTAACTTTTTGTTTTGCAGGCATCTGTCGAGCGACTTGCCACATACGTTTAACCATAGCTTCACGCAGACACCCTGTCGTGCCGAGCACGGGATCCGTGTCACGAACAGGCGCACAGTGGTCGAATCACCCCGATTTTCTGGTCAGAAGGGTATTTTTTAAAGTAAAGATTTTGATATGTTCCAACGCTTTTCCGTTTAGGAAACACCCTATTCATTGTCAATCCACGTGGGATAAGCTTTCAGAGTCATCGAGTCCACGTACAAAGAAAATCAAACACAGAACTTATACTGCAGCGTTTTTCATGGATGTATTTTGAAGCAAATTGACTATGGCCCCTACAGCCCTAGTGTAACCTTAAGACGCCTAAACTTTTCCTTCAGTTAGTTTGACTTGTTTTTTATGAAATGCCCCAGTGGGCATTGCTTTATGAGCTTTCCTTCGGTTGGTAAAGTCACGTTTTCGAAACATTCACAATTTTTACTTAATTTTATGCAAACACGGGAATCTACTTTAGAACATGATAAAACACGGTCGTCCCATTAGGTCAGAGGCCTTTCCCCAAGTGTCTTTTAAACAACCGCGTTGAGTTTTTCTGCTTCCGTTTGCAACTTTAGAATCTATGACCGAAAAACATGGTCAGTGCAGTAGCTTTTCAGGCAAAATCGCTAAAAAGCGTGGATTATATTCCATAATTGGCTATGTCCGCTAGAATTTATGTTACTGTTGATGCTCTTGAGGGTCAATGAACACAAAACAAACCTCTTTTTTGGTGGAAAGGGGGTGGAAAATGGGGAAAAAAATTGAAATGACTGTGAAATTATAGGTAACATTTAAAACACGCACCCCTCAACAGGAAAGCCCAAACCTTGCCGAAACCACACGAAGATGCTTTTCGATACTTAAAAAGATCTGTACAGACTCGCTGAACAAGTGGATGGCCCGTCCGAACCCAACAAAGTCTTTTGAAAGCTGAAAAACGGTCGACGGCTGTAGTGAGGACCTGTCGAAGCCGAAATGTAAACTGCATCCCAGTAGAGCAGTTCAGAGGCTAAAAATCTGAACCGGCTATGCTGGATTCAGATTCAGAGAACCCCTTATCGTAAATGCCGCTGCAAAGGGGGAACTTTACACTTGTTTTCAAAATGTTAACCCCCCTTTCGGAACGCAAACCGCCCCTGGACCAAAAATTTTCTGCCTTTTTTTTTCAAAATTGAATCCAGCGACCTAAAAACTTGATATGCTGAAGAAAAAACGACGCTTCCTGCACTGGATAATAACTTAATTACTTATGACCAGAAAATCGGGGTGATTCGACCACTGTGAGGCGGTCTGCCCATTGTAACCTTTAGTTTCTAGTTGATTACATTGTATGACTCTCAGAGGCAGTAACTTACGGGTGCCGACCTAAGGTAGACACCCTAGTAGGAGGCGGGGAGATGATGTGATACTCCCGCCGACACGTGTCAAGGTGACACGAGCACGCGCACTGGACAGTCGGCCAAAGTGGCCAGTGCACACGAAGGTGACCCCGTACATCAGCACCGACTAGAGTAAACAGTTAAAATGCAAGTGCAGAGGTCGCCCAGGTCTGGCAGTGTGCCAGCACGCGCGGCTCCAGCCGCGCCACGCGCCGCGTCCGGGCCGCGCTTACTCGATAAGCGATCCTTATATAATGAGCCACTCGGGCCAGAGCCAGTCAGTTGAGCTCCAGCCTCGTCCAGTGAAGCGTGTGAGTTTGTGCCACGGAAGCCCTGAGAGTCGCGTCGCTTGCTCTATAAAACCTTCACTTTGTAAGAAGAAGTGTTTCTTACTCTCAAGAACCCTAAGTGCCCCTAAGGACTGGCCCCTTTGTACTGAGACTGCTAGCAACCAACAACCACACAGACAAGGGAACCCAGGCTCCACAACAACAACGACTGTTTTTGAGCTGTCTGTGCATATTTGTGCGTGCCCGCCGGCAACGTTACGCTTTGATGAGTCACGCGAATGATTACTGACAGCCCCTGACTTGTTTTGTGTCCTATTTCACATTAATACGACGATTAAAAGTCGCTGGCGGGAGGGTGACTGCAGTGCCGTTCTGGTGAGGTGGCTGCTCCGGAACAAACCGAGCGCCACCGAAACTAGACCGAGCGTCGCCGAAACGAACAGAGGGCCGCCAGAACAGTTTGAGGGTGTCGCTGTTCTTGTAATATTCTCGTTTTGGCGCCCAGACGTCACCGAATCGGCGAATCTTTTTTTACTGTGACATGGGGTTGAGGGGTATTTCGGCAACGGATACACCTAGCAGGCTATGTAGGGGTATTTTTAAAATCAGGGGGACGAAACAAAACCACCAACGGTGCCAGTTTCGAGCGAATGACATAAGTTTGGACCCGAGTTCAAATCCAAGTAGGGTATAATTTGAACATTCTTTTTATTCGAGTTTTTGCATTACTTTTTATGTTTTTGGGGGCGCTGATGACGAAAATAATATATATATTAGGGTTGATCTTAATTTCTGACCCCCCTTTTTTATTGGCGAAATGGGGTCCTAAGGATAGTAGAAGATTATAAACGAGTCGCATTTGATCCGGAAAAAATTCTGTCAGCTTTAGGGGGGGGCTCAAAGTTGGGTCATATCGTCAAAATTGGTGGTTTTTTGAGTTTTGCCGCCGAACGAAATGAGATATCAAAACGCCTGAGTTCTCAAAAGATGCGAAATTTAATTACCTTTCCAACGAGCTATGAATCATTGCTGTAGCACAAATATTTCCACCTGAATCATGGCGATTTATCTAGAAATGTGGGGTCAAAAATATTAAAATCAGTCAAATTTGGTGGGGTGAAATTCTAAAATTGGCCAAATTGAGATCTCTTTACAGAAATGGATGCGTCTCGACAAGACAAACAAAAAATGTCAACACATACTATAGGCTAAGATGCGAAATAAACCAGTATTTTAGCCTCAAATGTGCGAGTAATTAGTAATTACTGCACATAACTGGCACATTTGAGGCTAAAATACTGGTTTAATTCGCATCTTAGCCTATAGTATGTGTTGACATTTTTTGTTTGTCTTGTCGAGACGCATCCATTTCTGTAAAGAGATCTCAATTTGGCCAATTTTAGAATTTCACCCCACCAAATTTGACTGATTTTGATATTTTTGACCCCACATTTCTAGATAAATCGCCATGATTCAGGTGGAAATATTTGCGCTACAGCAATGATTCATAGCTCGTTGGAAAGGTTATTAAATTTCGCATCTTTTGAGAACTCAGGCGTTTTGATATCTCATTTCGTTCGGCGGCAAAACTCAAAAAACCACCAATTTTGACGATTTGACCCAACTTTGAGCCCCCCCCTAAAGCTGACAGAATTTTTTCCGGATCAAATGCGACTCGTTAATAATCTTCTACTATCCTAGGGACCCCATTTCGCCAATAAAAAAGGGGGGTCAGAAATTAAGATCCACCCTAATATATATTGACCCCAGACTCTGGTTTTAGCCCCGTCCGGATTAAAAACAGACAAAATTACTACATTCCTCAATGAACAGGATGGGTAAAAGTTTCTGATGTCAATCGCTACTTTTCCCGTTATTTCTCTACCTTGCAGGTGTCCGGTTTTTTCCTGCCCTGACCCTTCCTTTATCGGTCTGCGGACTGTCTGCGGACTGCAAGGTGAGGGTGCTCTGTTGGGCACATGCTTCGTCGTAGCACTGTCTCCTGGACGACTGATTTGAATCTGCGAACCACCGGGGACTCCCTGCTTGCATTTCCAGTCATGGAATGGGAATTTTTATGGCACAACTGTGCCGTCGAGAAATGGCCTTGTTTTCTTTCGTCGCGAATTTTAAACTATTTTGAACTGTGTTTAAGCGGCTTGCCTGCCACCTAAACTACAGCCCTTTCGATTTTGGAATCCGGTTTTTGCTATCTTACGCTAAAGACTATTTGGATGTTTGCTCCTAAGGATGCACTTGAACCAATTAAAAATGTGACTCACCGATAGCGGACGGGTACATCCTTTTCTATTTTGAAACACTTCACAGAGTTTCTCTTCATTGAGTCTTCCTGAAATATGTAAAATTGCAAAGAATTTGTGGTAAACATAAGCATTCTGAGATATTCGTTTCATTCGCAAGATGAAACAAAATTTAGGAAGCATTTTTTTTGGCTCGTCTCGTGTATTTGTTGTAAAAATAACAGAAAAAGTAGCGATACATATCGGCAACTTTGGCCCGTTCCGTACATCAAGAAATGTACGAATTGCGCCTTAGTTAAACCCTGACGGGATTTAAACCAGAGTCTGGGGTCAAAATAGATGTAATTTTTGTCATCAGCTCCCTTAAAAACATTTGAAACAATGCAAAAACTCGAAAAAATAGAATGTTCAAAATATACGCCGCTGGGATTTGAACCCCGGTTCAAACTTCTCCGATTCGCTTAAAATTGGCAGTGTTGGTTTTGTCGTGTCACACTGATGCCAAAAAAAAACCCTAAATGCCCTCCAAGCTGTATCCGTTGCCGACATCCTCCTCGACCCCATGTAGACCATGATGCACCTGCAGCAGCGCCGCCGGGGCTCGGTTCGGATTTGCTGCCACCGGGCGGTTCTAAGGGTCTCTAATGGAGGCTGCATAGAGCAGCTCCAGACAAAAAAAAACACTTGGCCGGGGACCCCCTCAGATCTGGCTCCCTCCCGGTTTTTTTGGTTCCTCTAGTGAATACGAATTGCCGAAACACAAATTGGGCTGGATCCAACACCGATTGGCTTTTTGGTAGAGGTCAAAAACCCCTAAAAATGGCTGTTTTTGAGGGTTTGGGGCTTTTTGGGATCCTGGAACCTGCTCGCCAAAAAATCTACCAAAGTGTCGTTTCCGGAAGAAAAAAGTGCGCTCTTTCGAATGCCGGGTCGCGCAAGGCGCTACGGCGTCGAGTTTGGACGCTACGGGCTCTCAAAGTTGCTCAATTTCACTATTTTTACTAAAGATTCGAGCGTATCAGGGCCGTTCAAAGCAGACCATCGGTGATTTCGCTCCTCTTTGGCTCAAATGGTGCCTAGCCATAGGTAAACACCCCCAAAAAATTTCAGCCATCTCGGGCAATTATTAGAGGAGCTGTGAACAATTGAAGTTTTGGGTCATTTTACTACTGAACTTAGGTAGTTTTGGGTCCATAAAAAATATTTTTTCATGCATCTCTATTTGATAAGCACCTCTTAAAACGTATTTTTAACATGTTGCCTCAAAACAATTTTTTCGAGGAAAGAAGTCATAAGAACTTTACTTCAAGAAAAAGACACCATTTTCCTCGAAAAAATGTTTTAAGGCACCATGTTAAAAATACGTTTCAAGAGGTGCTGATCACATAGAGATAGATGAAGAAAATATTTTTTTTGGACCCAAAACTACCTAAGTTCAGTGGTAAAATGACCCAAAACTTCAATTGTTCACAGCTCCTCTAATAATTGCCCGAGATGGCTGAAATTTTTTGGGGGTGTTTACCTATGGCTAGGCACCATTTGAGCCAAAGAGGAGCGAAATCACCGATGGTCTGCTTTGAACGGCCCTGATACGCTCGAATCTTTAGTAAAAATAGTGAAATTGAGCAACTTTGAGAGCCCGTAGCGTCCAAACTCGACGCCGTAGCGCCTTGCGCGACCCGGCATTCGAAAGAGCGCACTTTTTTCTTCCGGAAACGACACTTTGGTAGATTTTTTGGCGAGCAGGTTCCAGGATCCCAAAAAGCCCCAAACCCTCAAAAACAGCCATTTTTAGGGGTTTTTGACCTCTACCAAAAAGCCAATCAGTTTTGGATCCGGCCCAATTTGTGTTTCGGCAATTCGTATTCACTAGAGGAACCAAAAAAACCGGGAGGGAGCCAGATCTGAGGGGGTCCCCGGCCAAGTGTTTTTTTTTTGTCCGGAGCTGCTCATACCAAATTTGGTCAAGCTTGGACCACGGGAAGTCTTTGGACGAACAGACGGACGAAGGTCATTCTTCGCTGAATCAACGATGGTCTGTTTTTGAGGTCAACATAAGGATAACATTTTTACGTAGTTTGAGAATTTCGACGATATTTTGTCCTAATATTCACTTTAGATGACCGCTTAAAACTACATAATATTTTATCTGGCAATACTTTTCTTTACTGAAACGGGATGATAAAACTTAATTTTGAGCTAAAATTTTACTCGAAACTTATGACGACAAAGCGCATTGACCCTTGAAAAAATTTTCAAAGCCCAAAAAGTTACTTTTGATACATCTTGAAGACAGGGCAGATTTAACACCTCAAGAATCAGGGGCGGACTGGGACCAAAAGGGCCCTCACGGAGGGTCCCTCTAGGGGCCTCGGAACATTGTGCGACCCCCCCCCCCCCACACACACACACACAAAAAATAGCAATCAAATTGGGAAAAAAGCAGGTAATGCTTTCTAAAAAATTTGAAATCTATAATTTTTTTATCCCTTGCTCTGTGGGCCCCTTTCGAGCCCATGCTTGCTTTTTGGGCACTTTTTGAGCCCTTGCTTAGAAGGCCGGTTTTAAGCCCATGCTCGTGTGGGCCCTTTGTGCTCCCTTGTCCTGTAGCCCTTTTTTAGCCCTTTTTCTTGGGCCCTCTTTGGGCCCTTGCACTTGTGTGCCCTTGTCCTGTAGCCCCTTTAAGGCCCTTGAACTAGTTGGCCCTTTGTGGGCGGCCTGGTGGCCCTGTAGCCCTTTTGGGGCCTTTGTCCTAGGCGAATTTTGGGCCCTTGCTCTGTAGCCCAGAAAAGGCCCTTGCTCTTTGGGACCATTAGGTCCTTGCTCCTGGGCCCTTGTTCCTTGAGCCCCATCGGACTCCGAGCGAATCTAGGGCCCTTTGGTCCATTAAGGTCTTTTGAAGTAAGTCCAGGGGCCCTTTGGCCCATTTACGTCTTTTGGAGCAAGATCAGGGGCCCTTCGGGCCCAAGGGCCCAGGCGGCGATGGCCGCCTAGCCACCCGGGCCAGTCCGCCCCTGTCAAGAATCTATCCCATCGATGGCCAAACTGTTGCATACTCCTTATTTTAGGTATTTTGCTCTTCATATAAGCCACAAACCATAAAGTACATGGTGGTCGGTGGTATTGGTGGTAATGGTGGTCCGTTGTTTCAAACAGCACTCGTGTAAATGTTATCACAATGTCAAAAACCTGTCTGAAAACCTGATCAAAATTCGCGCACCTCTGAAAGCTGAAAACATCTCCTGACATTCTGTAGAACTCACACCATCAATATCAGAGTAAGTTTTCAGAATTTCAGCTTTCAGAGGTGCGCGAATTTTGATCAGGATTTCAGACATGTTTCTGACATTCTGACAAAATTTGAGTGAGTTGATTCAACAGTGTCTGCGTAATTTTAAATGGTCTGTCCCGGTACAACTAAGGTGTAGTATTATGCTTGTCCTCAAGCGTAAAACCTTGAAATTTACTCCTAAGCTTGACTTCAAGCGTCAGAAGAGCTATGTTTGAAGCCAAGCGTAATCAAGCCACATCTCGGGGGCCCAAGTCCAAAAAACCTTAAGGACCCCAGAGCACACCAGAAGTGTTTATCGAAGTTTATCCCCCAGGAACTTTTTCATACAGTTTGTAATTATTTTTGAAAATTCATTTATTGTATGAAAGATGCTTGTAGCTTAGATATTATCGTTAGTAAAATTGCGCTTATTTTGCATAATGAGTGTACGAATTCTCCTGTGCGTGTAATTGGCTGAGCGACAGTGAAGCCCTTGCCGTGTTTGGGCGCGCTAAAAAGTGACTGGTCGTGGGTCTGTCACAGCAACTTCATTTGCTTTAGGTCCAATATTTTGTATTTTACGTCACCGTCATTCCCCCCAACACGAGTTTGTTTCAAATCGTTGTTTAGTATCAATTGAAATATTCAAAACATATTTTTGAATCAGGTTATTAGCATGGTTAAGTTGGCGGCACTAACCCAAAATTTCTCATACCTGCGGCCGCGGCTCTCGAATACGGGACAGCAGCAAAAAAGCAAATAAAACAAAATAACGAACAGAAGGGTTTAGAAATGAGATCGGCCTTAGTTTTTCAACATTCAAGAATAATTAAAACCCTTTTGGAGTATCAACACAGCGAAATATGGAGAATGGAAGTGCAAATGATTTACGTCTTTCGTTCCCCTCGCCCCCCGCCCCCGTAAGAGAGGAATCTTCTTCAGGTCAGTGCACTTTGACAGAGCATAGTAAAATGACTGTTTTAATTTTTACCTTTTGTATTGCGGGCATCTACATATTTCATTTTCTATAGTGTCATTCTCTTTTTTAAATTTTCATAGAAGAGGAAATCAGGGAAATGCATAAATAACTTGTGGTGAAATAAGCAGGCATACTTAGGTTGGACTCGAGAAATACAATCTATTTCAATACTGCAAGCTGACAAGAGTGCAAAAGTACTAACATGTGTTTATTAATAGAATCATTGTATGGTTCTGTACATTTCATCCTAATAGAGTTTGAATTGATATTGGGCTCAAAGAGACGACTCAGGTTTTGAGCGGTGAGTGAATTAGTGAATGGATTTAATGAGACGATTCCTTTAATTTCACCGAAGTTAATATAACTGGTACTACTCAGTATTGTTTACATGAGTAAGATAAATTATGTCGGTTCAATAAGTTTTGGAAAGCCTTGGTATTGGACTCTATGTGCTGAATCACTGGATTTGACAATAATGGGTCCCCGTTAACTCGACACCCCCTAGGAACAAGCGGCTATCTTCCAGTAGCTTCCAGACACTCGGCTATCTTTCAAAAGCGTCCAGACACTCGGCTATCTTTCTAAACGCTTCGGAGACTCGGCTAACTGACTTCTGCGGAAAGGTTAGGGTTGTCCTGTCGATAGCGTTTTTCTTTGTTATACTCTACAAGACATGGTCACGCCATGTTTTTTATCTACTCTGACAAACTTTTGACACGCTTTGGTTAGGGTAAGGTGCCCAGTGATGGCCACTTTTAGCGCACTGATGCGCCTTTAACCCCCTTTACTAAGTGTCCCGCACGTCGTACCAGTATGAAAATTTCCAGGAACATAAAAGAAGGATAGAGTAAAGGTTCCCAAGGCTAGAAACCAGCAAAATAAAATTTATTCTTTGAGAAAAAATTAACCAAACTATCAGTACAGTTTGCCCAGTGATGGCCACCTTTTGCCCAGTGATAGCCAGGGTCCCGGCCCAGTGATGGCCACACTAGGGTTTGAGCGCTTTGTTTTCGTTTTTGACAGTTATTGAACCCAATTTCAGCTGGTTTGCACCTTGTTCGAAGCTACAGGGGTCACTGTGTCTTAGGAAACGGAAATCAGTGTAACCCTGGGAACCTACCCTGGGAATCTACTTGTGTTTATACCATATATATAGAATTAGAGTTAAAATTTCAAGTTTGCGATAGAAAAGATTTGGTTTCCGAAATGATTTGATCTCGAGAAGGTGAACATGTAATGTTAAGCATGTTATAGGTACAGACTTCAAATTCAAAGGTTTATCGGTGTCCAAAGTGGAAAAAGGTACAAACTGCATCTTTTTTCCTGTTTCAAGGCCGATAACTTCTGAAAATCAAGCCTGAACCTAAAACATGCTTAACATTTTTTGTTCATCTTGTTGAGGTGAATACGTTTCTGAAATCGAATTGTTTCTATCGCATATTTAAAATTTTGACTTAAAAACATAACTTATTGTACGAACGGAGTCTAAACAGTTTCCATGGCACCGTGAATTCAGGTCCCCATGAGGCAGGCGGCGTGAGATGCCAGGTCAAAACCAAGATATTTCAGGCAACAAACTAGACGGACATGCACGGCGTCGCGTCACTCGTTGCAAAGTCTGCTTCAAAACACTAGTGTGGCCATCACTGGCTGTGCACTGTTTTGCCTGCCCAGTACTGGCCACCACCCCTTTTCCCTCAAATGTAACGAAATTTCAAAAAAACGTGCATGCTATGGTTAACTTGCCCTCTTTCGATTCTTCTGACGTGATGTTTCTCTTGCACGGACCTCGTATTCACAAATGACAAGCGACGCCGTTAAAGCCTGCGCTAATCTGGGCCGGTAAGGAAAGCAACGTTCGACCGGCCGAGAATGCAGTGTTCAGCGCGCTGCGCCCGTGTGGCCGTCCACAACACTAAAAAGCTGAAATTTTTTCGGCGTTGTGTTGCCAATAGGTGACAGTACAAAACCTCAAAAGCTCAATTCTTTAACTAATCTCGCCTGGTTGGAAAGTCAGCGCAAAGTGTGAAGTGGCCATCACTGGTACCCTGGCCATCACTGGGCACGTTACCCTAGGTCCCGGTGAGGGCACTTCAACTGGTTTACAAGGTTTGTTTACGCCAGACCGCGTCTTGACGTAACAGGCTTCGCGATGTCTCGCGGCCTGTTCCTCCAATCCGCGCCTGGCGTACCTACCTTGGCCTGCGGCGCTAGCCTGCCTCCGGCAGGCATTGGCTTGTCCATCGTCGGTGACTTCTTGTTGCATACTTCTTGTTGCATACTTCTTGTTGCATACTTCTTGTTGCATACTGGGGAGCTCCGCCCCCCAGACCCCCCTTCATTCGAGATAGAGTTGTTTCATCAACAGATATCACGATCTTGACCCTTGTAACTTTGTAACTTGTTGGGGCTGGGGGGCTCCGCCCCCTAGACCCCCCTTCCTTCAAGACAGAAGTGATCTGCCTGCAATAAACTCGATTTTTCGCCGTTTTTAAGGTGTTTTTCGGCTATAAAAACTGAACCAGTTGAGCTAGGATGGTGAAATTTCGCGTGTGCCGAGCCAAGAACATACCCTAATAAGCCTTCAAAATCTCAGCCAGATCGGCTGAGCCGTTCAGGAGGAGTAGTTTACACACACACGCACACACACACAGACACACAGACAGACAGAAAAAACTTTTCAACCGCACTGGAGTAACAGGCTTCGCTATCGCTCAGCCAAAAATCTATACGCACCCAAACTCGAGAAGTGGGAAAAACAGTTAGCCGAGTCTCCGAAGCGCTCAGAAAGATAGCCGAGTGTCTGGACGCTATTGAAAGATAGCCGAGTGTCTGGAAGCTACTGAGAGATAGCCGAGTGTCTGGAAGCTCCTGGAAGATAGCCGCTTGTTCCTAGGAGGAGTCGAACTGGTTCAGATCAGCCGACCATAAACTGACTCTCTTAATATAAACTGATAACATGTTCCAATCAATTGTTTTATTCACTGGTTCACAATGAAAGGATGGCAAAATGTTTCTTAAATACTACTTATACAAGGTAGGTTTACGCCAGACCGCGTCTTGTCGTAACAGGCTTCGCGATGTCTCGCGGCCTGTTCCTCTAATCCGCGCCTGGCGTACCTACCTTGGCCTGCGGCGCTAGCCTGCCTTCGGCAGGCATTGGCTTGTCCATCGTCGGTTACTTCTTACGTGTTGCATGAGCCCCCCAGACCCCCCATAATTCTAGATAGAGTTGCTTCACCTACAGATAACACGATCTTGACCCTTGTAACTTTTCGATTTGTCGAGGCTGGGGGGCTCCGCCCCCCAGACCCCCCTTTCTTCAAGGCAGAGGTGGTCTACCTGCAGGAAACTCGATTTTTCGCCGTTTTTTAGGTGTTTTTCGGCTATAAAAACTGAACCAGTTGAGCTAGGATAGTGAAATTTCGCGTGTGCCGAGCCAAGACCATACCTAATAAGCCTGCAAAATCTCAGCCAGATCGGCCGAGCCGTTCAGGAGGAGTAGTGCACACACACACACACGCACGCAGACAGACAGACAGACAAACAGACAGACAGACAAAACTTTTCAACCGCACTGGAGTAACGGGCTTCGCTATCGCTCAGCCAAAAATTGTGAATTCATTATTAAAGAAAAAAAAGATATCGAGTAGTGACCCAAGCATACGAGTAGCCAATTAAGCGATTCAATACTGACAATTGAATGTTACTCGACTGAGAGATTCGCATTGGTGTGGCATCAGGGAATTGGTGACGATAGAGGTTGCTTCATAAAGTCAAATAGGAACAATATACAGAAATTGAGTCTAAAGTTTTGTATGTAGTTTTCAGTGTAAGGGAGTATGGGGCGATTTGTAACAGATTTTGGAATCCTCTATACAAAATTTAGAACATTCTGCATATCGGTGTCAAACTTGTGCCAGTTAAGCAGTCTGGCCCTTCATCTAGACTGTGCAGCTCCATGGGATCAATCTGGAGTCCGTAATCTTTGAAATCTAAGACGCTTTCCAAACCCTTGCATGCTCCTACGAATCGCCCCAGCATGGGGTGATTTGTAACAGCCTTGGGGCTTTTCATAACATCCTACACATGAAATGAAACATCGTCGGGAATGTTATCTCCTCCAGCAGTTGTTCCTCGGATGTCCTGCAGACGCCGTAAAATCTGCATTACAAGCTGCCGTTGACCGCCTCAGCATTAACTGACCGGCTATGTCAACCCTAACCTCACTTTTTTCAATTTTGGAGGAAAGAATAGAATAACTCGCTTAAAATGCATTTTGAGCTGTGTAAATGTATTAAAATTAGGCAGCAGATGATTCGAGAAAAAATTCAAGCATTTTATTGCAAAAACTACTTCAATTCTTGTTTTTATACGGGTCTGTTACGAATCACCCCAAATGCCGGCTACGCGAGAAATACGTCCCTAACTATCACTGGACAAAGTGAAAGCAACTTATGCCACTTGGTTACATTGCAAAGGGGTCAAGCTTCGAGGCCCCAGCGGTACTTCGATGGTGATTCATACCTGGGGAGCCTCAGACAGAAACTTCTTTGAACTCAAAATAAAAGATTTGCCTGTTTTCGGTGTACCCTATATTTCAGACGCCCTCCAAAACTATACCTGAGCACCGATCACATCCGCTTCGATTGTTCAAGGACCCTCTACTTAAAGCAAAAGAGGGGCCATACTCAGATTTTCCTCCGCTAAACGTCACTTAAATTAATAAACGCATTTGTTACGAATCGCCCCTGTTACAAATCGCCCCATACTCCCTTACTAGTCACAAAAACTACATTTATTTCAATGCCAATCCTACATTTTCATCTAGAGCTACGCAATTGAGGGCCAAACTTTCCAAGTTAAGATTTGTGTGTTTCCCTGTAGTTTTAAGTGCGCTGACCTCAATATTGACATCTAAATGGTCCCCTGACCAAAACTTTTAACACCAGACCTATATTTTTATCCCAAATTTGGTCATTTTGGAACAAAATTTTCATGTCGAGTTTTATATTGTTTACTGCAGTTTTTGGTGTGCTGAACTCAAAAATGACCTCCAAACTTTTCCCAGACTTTCATTAAACCGAATTTTGACCAATTTTAGACCAAAATTTTTATATTGAAATCGACATTGATCCCACAAGTTTTTTGGTGTTCTGATAACGAAAATCACTTCCGTTTGTACCCATGGTCTTAAGTTCGCTCAATATGAGCCCATAAGTTGCACATTTCGTGTACTCAAGCAAAGTTCGAAGTGCACAAACTATGTCAATTCACATCGCTCAGCCACACTTCGCGCCCCAACTAAACGTCTACTATGCAGCATGGGTTTTCATTACACTAGAAATTAAGTGTACTGACTTTGCGCTGGAAGCATTTCTCATGTGGCTTGATTACGCTTGGCTTTAAACAGAGCTCTTCTTACCCTTGAAGTCAAGCTTAGAAGTAAACGTCAAGATTTTACGCTTAAGGACAAGCATAATACTACACCTTACTCTTACCGGTACAGACCACTTAAAACAATGCAGACTCTGTAGAATCAACTTTTTGAAACAACGGACCACCATTATTACCAAAACCACCGACCACCATGTACTTCATGGGTTATGGCTCATATAGAGAGCAAAATACCTTAAATAAGGAGTAGTCAACATTTTGCGCATCAAAAGGATGGATTCTTAAGGTGTTTAATCTGCCCTGACTTCAAGATGTATCATTGGTAACTTTTTTTACCTTTAGAAATTGATTTAAGAGTCAATGCACTTTGTCGTCATAAGTTTCGAGGAAAATTTTAGCTTAAAATTCAGTTTTATCAACCCGATTCAGTGAAGATACGTATTGCCAGATGAAATATTTTGTAGTTTAAAGCGGTCACCTAAAGTGAATCTTAGGACAAAATATCGTCGAAATTCTCAAACTACGTAAAAATGTTATCCTTATTTTTTCACTTTTTGGCCCGTCCTGTGTATCATTTGTAAAAAAATTACGAAGGGACGGGCAGATAATATGATGCTTACAGTGCGTCCGTCCGTCCGTCCGTCCGTCCGAGGACTCCCCGTGGTCCGATCTTGACCAAATTTGGTATGCAGCCTCCTTTGGTGACCCTAAAAACCGCCCGGTGGCAGCAAATCCGATCCGAGCCCCGGGGTCGCTGCTGCAGGTGCATCATGGTCTTCATGGGGTTGAGGAGGATCTCGGCAACTAGACAGCTAGGTGGGCATGTAGGTGTAGTTTAGGAATCGGGGCGACAAGACAAAAACAACGGTGCCAGTTTCAAGCTAATCGGAGAAGTTTGGACCCAAGTTCAAATCCCAGTGGGGTTTATTTTGGACATTCTTTTTATTCATGTTTTTCCATTGTTTCTGATGTTTTCGAGGGCACTGATAACGAAAATAACTCCTATTTCGACCCCAGTTTCGGGCTCAAATCCCGTTTGGGTTAAACATAGGTTTACTTTGCACATTTCTTGGTGTTCGGGACGGGCTAACGATGCCAATGTATATCGCTACTTTTCCTGATATTATTTTTGGCATGCGGCGTATTGACTTACCTAAATTAGAAGATGATGGATTTTCCGGGTATGCGATGCTGGCCTCGACGGCTGCTATAAGGACCACGATGAGGCCGACTTTGAGAGGCATGTCAGCCCACAGTGGACTTGCACTTCGAAGACTGACTGGTCTGTTCCAAAATTTTCCAAAAAATAACAAAGTACGAAATAAAGGCTGAATTTGCTGAACGTTTTATTTATTTGGGGAGCGTTCACAAATTACGTAAGGGTGTTGAGGGGGTGGGGGGTCGGGCAATCGTTACTAGGGTCTTATGTGGGGGGTTGGGGGGTCTGGAGCAAGCCTTATGTAAGGTTTCTGAAACGCGCTAAATTGGGTTAAAAGCGGTTAAAAGTGGGAATTTCTTTTGATATGCCCTATGTTTGCGAAGATTTTATTGTGGCCAAATGCCCTTTTATTTATTATAAGTTATCAACCCATGCTTTTGCAATAAAAGCAGTTCCATCTTAAATCAGAAATCTGATTGATTTCTGCCTTCAAAACCGCTGTCTTACGCTGTCTTATCTCGTCTTATGCACAAAACCCGTAAAAAAAACGTTTTGGGGTTTTTGGGGAATTATTGGCGAAAACCTTACGTAAATGGGGGGGTGGGGGTGGGGGGGGGTTTGTAAACCTTACTTGGCCTTACATGGGGGTACAGGGGGGTGAAAAAGTCCCCAAATCGCCTTTACGTAATTTGTGAACGCTCCCTAACCAGGGGCGGATGAAGAGGGGCAACTTTTCAAAAATCAGGATTTTCGGATGTTGCATATCGCTTCTCATATTTTTGGGAGCGGAGACAACTAATCTTGGACCATCTTGAATGCAAGTTAGCAAGACTAGCAAGCCAAAGATGTTTACATTTGGGGGCTTTTTGAACTTCTATTTCCACATTTTTATGTACTGACGAAACGTTAGATCAGCTTTAGAGCGAACTTGCACTCAACATCGTTCAAGATTCGTTAACTCCGCCCCTGAAAAAATAGAAATCGCGTTGCAACATACGAAAATCCTGATTTTTGAACAGTCACCCCTCTTGATCTGCCCCTGGGAATTTCGAAAAAGAAAATTTATCTATTTTTTTAGGTTCAGCACCCTAAAAAACTGTTCCGAATGACACTAAAAGTTCCAGATCGAGAACCTGTGGTCTCAATTATGCATCATGCTCCTCTCAACACCACTCCAACCAGCGAAAATTTGCCGAATCGCAACACTAAAAACCGTTTTTCTTCCTTGTTTAAGAATTTTTTCCAACCAAATTTTGAGGGTTGCTAGACCAAAGTATGGACTATAACATAAAAAAAGGAAAAAAAATCAAAAATACTTCTTTTGAGAAAATTGTGTTCAAAATTTCGACTTTGTTCATTTTTTGTCAAATTTGAAAATTTTTGTCAAAATGTGGCAATAGGCTTAAAGTCTCATTCAATACCTTTCGTATGCGCCCAGATTGAGCTTTGTAGCTTCATTTTCGAAGAAACTACAGCGTTTTCAAAAAAGTTCTGCAACGAAAATCAAAAATTTCTAACGCAAGCCATGACTTTTTCAAAAATCGGTATTTTTTGCCCAAAATTGGTTTTGAAGGTTTTCGGACCATATCCAACAAGCTCGCAAAGTTTCATCAAAATCGGAGATATCACTTGCAGAAGTATGTCGAACCTCCATGTAATGACCCCTATGGAATTGAAGCTGTTAAGCTGTAAGCTGTTTTGTGCCGCGGGTTTAGTAAATGGTCGGTCAGTTTGTTATTGAAAAGTAAAAAGAATAGCTAAACAACGCTTTGGACCAGGATCGGAATAAATGCTTTGAATTGTTTTATTGTTGTCCTATATGTGGGAAAACGGAAAGACCAATTCCAAATCTGAGCACATATCTGAACTCGGCGTGCTTTGGTGTGAGCATTTCAATGTTCGGGTTTCAAAAAAAGAGCGTGTGCACCCTTGAAAAATTTGGTCATTGCCAGACTGTTTTGTCAAAGTTATGTAATACAATCGCTGCATATCTTGGTTCAGTTACACGGCGACGATTTTCTTTGAGTACACTGGTAAAACTAAAGTAAACTCTATGCTTGAGTCAAGCAGAAAGTTACGCTTGAAGACGTTACGCTTGAAATCAAGCAAAGGCTAAATTCACCCATGCATTAAGATAGGGAAAACCTTGCGCATGAGCCTGTTACCGTAGAACGGGGTAATATGAGACAAATTTCGAGGTTTTTTGTGTATTTTCCCCTTTCAATTTCAATTTGAGGTACCGAGGTGTTTATCATTTATTCATTGACCCTTTGGCTACACTCCCACCAAATTTCATATTTTTAGGTTCAGTAGGGACCTTTCAATAACCCTCGGAATGCCGTCCCATATTTCCCTGCAATGTGGGGTAATATGAGACATAAGAAATAAATGTTAAAGAAGTATGGATAATTACATCATTTAGGTAGGTTTGGAGCTTTACAAGTTCTTTTCATTCATTTTAAAGACGATTGGAAACTATAATGGAGACGATATAATATCTGGAGGGGAGAAAAATGGGTGTCACTAAAGAGAGCTGAAAAATGTAAAAAAAGTCATGAGTTGTGCCTGTTACATAAAAAAACTTAACGAAGAGCATAGATGCCGGTCAGATAGTAAAACAAATTCGTGTTAAAATCATTATTTCTTGAAATTAATAACAGTGTAGTATGTTTGACCTCACATTTCAAGCGAAAAGAGGTGTCTCTATTTTCCCTGCAAGGTAACAAAATTGCACTCTAGTGGGAACAGGCAGCCCGGGAGTAGTCATAACGGAACCAAATTTTGTCCTGGTTATGTTGACATAATTGCCTACAGATTTAGACCTCGTACGGACGAGAACCCGAGTTCTAACCAAGGTTTCTGAGGAGGTTTTTACTAACTTTATAAAACTTGTTACCGTAGAACGGGGTAATATGAGACATGAAGGAAAATCGAGACAAAGCGCACTTTTTTCGGTTTTTGTCGTGTTGCTATCTAGCGGTTGTTCAAAAGTCCACCGAGATTTTTTTTTCGTGATCTAGGAGGCCGTTGCAGCTCACGAGAAACGCACGAAGGCTATCAGAGACTCGCCAGGGTTATTTAGAACCAAAGGAAAAACCTCTAAATTTTAACAAGTTTTATAAAGTTAGTAAAAACCTCCCCAGAATCCTCGGTTAGAACTCGGGTTCTCGTCCGTACGAGGTCTAAATCTGTAGGCAATTATGTCAACATAACCAGGACAAAATTTGGTTCCGTTATGACTACTCCCGGGCTGCCTGTTCCCGATAGAGTGCAATTTTGTTACCTTGCAGGGAAAATAGAGACACCTCTTTTCGCTTGATATATGAGGCCAAACATACTACACTGTTAATAATTTCAAGAAATAATGATTTTAAAACGAATTTGTTTTACTATCTGACCGGCATCTATGCTCTTCGTTAAGTTTTTTCATGTAACAAGCACAACTCATGACTTTTTTTTACATTTTTCAGCTCTTTTTAGTGACACCCATTTTTCTCCCCTCCAGATATTATATCGTCTCTATTATAGTTTCCAATCGTCTTTAAAATGAATGAAAAGAACTTGTAAAGCTCCAAACCTACCTAAATGATGTAATTATCCATACTTCTTTAACATTTATTTCTTATGTCTCATATTACCCCACATTGCAGGGAAATATGAGACGGCATTCCGAGGGTTATTGAAAGGTCCCTACTGCACGTAAAAATATGAAATTTGGTGGGAGTGTAGCCAAAGGGTCAATAAACAAGTGATGAACACCTTGGTACCTCAAATTGAAATTGAAAGGGGAAAATACACAAAAAACCTCGAAATTTGTCTCATATTACCCCGTTCTACAGTAAAATTTAGAGGTTTTTCCTTTGGTTCTAAATAACCCTGGCGAGTCTCTGATAGCCTTCGTGCGTTTCTCGTGAGCTGCAACGGCCTCTTAGATCACGAAAAAAAAATCTCGGTGGACTTTTGAACAACCGCTAGATAGCAACACGACAAAAACCGAAAAAAGTGCGCTTTGTCTCGATTTTCCTTCATGTCTCATATTACCCCGTTCTACGGTACGCTTGATTTCAAGCGAAAACTAAATACGCTTGAAACCAGTGTAAAAAAACTACGCTTTAGTTTTACCAGTGTATCCTGGGTTGCTGACTTCAGGACAGCCTTATGCACAGGATATTTCCCCAGGATTCGGAATATGACCTATTTACCTGCGAGGTCCCGATCTCTTGCATTAAGCATTACAAGATAACAATGCAACGTTTCGATCAAGGTTCAAAAGCGTATTTAAACCTGTTTTTTACTTTCTCATGGCAAAATGACGAATATTTCCCTAGGCCACGGCACAGAACATACATAGCCTTAGCAACGTAAAATTTTTGAGGATTCCAAATATGCCTAAAAATTTTACCAATCACTTGTGGTGTTTTAGTCCAAAAGAGTTCAAAAACCTCCATATGCCTTTTGGCAACTTGGTTTACTCCCGCTGTTAATACGTTCGTAAGGAAGGTGCGGGGGGGGGGGGGGGGGGGACGACTGGAGGCTAAACCCACATGGATTATCGATGCGTGGGGTGTTTACTACACGGAAAAGTGTTGAATCATATCAAAATCCTTACTTTGTGAAATACCCTTCTGACCAGAAATTCGGGGTGATTCGACCACTGTGCACCGGCCGCCGGCGGCCCAATCCAAATGTCTACGTTCGGAAACAATGTCAGTGCTATTTGCGGATCTCATCTAGCCCAACCAAAAGGCAAATTTTATTCAGACGCGCATTTTTAGGGCAGCGAGCGCTTTTGGTGTTTAATCGTGTTTATCTGTTGAACCAAAAAATAAAACCATTATCTGGCATTTTTTCACATCACATAGTCGATAAAAAATGTGATTTCTGATTACTTACATGGAATCTCAAATCTGGTCACCATGGCTCCCAAAAAATTGGAACAGTTTTAGTTCAGTCTCTTATCAGCGTACGTTAAAAAATCATGTCCCTTGTTCTATGAAGGGGCAGGGGCGGTCTTACCTCTATGTGTGGTCGTGGTGCTGGCGACTCGAGTGTGTTACTGGTGGGCCTGGTGAAAGGATCTGGTTTTCAAAAGACTGGCAGGCCGCTCGCTTATAAGATGACCTTTGCAATCTGTTTGTTGCCAAGCAGTCCGTTACGAAATACAGTGAACTGATAAGTTCGTCCCCCTTTTTTCGTCGATTGCTCTTGATGCTTTTTTTTTGGCATTTCATCTAGATTGTACATAAGAAAAAAATTTGTACGGGTTGCTTTAATTCATTCTTAAATAAGCCACGATTGAGCTACACCGCTTTATTGTCACGCAGCGTTCGGGAGGAATTGCTTCGTTTCGACATGGACTACCCCCCAAATTGACTCCAAGAGAACGGAGTACTTCATCGCAACAATGCACAACTCATCCCGTTTACTTTATATTTACTGGGAAAAGGTTGCATGTTGCCTGTGCATAAAGAGTATTTTTTTTTAATTTGGCACTCCGACCTACCAGGAAAAAAACCTGCGACCGCTGAAAGGGAAGTTACAGTGCCATGATATCGTTGACACTGCCCTCCGAGCGGCAAGCTTGAAGAGCAAGCTACTCCGCACAGTGTGACGGAATCGATAAAAAGTGGACAAAATTGTTTTTCTGAAAGTTTTGGTTTAGAGAAAATGAGCTGCGAAGACTGTAGTAGGATGGTCAAGCTACAAAACACCGCAAGAATTTTGCCTCAACTACGAACGGGACGGCGCACACGCGCTGTAGGAGTCACATCTTCTGCTGCGCTTCCCGGAAAGTCGCGCGGTTTGGCTCTTCTACTCAAGTTTCGAGGCAAACTAGAGCCGTACCGCACTCTCAAACGAAAAAAATGCGACCATAACCTGAAAGAGGACTCGTTGCCCTATAACTTTCTCAGTGGTTTATGGCAATACAGGAAAAACAGCACGCCGAAATAGCTGTATTGGTAAACTACTAAAAATGGCAAAATTTGTTCATATTATTTGAGATTTTATTCCATTTTCGCGTTGTTTGGCAATCAGAGTAGTGTCAAACTGAAGCCCAGACCTTCCTCTACGAGTGCCAAAAGAGATCAGTTGCTAATATTCGCTTCCCGGACCACCACGTCCAATAATGCACCGCTCGGTCCACTGCCAGCGGCACCGGGGCGAGCACTGGGGCGGCGCGCGCGCGTGCGGCGGCTGGCGCGTCACCTACCGCTGTTTACCGGAACCTGAGCCGAGTTGCTACGCACCACCCGCACCCTAGGAAAAGACCGTACGAGCAGGGCAAGTGCACGCGGTGGCTGGGCCATTTAAATCAAGATGCAAGTGGGACACAGCTGATGGTAGTCAGCCTGTCAGGGTCTTCTGGTGTACGTAACTTTGACACCGTAGTATGTTTTGAATGACAAATGTAAATGTCATAGGGACCCTTGTGGAGAGTGGGAGGAGGGGCGGGGGCGACAGTCCATGCGTATCTACTTTGAAGGTGGCGCGGCAATTTATGCAAGGGTAATAAAATCTTTTATTTGTGCATATTTTTCCTAAAAATTTGAATGCATTTATTGGACCGTAGTTCAACCGCAGGACGCAGGACGAGTTACGAAGGGAACTGCACGAGTATTGCGCCCAGAATACAAGACTTTCTTTTTCACTCTTTGGCCTTGCTTTGGCCCGTTCCGTGTATTTATTTGTAAAATAGATACCCTTGGGGCGTTGATGACGGAAGTAACATCTATTTTGACCAAGACTCCGGTTCAAAACCCGTTAGGTTTAAACAAAGGCAAATTTCACATATTTCTAAATGTACGGGGCGCGGCAAAGTTGCCGAAGTGTAACGCTAATTTTCCTGTTATAAGTAATACATGCATTTTTGCAGTAACGACGTCATGGCAACTTCACGACGTACCTTACCCGCAAATGTTGCTCAGCCCAAACTCACTAGAGACGATTCGACAAAACTAAGACCCAACCAAAAAATTAGACTTTTCTGTGAAATGTGGACGTTTTGGCGCTCTCTACCAGAATAAAATTATCAGATTCGTTATCAGCGACCCCAAAAACGTAAAGTTGCTAACTTGCAAAAAAATAGGTAAAACAAAAAGATTTTTCATACGCTACTGAAAAAGTTCCGCCAAGGCAAGCTTAGCAAAGCGGTCTTGCCGTGGCCCGGCAGGCGAGGCCGGGCAGAGAGGAGGGAGGGGGTGGCTGTGAGGAGTGGGGACTGGCGCGGCGGCGCGGCGTGGCGGCGCAGGACGACGACGGACGACGGACGACGGACGACGGAACCAACACGACCATGCAGTCCCCTCCGAGCGCGCTGAATAGATGGATGGATGGGATGGGATGGGATGAGTGGGATCGGATGCAGAGCTAGAAGCGGTAGCAAGACCGCTTAAAAAGGGCACGCCACTGACTAAAAAGGACTTTAAATTCGTAAAGAGCACCCTTGAAAACCCCTTCTGCTCCAGGTCTTGTCCAAATATCTCCATTGGTTCAGTGGTAATTAGTTTTGTCCACTTTTTATCGATTCCGTCACACTGTGCTCCGGCCTTAGACACACGCAGGACCCCTGGAGGCAGCGGGTAGTGTAAGAGTCCCACTCACTTAAAAAAACCTGGGTCGAGAAACGACAGGATACGAGGGGATAATTGGGTAAAATGGAGAAAAGAGACGGCAGTTTCGAGGTGAAAAAAAAAAAAACGTTAACGCTAACGCTAACGTGAAAGCAGATGATACTTAAGAGAATGTTTATTGAAATGTATGAATGTGACATTTTGTCAATTTCTTTCAAAGAGTAAACACTCGGAATTTTTTTTTGACAAATTTCTTTCACATGGTAATTCATGAAAATGTCAATTTTAGTATAACTTTTTAAGGCCGTAGGAGCGCAAAATTTTTTTTTCACCAATTGAAAGTGATCGATGTGGTAAGGCACCATGTCAAACCGTTTTGCCCGGCGACGCATAGTTTCGACGTCGCGACGCCCCAAAGTTCGAAATTTTGGCGGTTTTTGACATTTTCCAGACCACACGACGGGGACATCAAGGGTCGCAGCGTCTTGAAACTTTGCACACTTGCTGGCAGGGACTGTATGCAGGGGATGGTCTACTCCAATTTGCGCTCTAACTTCTAGGAACGTAACTGGAACGCCTTGAAACACTGTGGCAAAAAGCTACGGAATATTCTGTAAACAGCTTGTGGTAATTCTCCGTAGCCCCCTTATCAATATTCTCCGTAGGCTCTTACAGTATTTTCTGTAGGACCGCACAGTATTCTCCGTAGGACCGTACAGTGATCTCCGTAGGACTATACAGTCCTCCAGGTCCTACGGAGAAGACTGTGCGGACTTACAGAGAATACTGTGCGGCCCTACGGAGAATATTGATAAGAGGGCTACGGAGAATCCTGGCAAAAAAATTAACAGAATTTTCCGTACCTTTTTGCCACAGTGAAATGATTGATTTTCAGGAAGTTCCCGAGCGGAATCTAATGAAAGGGCCAAAAAATGGACCATCACATCCCCTAGGCCATGCCTTTCTCTGCACGGGCAAGTTTTTTCCATTCCTCTAGGAGGTGTGGTACTCGCGTCGTGTGGTCTAGAAAATCACTCAGATTTGAAGGTCCGGCACCAGTAGAGAGAGACAGGCTGCTTCGGCCGATGTGTTGTTTCTGTCGCACAGCGGAGCTCGAGGCAGGTAGTCGGGGTCCGGGGTGACGCGCCGGGCGGACAATAGGGGAGCCGTCGAGGAGCCGTCTGCAAGGCAGGCGGCACCGGGCCCCGACCAGTTTTGGCCAATTTTTATCGCGATTTTGGTAGAAATTATCGTAGAACAAAAATTCAAACACCATTAGACCCAGCTTTCAACGACGAATCCATTGCCGCATGTTCCAAAAACGCGAAAAGGCTCGTTTGAAAATTTGTATTTTGGGCCTGGGGGTAATAAATCAGCCTGTCATCATCGTCGACTCGGCGCAGCCCATTGTGAAGCAGGCCTCTCCACACAAAAGGGAGGCGATCCTTTCGCTACCTGAAAGCTAAAATTTTTCTAACGCGTCATTTGACACTCATGGGATGTTCACCATTGTACTCGGGATGAAATTTTTGATCTTTCCATCTAAAAATTAAGTTTCTGCGGCCACTTTTAACAGAGCAACGAAAACAACTTTTTTAGCTATATAGGAATAATCAGTACTTCGCAAAAATATTTTGTCAAAATTTGGTCGAAACTTTTAATTTTGACCTGAAACTTGGACTTAGGAGTTGAAGACCGGCCCCGAGCTCACGAAAAGCTGGCGATCTGCTCCGTGCGGCCCAGGCCGAGCTCCGTGCCGGGATGTCATTCACCCGCATTACGGCAGGCCGGCCATAAACAGCCAGCCGAGGGTGCATTGTCTGCGAACCAGGTCTACGGGGCATCGGGGCCCCGGCCTCAGACGATTGCGGACGCACCCGAAAACGCTCTCGGATGCTACCATTCTCAGAGTAGCCACCCGCTCCTACGCCCTTAATATCCTAACGTGCCATTGTTTTGTGTTAAACATGTTCACAATGACGGTGGGACACTCACATGTCCGATACCACTTGTGTTGGGTATCATTTTCGTTGTTTCAACGCGAGGATGCACAATTTGGTGGCTAATCACATAAATACTCTATACCCGTAAAAGTTGTGTTCGGTACTAGGCCAAGGCGCCTTGCGGCACGCGGCGTGTCAGCCACATCTCCAAGCGGGGCCGGCCGGCCGGCGCGCCACCCGAACCCGACCTCAAGATAGATAAGCAAGAGTGGCGCACACTGCCGACTGCCGACGCGCCGCTTCTCGCGAGGGGCAGGGGTTTGGGGGGGGGGGCTGCACTATGCGTTCTACGCACTCAAAGCTCAAGTGCGCGTGTGTGTAGACTGATGCGGGGTGTGGCGGGGCGCGGCGGGACGTGGCGTCTCGGCAAGGGAATGGGCGAGGGGGGCAGCTACGCGATGCGTGCTAGCAGCGTCTCATGACGACGCGCAACGCGAGGGACGCACTTCTTGAGTACTAGAGAGGTGGGTGTCGAGGTTATACGCCGCGCGCGCAACCCGAGCCCCCGCAGCCGCCCCGATTCATGGTGCGGGCGCGCGGCGCGGCGCGGCGCGGCGCGACGGCGCGGCGCGGCACGCTGAGGGCCCTCCGCTCATAATCTTCTAGGCAGGCCAGCCAGCCGCTGCCTTGCCAGCGAGGCGCTCGGCCTCTTCTAGGCTTGCTAGTCAGGCAACGAGGCAACTGCTGCCTGGCTAGCCGGAAACTCGGCACTCTCTGCACGAGAGTACAAGCACGCTGATACGTGAACGTATCATCTGCTAAAAAAGCAGTTTCAGAACTAAATGTTTCCACAAACACGCCAGATCGATGGAGCACTAACTGAACAACCGAGCCACCAAGAGGCCGCGCGTCGGCCAGATCCGAGACAGCCGGCGGGCGGCGCCACCGAGAGTGCGGCCAAACGGCGAAAAGTGCGACATGGCCCTTTCTGCCGTTTTTTCGATTTATAAGGGCAAAGGATTATGGTTTATGGTGGAAAAAGTGGTTTCCAATCAAAACCTGGTCATGTAGGGGTCAAAAACTGTAAAAAACGCAAAAAATGCCCCAAAACGCCCCAAATTCCACCATTTTTTACTCGTTTTTTGGCTCTTACAACTTCAATTTTGAGAATCCGAAACTTTTCTTGGCAGATTCTGAAAGCTAAGAATGAGAGCTACAAGTTCGTGTCAGGGGTCGACACTGTAGCGAGATCGGCTATTCGAGATATTTGGCCTCAAAGATTTTTACATTTCATCATTTCCACTAAAAATGTCATTTTTTACTCGTTTTTTGGCTTTTTCAAGAGCAATTTTGAGAATCCGAAACTTTTTTTGACATATTCTAAAAGCTGAGAATGGGAGCTACAAATTTGCTTAAGGGGCCCACACTGTAGCAAGATCGGCTGTTGGAGATATTTGGCCTCAAAGATTTTTATAATTTATCATTTCCAGTAAAATGTCAGTTTTCCTGCGTGTTGATGCGAGTTTTCTTGGACCTTGGTTCCGACCATAATTCGTTCAAATCAGGGTGACAAGACAAAACCAACGGTGACAGTTTCAAGCGAATCGGAGAAGTTTGGACCCGAGTTCAAATCCCAGTGAGGTATATTTTGAACATTCTTTTTTTTTGGGTTTTTGCATTGTTTCTGATGTTTTTGAGGATGCTGATGACGAAATAACATCTATTTGACCCCAGACTCAGGTTCAAATCCCGTCAGGGTTAAACATAGGCGATATTTGCACATATCTTAATGCATGGGACGGGCCAAAGTTAGCGAGTAAAAAGTGGTTGGAATACGCGGTGAACAAATTTGGAAAAAATACTACAAATGTAAGAAATTGGTACTCTGTACTATCTGGCGGTCAAGGCCAGTGCTGCAGATAACTTGTGGCACTTTAGGCACCTTGGCTGTTTTGTCACCACGCGTGCTCAAAGTCTAAAGGTGGCCGTCCGGTCTCGCGACGTCGACGGGCACCTCACAGGGTCCCCGATGACGATGCGAGCATTTTGGATAATGGTTCCGACCATTCGTTGGAAAGGTCTCATCATGACCTACTCGAATTAGAAATAAAAAAATTCTGGGTGGACCCCCTTTTTTCAAGATCCAGTTGGTCAACCGGATCTTGAAAAAGGGGGTCGACCAAAAATTTTTTTTTTTATTCCTGAATCGAGTAGGTCATGATGAGACTTTTTCAACGAATGGTCAGAACCAAGGTCCAAAAAACTCGCATCAACACGCAGAAGGGGCGCGCAAAACTGACAATTTAGTGGAAATGATGAATAATAAAAATCTTTGAGGCCAAATATCTCGAACAGCCGATCTTGCTACAGTGTGGGCCCCTTAACCAAAATTGTAGCTCCCTTTCTCAGCTTTCAGAATATGTCAAGAAAAGTTTCGGATTCTCAAAATTGCACTTCAAAAAGCCAAAAAACGAGTAAAAAATGGCATTTTTAGTGGAAATGATGAAATGTAAAAATCTTTGAGGCCAAATATCTCGAATAGCCGATCTCGCTACAGTGTCGACCCCTGACACGAACTTGTAGCTCTCATTCTTAGCTTTCAGAATCTGCCAAGAAAAGTTTCGGATTCTCAAAATTGTAGTTGTAAGAGCCAAAAAACGAGTAAAAAATGGTGGAATTTGGGGCGTTTTGGGGCATTTTTTGCGTTTTTTACAGTTTTTGACCCCTACATGACCAGGTTTTGATTGGAAACCACTTTTTCCACCATAAACCATAATCCCTTGCCCTTATAAATCGAAAAAACGGCAGAAAGGGCCATGTCGCACTTTTCGCCGTTTGGCCGCACTGTGGCGGAGGGGGCGACGACTCAAATTTTTCGCCTTCTGGATCCCGTACTGTCACACGCACGGTACGCGACATCGGCCAAGCGCTGCATTGGTGTGGCGCCAGGGCAGGTCAACCCAAGGCAGGGTGCGCAGCACTCGCGAGGCACCAGGTCGCAAGGCCTCTAACGCAACGAAACCCCGGATCCCGCTCCGCTACGCCCCGCGGGTACTGAGAAGGATTATTTAAGAAAAGCAGGGCCTTACATCGACCCCCTTGGAATGTCGCGATTTTTTGTCCACATTTTGTACACCTAAAAAGAGGAAGATTGCCAAAATTTCAGACCCCTAGGTCCATTGTTAAAGTTTTGGTGGGCATTTTAAGGTTTTTTCAGTGTTTTTGTAGTGAATTTGGGTATTTCCTGCTACGCAGCGACTTTTCGGTCTAGAGTCATGAAATTTGGTATTCCGGCCTAAAATTGAACGGGAAAAACGACTAGCACAACAGATTTGAGCTAAAACAGAAAAAAAATTAAGTTAAAAAAAAATTTAAAAAAAATTTACCTAAAGAGACCCAAATTGTGGGTATTTAAGGGTTTTTTAAGCCGATTGGCATGAAATTTTGCAGACTTATGCAGAAAAGTGCGCTGAATCCAAATATAACTGTCCCAGCTCTGTGCGACCAACAGTTCAGAAGATATGCGGTTTTGAAGATAGATATGGGCTCATCCCTTAGGAAAAAGTACCTTAGACTTTCTAAAGTGACTGTAAACATTCAACTGTAAGATTCACTTTAAAGATTTTCTAAAGTTTTTTGGCTTTAAGTACACTAGGGGACTGTAGGTCAAGACTTTAGGTTCCGTACTGTAGGAGTGTGACTGTAGAATGGGATATGTAGGCACGAACCCTAGAAATGTAAAGTTTTTCTCTACTGTCTTCTTTTACAGTTACCATAACTGTAGGGCAAGAAATTCAGGCCTGGGGATTTCTCGCTCTGTTGTTGAGAAAACAGTAGAAAAACTGTGGTACAGTAAAACGGCTTAGTGTGACCCCTCCTAGCAAGGCATGTGACCCCTCTTAGCAAGGTAAAAGAGGCCTAAAAAGTAGTGCCGAACAATGGGCTCCTCCAAAAGAGACAGTGCAACAGTATAAAATTAAAATGGGAAAACTCAGAATAAGAAAATGCGCCAGAATCAGTTTATCAAAATTCATTATTTAGGAAAGTTAGTAAAATATCATAAGTTTTGTGGCTTGAGCGGTTTTGTAACAGGCGTCACTTTAGATTGGATTTCCAAACATTGCGGCTTCTTGAGGTAGTAACGAAGACGGTGCCGTATCCCTGCCTTCACCTCAGCTTCCACTTCATCCCTTGTGAAGGACTTTTCCCCGAACGCAAATAAATAATCTGAAAAAAATTATTTATAAATGTCCTACATAGTGATATAGGAATTCAGATAAGTTCATACTGTGAAAAGCTTACCTATTATTCCATCAATGGGCTCTGGTTCTAGAGCTTTTTTGGGAATGTATTGTTTATGTCGGTTAGAGGGTTTGCCCGTGAGGGTGCAAAGTGCCATCTCCTCATCAGAGTATAATGCCTCAAAGAGGTCACCCCCAATTGTGCTGATCCGTGTATTATGTCGAAACTTTTGAACCTCTGAAGCGGGCAGGGACCTGGATCCAAAGTTGATTGTTTTCTAAAAATGGATAAAAAATCATTAATCATTTGTAACAACAATTTGATTAAGAACAACACAAAGCGGGTTCGCTCAGTTCCACCCTGACCCCCTTGCCTCCCCAAAACTGACCAAAATTATTTTTTCATTGATTGGGACCAAGATCAGTTAGAAATTGTCTTTGAGCCAAACCGGATGGGATCAGGGTTAAACCAGGCTGGATTTGCTAACCATACACGAAACTTACCTTAGGATCTTCATAAATCGGCCCACACCTAGTAAATGACCGGCCAGACTTCATCTTCTGCACCCCACACTTCTTCTTCATTGGTACTTTAATATCCTTCGCTAAATCCTTCAAGACAGACAATAAAATACAATATTAGACTGATTCATACATGAGCAGTATTTTTAACTTTGGACAATACAATAGGAATTTCTGTACCCGAATCTTTTCTTCTGCATTCTTTAGATGAACCTCTTCTTTTATTTGACATTCCTGCAATGAAAAAAAATTATTTTGGTACTTGCGCATACCAGGGCAGTCAAAAGAATTTCATGGCGACTTACCGTTGAAACTTGTGCTTGCTGGCCTGTTTGTCTAGCAATTACACGAGAAGTCTCTTGAGGTACCTGGAAGAGGAAATTAGGATTATAATTGTCATAGAAAAGGAAACTTCATTGGTGAACAAATTACCTCTTCAGGCAATGGATCCTTTGTGATGGTCGATTCATTTTCATTTTCTTTTTCCAAGGACAAGTCAATCATATGATCGGCTACCTGCAACAGCAAAGCTCTTCAATGCCATGGGCTAAAACGGATAGCTTCATTTAATATTGCCAGGGCAACAGAACTAACCACGTCGTGGTGCTTCTTTGGATCAGGGGTCACAGTTGTCACCTTTTCAGAGACCTGCAAGAAAAAATGTGATAATAAGTGTCACATGAAAGGAATTTGAATAGAAACTTTCTTTAGAAACGAGGCAACTGAACACTCAGTGGTCATTTTCTGCAGGCTTCAGAGAATGCCTGGAGGTTCCGTCTGTCTGAACCCCTTCTCTGCATTCAATAACTTAAATAATGAGTTTTTTTATTAAGGATATTGGAATCTTAACGCTGTTTATGTGTGCTACCTAGAAGTTGCACTATTGGACTGAATATAATCAAAAGGCTATGGTGGGGGTAGGAAACGAATGGCATCACCTCTTCTGTTAATAGAAGGTAACGAATGACTATTATACTATGACAAATAATTTTTCCTGAAGGGCTTTGTTATGAATTTTCCCTCTACAAAAGAAGTTGTCTTACTTTTGAGTCCACGCCCTTGGTAGTCACATTGCAGGCCTTGATCAAAAGTGAATCTATTTCTTTCTTCAAACCACTGAACTTGTCCACAGCAATTGCAGTCTCTGGAAATATTCATTAAAACAGGCCATTATTTTTCGTTGTGATTTCAAATTAATCTCAATGTTTCATTCTTACCCTACCCTTTATCGATAGCTCCAGCAATTCCTTCTCTTTCAGGCGTCTGTTGAGCCTTTTGATTTCTGCCTTTTGCATACATATGCGGTCAAACAAACTTTCTCTGCTCGACTTAACAGTTAATAGTTCATCATCTTCACTCTCAGAATCGTAACCATTACAAGGTAGGTTTACGCCAGACCGCGTCTTGTCGTAACAGGCTTCGCGATGTCTCGCGGCCTGTTCCTCCAATCCGCGCCGGGCGTACCTACCTTGGCCTGCGGCGCTAGGCTGCCTTCGGCAGACAATGCTTGTCCATCGTCAATTACTTCTGAACTGTTGCTTGCTGGGCGGCTTCGCCCCCCAGACCCCCCCTTCATTCTAGATAGAGGTGCTTTATCTACAAATTACACGATCTTGACCCTTGTAACTTTTCAACTTGTGGAGGCTGGGGGGCTCCGCCCCCCAGACCCCCCTTCAATCCAGACAGGGGAGGTCTACCGACAGAATACTCAATTTTTTCGCCGTTTTTAAGGTGTTTTTCGGCTATAAAAGCTGAACCAATTGAGCTAGGATGGTGAAATTTCGCGTGTGCCGAGCTAAGAACATACCTAATAACCCTGCAAAATCTCAGCCAGATCGGCCGAGCCGTTCAGGAGGAGTAGTGTACACACACACAGACAGACAGACAGACAGACAGACAAAACTTTTCAACCGCACTGGAGTAACAGGCTTCGCTATCGCTCAGCCAAAAATCCTTGAACGACAAGTTTTCATTAAAAGTAAGTCACTTATTGCAAATGTATTTCTAGTCAGGATTTCACTTGACGCTAAAGGTGTTGTATTATTTTCTACCTGCAGTGGCACGAGCAAAGCGTCTGGCCCAATTGCAGATGCCATAGAACAACTTTTTACTGTAGGATATGTGGAAAGTTGTTTCCGAGTCTCCAGCAACATCTTTCTAGACCAAGTGTTTGGCTCTGATTGCTGTCTGTAACAACGGTGTGATACAGTGTGGCAGTAAATAACATTTCCCAATGGGCAAATACAATTTTTTGTCTTTTCACCACAACACTTATGATAGAACAGCAAACGTAATATTATTACAGTAGAAAAATGAATCAAACAGTTTAAAAATTTATCTGGGTGCTGATGAAAATACTGAAAATGGTCCTAGCCCATTGGGAACGTTGTTTTGAACGAGACTGCATCAAACCTTAGTGACAGACAGCACTCATAGCCAAACACTGTGTCCAGCAAGATTTCACTCAAGACACTTAAATCGACCAAGGGAGAGCGGGGCACCTAGTCTCATATTAATCTTTTCCTAAAAAGAATAACAAGGTAGGTTTACGCCAGACCGCGTCTTGTCGTAACAGGCTTCGCGATGTCTCGCTGCCTGTTCCTCCAATCCGCGCCTGGCGTACCTACCTTGGCCTGCGGCGCTAGGCTGCCTTCGGCAGACAACGCTTGTCCATCATCAGTTATTTCTGAACTGTTGCATGCTGGGGGGCTCCGCCCCCCAGACCCCCCTTCATTCTAGATAGAGGTGCTTCATCTACAAATTACTCGATCTTGACCCTTGTAACTTTTTAACTTGTCGAGGCTGGGGGGCTCCGCCCCCCAGACCCCCCTTTCATCCAGACAGGAGAGGTCTACCGACAGAAAACTCGATTTGTCGCCGTTTTTTATGTGTTTTTCGGCTATGAAAACTGAACCATTAAAGCTAGGATGGTGAAATTTCGCGTGTGCCGAGCCAAGAACATACCTAATAAGCCTAGAAAATCTCAGCCAGATCGGCCGAGCCGTTCAGGAGGAGTAGTGTACACACACACACACACACAGACACACACACAGACAGACAGACAAAACTTTTCAACCCCACCTGAGTAACGGGCTTCGCTATCGCTCAGCCAATAAACAGTGCAATTTGGAAGGAAGTAGGAAACGTCCAGACAGTCTCTACGATGCCCTGGACAAATCTACGAACTTACATTACACTTTGTTGTGAAATCAGCTTTCCTTCTCAGCTCAGCACTTTTTACTGCAATTGGGTGCTGTGGTGTACTGTCTTCATCAGAAGAATCATCCTGCAAAGGTAAAAAGAAATGCCACTCATACGATAAAGTTACCATCCAAGTTTTAAAAGGACAGTATGATACGAGCCAAATTAAATGTTCCAGAAAAACATACCAAATCCACTTTATCCTTCGCATATTTCCTGACCTTGTCAGTAATAGAGCTCCCTCCAACTACTGACAGTTTTTTTTTCTCCATGCGGCTTCCCAGAATTCTTCGAATTATTTCCAGTTTTCTATAATATTGAACAGCAAAAGTTGAAGCAAAATACAAAAATTAAACTCACCACACTAAAAGAAATCAGGCACAAAGCCATAGTAACTGCAATATGAACTTACGGATTTCTTTGTTAAAGGCTCTCCAGAGGATTCACTCTTGCTCCCCCTTTGCCTTCGCTTTCCATCGCAGCTCCCCGTCTCCATGAAGGTCTTCTCCTTGGTTCTTATTTCAGTCCAATCTAAAATAGGAACAAAATAGAAATAATGAAATACAAAAACGCATGAGGTGCGCTCATTTGAGAAGGGCAAATTTCGTTCGAACACGTGGAGGTAAACAAACATAACCTTACCTGAACTAACAGCCAAAATAATGGCAATGCATTCAGTCCACTTTATGCTGGCGGCATGTTTGCCTTTAGCAAAGTTTTCCCTAGGAGCTACGTTGCATGATGGGTATTTAGTTCTAATTTCTTTCTTATTTTTAATGCAATCCTCCACATCAGAAATAGCATCAAGAGCCCATTCCGAAAACGTTACATTTACGGGTCGTGACGCCTCATTTTCCTTATCAGTCTTTTCCTCGTAGGGAAATTCACACAAAAAATAGGACAGAGACATAAGTGAGCGTTTAAAATCCACAGAATACGAGCAAGAAATGTTTAGTGAAATGACTACTTCGCTTAGACTACCTGCGCGGAGAGTGGAGTATGGAGTGATGGCCCTGTGGCCTGCCTGACCAGTCCACTCGCCGAGCCGAGCGTCGAGCGTCGTGCTGCCCGGGCTGCGTCTGAAAAGACCACCAGTGTACACTGTCTGGCCTTGTCTCGTCTCCATCACAACTCGCCTTTGCCCGAGACAGTCCGCAGTCCAGGAAGCAGTTTTCGGATGCTACCTGAAGGCTGCGGCTGCGCCCGGGTCGTTGAACGTGCATTACAGGTTAAAGACCTCGTCAGCAGAAACGAAAGCAAACGCAGAAGAAGTTTATTGTGTGTCACCATCATCTACGAACAACTGCCAACAAGGATCTAAGTACACTTGGACAGTATTGGAATGTTGTATACATTATTCACGGATGAATTCCCGGCCTTACTTAGTGATTGTTCAGGTTTTGGTGTTTAGAGTCAGTAGAGAGCATTGTCACAGAAGATAGGTTAAACTGTTTGCAAAATTTATGTTTTTTACATTTAAGAAATCCCTCTATTTTGCAAACTGTTCAGAATAAGATAATCTCAATTTTAAAAAAAAGTATTTTCAGTCAGTATTAAAAATATACAGTAGGCCTTAGTTTTTTTTTAACCGTAATTTTTCAAACAACACACTGACAAACACTCGTGTTGCAGGTACTTGAAACATGCCACCTGAAAGAAGACGAGGACCTTACAAGAGGTACCTAAAAAATCCTGACTTGACTGTGCCTCAACGAACCTTGTGGTGGAGGAGACATTTTCAAGCTGCAGTTCGGGATGATCAACTTGACGTCAACGATGTGAGTACAATTTACTCCCATTTTGATGGGTTATCAGGTCTAAGGCTCATCAATTTTGAGGAGAGTTAAGAGGTAGAAAACCTTATTTCTTTACTGTTAGTTTCTCTTTCTTGATTCAGCTTTAAATGAAGCAGCCGTGGGCAGAAAATCAATTTGTGAGCTCTTATATACACTTTTGACGCAGGAGTTCGAGAACCAGGTCCATGACCTAGATGAGCACGAGCACCAGGAACAAGGAAATGGAACTGATGGACCGGATGATGATTCTTCTTCAGCCAGTAGCATGAGTGTTAGTCTTTCACTATTCAGGTGGCTTCTGTCATGAACTCATCAAACTCATGGCTCATCGTGCTGTCACTGCTCATGAAAGTGCGGACCCAGTTCACGCAAGGGAGTGTGAGCCACAATTGAAATCTTCATTAAAATAATATTTTAAATGTATAATATTTTAAAAACCGTGTTTATAATTGCCATGCTGTGCTTTCAAAGCTAACTAATAAAAACTAGCCAAGTTACCTGATGTTGATTTTTTCACTTCATATACTGTGGGAAAAAACTACAGAAAGTGCTGTTAATTTTTTAACAGCTTTCCTCCGTTCTTGACAACAGGGATGATACCCAAACCGAAACGATACCACGGCCGTTACGACAACAGATTGCACTTATGCCTATAACTCGAAAAGTGTAGCACCTGGAACCAAGGGAACAGCTTTTCCTTGGTGACCAAAGTGTACCGGAGTTTTGTTTCCATATGGGCCAAGGCCAAATTCCGCCTCCCTGAGTTTTGTTCATTTAGGCCCCAAAAAGAACAAAACTCAGGGAAGCGTTATTTGGCCTTGGCCCATATGGAAACAAAACTCCGGTACACTTTGGTCACCAAGGAAAAGCTGTTCCCTTGGTTCCAGGTGCTGCGCTTTTCGAGTTATAGTCATAAGTGCAAACTGTTGTCGTAACGGCCCTGGTATCGTTTCGGTTTGGGTATCATCCCTGCTTGACAATAGAATTCCCACCTTGATTTTCTGATGGTGCTTTCAGAGCTTATCAGACTCATTTCTTACTCCATTTCCACTCACTTGTTGGGACATTTAGTTCGTTATGGTAACAAAAATTACTCATTTTTGAACTTCTATTAGGAAAGTTTTCTCAGGGAAGGGCAAGAGCGGTATTGTATTTATTAGGTGCTTTGAGCAGAGCAAGACTAAGAGAAACAAACAAACAGAAGTATATTCCTTAGAGTCACATAGTACTGGGTACAGCTGACAACTACAAACTCCAAATTTGGCTTGTTTGAACGAGTCTGTAGTTGTCAGCTGTACTTAATTGGCTGAGCGATAGCGAAGCCCGTTACTCAGGTGGGGTTGAAAAGTTTTGTCTGTCTGTCTGTCTGTCTGTCTGTGTGTCTGTCTGTCAGCACTACTCCTCCTGAACGGCTCGGCCGATCTGGCTGAGATTTTGCACACTCTTTGGGTATGTACTTGGCTCGGCACACGCGAAATTTCACTATCCTAGCTTAACTGGTTCAGTTTTAACAGCCGAAAAACACCTAGAAAACGGCGAAAAATCGAGTTTTCTGCAGGCAAATGCCTTTTGCCTTGCAGAAAGGGGGGAGGGGGGGCAGAGCCCTCCTGGCCCCGGCAAGTTGAAAAGTAACAAGGGTCAAGATCGTGTTATCTGTAGATGAAGCAACTCTATCTGGAATAAAGGGGGGTCTGGGGGGCGGAGCCCCCCAGCATGCAACAATTTAGATGTAACCGACGATGGGCAAGCCATGGCCTGCTGGCCTGCCGAAGGCAGGCTAGCGCCGCAGGCCAAGGTAGGTACGCCAGGTGCGGATTGGAGGAACAGGCAGCGGGACATCGCGAAGCCTGTTACGACAAGACGCGGTCTGGCGTAAACCTACCTTGTACTAATCAACTTTGAGTAATACTCTTCTGTTTGTTTGTTTCTCTTAGTCAAGCTCTGCTCAAAGCATCTAATAGATACAACACAGCTCTTGCCTTGCCCTTAGAAAACTTTCATTTTAAAAATGTTCAAAAACAGATTAGTTTCTGTTACAATAACACATTTGAAGCAATTGAATGCATGATTGAACACAAATTTTATTGGAAAAGCTTTGTTTCATATCAGATCAGCTCCCTTTAATGTTTTATAAAGAAATGTCCACTCCGTCTTTAGTTTTCCTTGCATTTCCCATTTTTAGAACTTCGGTGCCGTTTATGTTGCTGAGGTTGACTTAAGTTTTGTTGGAGCACTAAATAAGTTCTCCTATCCTTTTTGATGTCTTTTTCTCAAAGTCTGACTCCTTCTGGTACGATTTAAGGCAAATTTGATATAGAATATAATCAAAACAGTTGCATTTTGTCTCTTAATACTGTGCTATACATTTTTTAACTTTTTAAACCATCTTTTGTAAGGTATGAAATAAGAACAACTTGAGAATTTTTTTCCTAAACTTAATGCTGAAGAAAAATATTTCATGACTATTAATGCAAACTGGTTCAGATTTAAGTCAGTCGATTGTCAAAGTAGTTTCCGAGGTGAGAATTATTTTTATTCTTTGGTTCCTTTGGACAGTGACCCTCCTGGCCTTCTGTTCTTCTCTTAAATCATTGTCTGAACCACTTTGGCATAAATTTAGAAGAGAAATTCAAAACATTAACATCAAAAAGTTCAATTTTTTGTGAAAGTACTGTTTCTTCTAGGAATTCATCCTGTAACTTATTGGATGCTGATATGAGAACCAATGTGGCTGGAAAAGCTTTGTTTCTCATCCGAGCCACTCGCAAACAAAGTTTCATGCAGACATGGTCATCATGCGTCACTTTGAATGTCATTTTGCTTAGGATAGATATTGCGTCTGATTTATTTTCAAATTTGATTCCAGTTTTCTTGCAGACCTATTATTGGCAACGCATCCCCAAATATATATCTAGATCCAAGCCTCAGTCCTTCTGGCAAGGCTAAAATTTATTGTTATTTCCATGGAAACATACTAATAAAGCCACTTTTTAAATCTATTTATTTTGAGTGAGGAAAGAAATATTTATGTGCTCATTTTTCAGAGTTCCTCTGCTGGAGAACCTGCCAATGATTCTGGTGAGGAAATGGAAGAAGCTTTTCAAAATAATGACTATTTACAAGTAAGTGTAAACATCAGGTTTAATGGAGAAAAGCTTCACAAATTCTACCTAAATTCATGAGTTACAATAATGGTTTTGGCTTGTTGACAGTTGCCTCCAATTCACGATTAATTTCTGTTACAGGCTATTGATTTGTCTGAGTCTTCAGACGAAAGTGACAGTGACAGTGAAATGGAAGACCGTAACCATTCTGATTCGGACAATGAAAGTGAACAATCCGATGCAAGCAACCATGAAAATATTCCTCCTGTTGAAAACCATAATCAACACCATCAAGATGCTATTGCACCAAATGAAGATGAAAATAATGAGGTGAATATTTTAAAGATGGCACCATTTTTCCCACGATTACTTGATGCACATAACATATTCTTTTTAAAACTAACATCCATCTGCTGTGGTTGCAGGTTGTTCGAGGCCCACCACTTTTCCAAGGTTGCCCATTGGATCGTGCTGAAAGTGACATTCTACTTATGTCTTTTGTGTTGAGATGGGGCTTGGAAGAAAAGGGTGTTGCTGATCTGCTTAGTCTCATAGATAGTTACCTCCCATGTTCTGTGATGGGATCTTCGTATCTATTTTTTAAGAGATTCCCCATTCATGATCTAAGTAATGTACGGTACACTTGCTCTGAGTGCTTTGCCTTTTTGCCCAGGGAGTTTGAACCTGATGTGTCGTGTGAAAATTGTGGAAGTCAAATGGTGAAGAAAACTCTGAAAAAAAAAAAAGAGTTACTTTGTTGAGCTTTCAATCACTGAACAAGTAAAACGGATTATGGAGGATGAAGCTTTGTTTCCCCTTTTAAGGCGACAGGGAGGGGTAAATGATGTAGTGGCAGATATTATCAAAAGCTGATAGCAAACAATGTGCTTGGTCCAAATGATATAACTTTACAATGGAATACAGATGGGTTGAGTCCTTATGAAGGATCAAAAGTGCAGGTGTATCCAATCCAAGCTCGCATTAATGAATTGCCCTATCGAGTCCGCAGGGATCATATGATACTGTGTGGATTGTGGTTTGGAGAAGGAAAACCACATTTTAATGCTTTTTGGAAGCCTTTTGTAGATGAACTAGAGTCCCTTCATTTTAACGGGTTTCTGTGCAGGCCCCCTGGTAGAGAGGAAATTATAACCGTTAAAGTGCATACCATTGTTGCATCAGTTGACTCTGTTGCAAGAGCTCCATTACAAGATTTAAAGCAGTTCAATGGGTCCTATGGCTGTTCGTTTTGTTTGAGAAGGGGAATGACTATTGACATAGGGTAAGGAAGGGCTCGAGTCTATGCTGGTGGCAGAGCTGAGTCTCGTTCAATAACTCAGCATCTCAATGCGTTGCAACAGTTAGAGGAATACAATAGAATCCACAGGAAAAAGAAAAAGCATGTGCAAGGTGTTCAAAAAAGTTCAATTTTGCTTACTCTTTCCATTTTTAATGTCACCTCTAGTTTTGTTCCAGATTATTTACATTGTGTACTTGAGGGAGTTGCACAGTGGGTCAAAACGGTCAAAAGTGCGAAAAAAATATTTTATTATGGAAATCGACTCAGTTCGGCCCCAAAAGACTACCAACCAAGTATTTTGGCGTTGAGGCCAAAATTAGCGATGTAGGGGATAAAAATCGAAAGTTACTATCCCCGCACGCTCCAAGCGAGGTCAGATTCAGATTCCTCGCTATAAATTGGGCCAGAATCACTAAGAAAAAACTTTACTTTTTCAAAAACAAGAAACTGAGGGGTCAAAATTGAAAGTTTCTATCCCCTCATTCTTAAGGCGAGGTCAAAATCGGTTTCCTGGTAAAAAGTGATTCAGAATCACTTGGAAAAAACTTTACTTTTTTCATGCAAAATATTCAGTGGTCAAAATCGAAAGTTACTTTCCCCGCATGCTTTAGGCGAGGTCAGATTCAGATTCCTCGTTAAAAAGTGATTCGAAATCACTTGGAAAAAACTATACTTTTTTTGGTGCAAAATATTCATTGGTCAAAATTGGTCAAAATCGAAAATTACTATCCCAACATGCTTTAGGCGAGGTCAGATTCGGATTCCTCGTTAAAAAATAATTCGGAATCACTTGGAAAAAACTTTACTTTTTTTCATGCAAAATATTCAGGGGCCAAATCGTAAGTTACTATCCCCGCATGCTTTCGGCGAGGTCAGATTCGGATTCCTCGTTGAAAAGTTACCAGGAATCGATTGGCAAAACCTTTACCTTTTTTAATGTGAAAGAATGAGATTCGGATTCCTCATCAAAAGATGATTGGGGGTCAGTAGGAGTAAACTTTACATCTTCTGATTTCAAAAACTAAGGGGTCAACATCAAAAGATAAACTTTGAATCGTCTGACGACCCAGATTTTTCGGACGAAGAATTCAAGTGACCCTGATGCTAATTTTGCAGCAATCTTCCTCCATGCTAAAATTGCAATTGTTCTGTTATTCTATTCTTATTTTATCTTGTTATCCACAGAGTTTATAATGTTTAAGCAGCGTTTTTGAAAAAGCGAGTTAGCCTGGTAGAAATAAAAACCTTCTCATGACAAATCTTTTAAAAGTTCATTTCAATTAAAACAAAATCACAATTTTCTAAACAAGATCCATTACAATTTTTTTCTAAAAACTGACGAAAAATCCGAATCTTATCTTGCTTGGAGCATGTGGGATAACTTGCGATTTTATCTCCCTATACTTTCCATTAAAAAAGTAAAGTTTTTTCCAAGTGATTCTGAATTATTTATCCCGAAGCATGCGGGGATAGTAATTTTCGATTTCGACCAATTTTGACCAGTGAATATTTTGCACCAAAAAAAAAGTATTTTCCAAGTGATTCCAAATCACTTTTTGGCCCGCCCTTCTATTCAAAAAATAGGGGGGGGCCTATGCATTTGCCTTTGTGTCTGTGTGTTGTTGTTGTCGTTGTTGTCGTTGTTGGCGTCTGTGTACAAGGAAGGAGTTGAGCTAGAGTAACCAGATTTGGAGGGTACTTCAGGAGTACCGTCCAAACAAATAATCCGGTGGTGCAAATCCCGTCCGGGTCGCACAAGGGCTGCTGCAGGTGCATCATGGTTTACATGAGCGGGAGGGGGATTTCCGCCATTATTGGTGCTAGCAGGGCACATAGGGGTATTTTTGGAATCGGGGCGACGAGACAAGATGAATGGACCTGGTCCCGACCCCATCGGCCGCTTTTACAAGTTGGCCAGATCAGGATCTTCAAAAAAGGAAGTCGACCGACTGAAAAAAATTATTGCAGATTTCGATTGGTCTTAGCAAGACCTTTTCAACGATGGGTCGGTTAGGGGGTCCAGGAGCCCGACTTCGTCTATTTGTCACATCAGGATCTTGAAAAAGGGGGTCGACCGACTGAAAATTTTTACTTAAGTTTTCGATACGTCTTGGCAAGACCTCTTCAATGAGGGGTCGGAAGGGGGGTCCAGGAGCCCGCCTTCATGAGTTATGGGAAAAAGTGCGACGGACTCGTTTTGCGCTCCTGCTGTGCCTCTATTGCAAGGAGTTGCAGTAGCATGGCAAATATGGGTATTTTCGGAATGAGGGCTAAGAGACAAATGAAATGAGCATATTTGGCTGAGCCACTTTAACTTGTTTCAGATTTCGATCGTTAACGTTGTTTTAATCTTAATGTTGGGTTTCAGTTGTTAACTGCGAAGCCTCCATTTTACGATACCCCCTTGACCGCAGCCCGTGCCAGAGGCTCTGAACCTCACAGGATGGTGGGGGCAACTTGCAAACGCTAAAATTGTTTACAACTTACGTTCCACGCAAGAGTTAGCACAATAAACAGGATGTTTTGAAAGAAAAAGGGAATAAATATATTTTATATCATCTCCAAGATACGTAAAAGCTGCTTTGAAAGGCGTAGAAATGGTTCGGAGATCATACGAAATGTTGGTCAACATGGTTTCACAAAGTATTAATGTCGGGTACATTTGGAAGGAAAGGACGACCAACGTCGGGTGGACTACGCAAAAAGTTGAACCGCAGCAGACGGCGTCGTCGTGAACGTGAAACGAAACGACAACTAAATCCCAAAGAAAATAACCTAAGTGTCCAGCGAAATGTCAGACAGAAGAATTAATCCCAAACAAAATGTCCTAAGTGTCCAGTGAAATGTCAGACAGAAGGTGTTGCGTTGTGTCGTGCCGGTTTTCGACCCAACCTAAAGTTGAAGGCGTTCGCTTGTTTGGGTAAAGTCTATTCAATTATTCGATATTTACAAGTGTCCTTATCCTGATTTCGAGGGGTTATGTTGCTCTTTAATTAATGCCTGGCCTGCCACAATTTCTTCACAGTGCCTAATTGAAAAAGAAAAACTGATGCAGGGTGCTGAGGAACACCACCATCAAGTTCAAGAAAATCACAGACAAGAGCAACAAGTGGAATGAATCAGTGTGCAACCCGTTCAAAACTTTCTACTTGACCAGAGCCGGGCGGCAACTGGAGCTGAGGTCAACCACAGAATATTACCTTCCACCTCAAATAATGACAATGTATGTTGTTATAATTAACTCTAAATCCAATGTTTATCTTTTTTGTGATCTCGTAAAACTTTCCTTTTTTTAAAATCGTAAACTGAACCCCTTTGGGTATGTGCTGCTGTTGACAATATGGTGGCTGCTATTGAATGGCGGGTCAATGCGTGGGGGATGTTACGTTGGGAAGCCAAAGAACTGAATCTCAAAATTGTCTATGGGATCTGAACTGTGATTTCAAACTTCAATTCAAGCTACTGCTCATGACGGAGAAATAGAATTGTTTGCATTGAAAACTTAAAGGGAATGTATTCGCATTTCACCATAGATAATGTTTGATTCTTGATCTGACGCAGGGTGCAGAGCAAGTCTACCGGCAAGCTCAAGAAAATCAAGGACAAGGGCAAGCAGTCATATTGACGCATTTCTTCAAAGAATAATTACTATTGTTTGTATAGTTCTGTATTGTAAATTATCTATTTACACTTTCATACATCCTAATTGTAAGACAATTAAAATTGTCCTGATTCATGTTGCAACTCCATTATACCTATACTGATTAAAAACCTACTTTATTTGCAGTTTTTGTTATTTAAAAAAAAGCCCTGAAAAATATGTTACATTTATTCTTCTTATATTTCTCTAGAAGAAACCATATCAAACCTTCACTTGTTTTCCCCACCTACACCCCACCTCACCCTCAGAAATGATATGAAATCTTGGGCTCAGCCTTGAGCGTTAGCTCTGCCTAGTCTAAGGACAGTTGGAGTAAAGAGTGTAAGGACTTTTGCATATTGTGAATAGAAGGGCGGGCCCAAGTCACGATGGTACATCGATATCTTTGCTTTAACCGCTCACGGGGTGTGTAATGCGAGCGGGCCGAAGGCCCGGGCCTTCGACTGGCAGAGTTGGGTCTGATGCGAGGGCCGAAGGCCCGAGGAAAGGCCGCCGGCAGGCCAAGCTGGGCCGGCCCCCTGTCGAACCGAGTTGCCGGCGCAGCGAAGCGGAGCTGGCAACTCGGTTCGACGGAAGGGCGGGCCCTAGCTTGTTAACGAGGAATCCAAATCTGACCTCGCCGAAAGCATGCGGGGATAGTAACTTTTGATTTGGCTCCTGAATATTTTGCATGAAAAAAAGTAAAGTTTTTTCCAAGTGATTCCGAATTATTTTTTAACGAGGAATCCGAATCTGACCTCGCCTAAAGCATGCGGGGATAGTAATTTTCGATTTTGACCAATTTTGACCAATAAATATTTTGCACCAAAAAAAGTAAAGTTTTTTCCAAGTGATTCCGAATCACTTTTTAACGAGGAATCTGAATCTGACCTCGCCTAAAGCATGCGGCGAAAGTAACTTTCGATTTTGACCCCTGAATATTTTGCATGAAAAAAAGGAAACTTTTTTCCAAGTGATTCTGAATCACTTTTTGACCAGAAAACCGATTTTGACCTCGCCTAAAGCATGTGGGGATAGTAACTTTCGATTTTGACCCCCCAGTTTTTTGTTTTTGAAAAAGTAAAAATTTTTCCTTGTGATTTTAGATCAATTTTTAGCGAGAAATCCGAATCTGACCTCCCTTGGAGCCTGCGGGGATAGTAACTTTTGATTTTTACCCCCTACATCGCCAATTTTGGCCCGAACCCCAAAATACTTGGTTGGTAGTCTTTTAGGGCCGAACTGAGTCGATTTCAATAATTAAATATTTTTTTCGCACTTTTGACCGTTTTGACCCACTGTGAGTTGTCAAGCAGTTCAAAATTCACTGGGCAGATAGTGAATACAAAAACGGTGACTGGTATCTCACTTAAGAGAAACGTAGACTCTTATCTGCAAGATGGAAAGCCATAAAACCCCCTTTTGAAATAACAGGGGTGACCAAAGGTTTAGAGGGCTTCAAGGATATGAAAGCATCAGAATTTCGTAACTTTTTAATTTACTACTCCCTTGTTTGCCTTAAGGGACTTCTCCCAGCCAGATATTTGAAGCATTGGTTTCTGTTGGTGTACAGTATGACCATCTATTTAAAAGATAGTTTTTCCCCAGAAGAGTCCCTTAAAGCAAAGCATGCAATAAATAAGTTTGTTGAGGAAATTGATAACATTTATCCAAACTGTATGCACTTGTACACCTTCAATGTTCATATTCTTCTTCACGTACCTCGTGCGACCGATTCTTTTGGAGGGCTGTGGGCAAGCTCAACGTTTTCATATGAGCATTTCAATGGTCTTCTGGCCCAATTAGTTTCTGGCCCAAGAACAACACCCGAGCAGGTCTGTCGCTCCTATGAAAGGCTACGGTGTGTTTCACATGTTGGTTCTAGGGTATTTTCTAAACCCGACTGCTGTGAAAAGGGAAAAAAGCTTTTTGTCTCTCTTATGAACAAATATCGGTCGAATATTTGTTCTGAAGAGGAAGATGATGAGGTGCTTGAAAATAATGTTAGGACCCATCTCCGTCTCTTAGGCAAATCTGAATTAAATGAGTTATCTTTAGCCGAAAAGGTATCTGCTTAGCAACTTGTGGCACAAGGGGAAAATAATCCCACAGCACAGTCCTTCAGGAGAATGGTGCGAGAGGGCACAGTGTACCATGCGAGTTCATATCAAACCCTCATAGTTCGAAATAACAGCATTGCGCAGTTAAATAATGGAAGGTTTATGTCAATCAGTCGTTTTGTTTTGGTAGAAGTAGTGGCATCTGGTGAAAAGAAATGCATTGTCCTTGGTGAAGAGTTTGACGTTTTAAACGAAATTCTGTGTCAAGACCGTGAGCTAAATATCTCATCAAACTCCTTCCTTCATGTTTGTCGCAGAACAAACAGAATATCATGTGTCTTCCCAAGCAGTGTGTCCAGGAAATGTGTCCTTGTGCCCTATGAACATGGCGAATGTATTGTACCTCTGGTCAATTTGGTTGAGAGAGACTAGGCTTGTTTTCATCGCCTTAACTGGAACTGAGGCTCGACTCGCGGTCGGGGTGTTTGTTTTTTTATCTCATTTTTCTTCGCTTTTTGGACTTGGGGCACCACAGGCGAGGTCCGCCAGGTGGATTGATGATAGAATGCGGCCGCTGTAGAGGACAACGACAAGACTTCCGTGCGGCGCGCAGCGGCTGCTTGCTGGCCTGGCGGCGGCGGCGTTGGGGTGGGGGCAGTCGGCGCAGTGGCAAGGGTATACCCGGCGGCACAGCCCTTAGCAAGGCGGCGTGGCGGAGTGGGTTCAGCGCTCGGCAGCGGAGCGGGAGGTTGCGGGTTCGACTCGCGGTAATGGATATGACTTTTTTCCCTGATTTTCTTCCATTTTTGGTCTTGGGCCAACACGGGTGGGTCTCAGACGGACTGATGACGGGCTGCGGCGGCGGCGGGGCTTTCGGAGGAGGAGACTTTGGTATATACTTATACATCGCGGCGGCTGCTGCCGGTCGGGCGATGGGTGGCGGCGGGGTGGGGGGCAGCCGGCGGAGGGGGATGGCTGCGCGGCACCACAATTGCCAGCGAGGCGGCGTAGCAGAATGGGTTCCGCGCTCGGCAGCGGTGCGGAGGGTCACGGGTTCGACTCGCGCTTGGGGTCTTAACATTTATCTAGTCATGGTTATGCAGATAGCTTTAATATTAATTGTACATAAAATGATTAGTGAACTTTTGTTTTGTTTTAGCCTAAGTTTTATTTTGTATTTGTTTCCTTTGCCATAATTTAAAAGCTTTAAATGTTGCTTCTGTAATTGAAACCGTACTTATGTGTATATTTTAATGTGGACTTTAAAGTGCTAAATGCTTTAAATTTTAAAAAACTTCATGTGATTTATATTTTAAAATTTATTGCAAGGCAGGCGGTCAGCAATTTTAAGTAAGTAAGGAAATGCTTTGGAAAAAAATTCATTGGTTATTTGCAACCATGACTAGTCAACAACATCAAAATGCAAATGTCTCGTAAGATTTTGTAATATAATTTGGCCAAGCATTGTATGAAATGAATAAAAACACCTGTAATCATACAAGCTTCTATCATTTTCTGTACCCGCCGATCAACGAAAGCCGTGCCGCATCAATCCCACATTGCCTGGCAAACTGGAAAGGTTGAGAGTTGGTGACGATTAGCTCAGCAACTTCTGCAGGAAGCAACAGTTAGCAATGCACTGTGGGGCCTAAACTGTACAAAGCTTAGGGTATGTGGTCAACTGTAAGATCAATACTTTACGCTTTTAAAGTTCCCACCATACTCTAAGCACACATTTGTAGAGGCCTACAGTTTTAGCCCAACCTTAGGGATAACACTGTATAATCCTAAAGTTGAAAGAAGACTTTAGAAAAAAAACTGTACGATCCTTAAGTTATGAGGAGACTGTAGGAAAAAGACTGTAAAAATCTAAAGTTACTGTACAAAGTCTAAAGTTACTTTACAAATCCTACGGTAGATTTTCCTAAGGGGTTCGGCTATCTACGCCTTTCCCCAGGCTTCGGCTGGCCCTCCCTGCCGCCACCCAGGCCCTCCTGCCCCCTCCCCCCGCCACAAAGGACGGAGATACCAACAGCACTAGGGTGTCCGATGCGCCACCGGACTAAGCTGCCAGGGAGCAGGTTTATTTAAGAAAAGCAGGACCTTACAACGACCCCCTTGGATTTCGCTGATTTTTTGGTGGTTAGTACCCCCCATGGTAGGATTTCTTGGTCAAAATTTCAGACCTAAAAAAATTTTCTTCTGGGAGATATGGGGTTTTTAAGTTTTTTGGGTTTTTTTACACAAATTTTTGGGTATTTCTTATATCTCAGGGACTTTTTGTCCGAATGGTTTCAGATTCGGGTTCTAGCTTCAAAATTGAACGGGGAACCGATCGTGCCGTCAGATTTGACCAAAAATAATTTTTTCATGGGAAAACCCCCTTTTTCTCGAAAAATTACAAAAAAAGCCCCAAATCTTGGGTTTTTGCAGTTAAAAGTACCCGATCTTTTTGAAACTGGTCTTATTTTACGCAGAAAGGTCCGCTTAATCTAAAAATCACAACCCCAGATTTTCCGACGAACCGTTCCGGAGATATTCCACTTAAAACAGGCAATTTTTTTTGGCCTAAAAGTTGTGCGATTTTGCTGGGCTTTTCATTCTGAGGCATTGGGCGGTGAGTTCCAGTGACGCTGGCCTTGTGGCCGGCTGGTTTCCCTAACGTCCCTTTTTAGCGCCTGCCAGGTGGCGAAGCCGTACCGCAACACATGCCGACTGGTGGTCTATCTCGCCCCCGACGCCAGCCGCTCCCGCCGAAAGCAAAGGCACTCCGCGCTCCGTGCGTTCGCTGGCTCAGCCGCTTCGCCCTCCTAGAGTCCCACTCTAGGTCACTACGCCCTCGCTGTTTCCACTCCCCTCGGGTCCTTCGGCACCAATGACCCCGGTTTTACGGCCCCGAAGGCAGGAACTGAAAATTAGTCAAATTAAACACAGATTTCTCCTCAAATTAATCCCAAAACACATCTGAGTCCTCCATGCTGCGGATGACAACCACAGTCGTACAAGAACCGAGTGGTTAAGGGGAGGTTCTACTAAAAATTTTACTTTCTTCAAATTGAGTCCCACTTTTTATTTCATTGTAAATTTAAGTATTTTATAGAAAAATTTGAATTTTGGAGAGGAATACCTACCCCCAAATCCAGTCGAAGTGGAATTTCTGCTATTTCCAGTCGTATCTTGAAAAATTCTCCTACGCAAAGTTTTTCAAAGTAAACTGATGTTCTGGGCATTTTTCACTTTTTTGGTTCAAAATTTGATAAACCGTGGCATTAGTAACATACTGGGACCATCGCAAATATAAGCTGTGTTTTCAACACAGCATGTCACTAAAATTTCAAGAAAATGGTCAAAATCCTGATATTTTAGTGTCTTTTTTTCTGATAAGCAGTCCCAAAAATAAATTTTTGGATCTCATGTTTTGGGTGATGCCACGTTTTATTGCATATGTGCCAAAGCAGTGAAAAATGTCCAGAACATAATTTTACGTTGAAATACTTTGCGTAGGAGAATTTTTTAAGAAAATTTCTAAAAAAGGGTGAAAAACCTCTTCGACTGGATTTGGAGGAAGGTATTGGGCTCTAAAATTTTATGTTTGACTATTAACTATGTTACTACACATTTGCAACAATTGTTAACAATGGGGCTCAATTTGAAAAGTGCCATTTTTCAGTAGAACCTCCCCTTAAAAAAAAATCAGCTCCTCTGCAAGTGTGTACATAGTACACTCTTATCAGAGCATGCTCCAAGTGCACTTTTATTTACGGCATACTTACCAGTACCCACTAAAATAGAGTGTACATTGCATGTACGTACACGCTAAAAAAAGTGTACCTGGAAGGTACACTTTAAAATGGCCCATGCTTTTAGATAGGACTTATCAAGTGTATTTAAGCGTGTTCATGGAAGATACACACTTATTTAGCGTACTTGCCAGGCACACTCTACTTAAACGTGTGCCTAGCAAGTATGCTGTAAATAAGAGTGTACTTGGAAGCATGCTCTAATAAGAGTGTACTATGTACACACTTTAGTTTGCAGAGTCCGCGAAGTCCTAGGTGAAGACAGCGACGCGTGCGACACAATGTAAAAAAGGGGGTACGGTAGGGGGGACGGTACGCTACCGGCAGAATGCAGGCAGGGGTTATGATAGGAGAGGGAGGGGGAGGTGGTGAGGGGAAGACCGGAAGGACCAGGGCAGTGGAGTCAGGGAAGGGGGAAACAGCTGGGGCCCGCGAACGGAGCGCGGGGTGCCTTTGTTTGCGGCGGTAGCGGGTTGCGTCGGGGCGAGATAGGCCACCAGTCGGACACGCAGTGTTGCGGTACGGCTCCGCCTACCTGGCAGGCGCTATAAAAGGACGTTTGGGAACACCAGCCGGCGCACAAGGCCAGCGTCACTGGAACTCACCGCCCAATGCCTCAGAATGAAAAACCCAGCAAAATCGCACAACTTTTTGGCCAAAAAAAAAATTTCCTGACTTTAATGGGAAAATCTCCGGAAAGGTTCGTCGGAAAAAACTGGGGGTTTTGATTTTTTGGGTTCAGCGGACCTTTCTGCGTAAGATAAGACCAGTTTCAAAAAAATCGGGTACTTTTAACTGCAAAATCCCAAGATTTGGGACTTTTTATGTAATTTTTCGAGAAAAAGTGAGTTTTCCCCATGAAAAAATTATTTTAGGTCAAATCTGACGGCACGATCGGTTCCCCGTTCAATTTTGAAGCTAGAACCCGAATCTGAAACCAATCGGACAAAAAATCCCTGAGAATAAGAAATACCCAAAAATTTGTGTAAAAAAACCCAAAAAAAATTTAAAAACCCCATATCTCCCAGAGAAAATTTTTTTGAGGTCTGAAATTTTGACCAAAAACTCCTACCATGGGGGGCTACTAACCACCAAAAAATCAGCGAAATCCAAGGGGGTCGTTGTAAGGTCCTGCTTTTCTTAAATAAACCTGCTCAGGGGCAACGAAGACCACCTTCACGATATCGGTTTGTCGCGGGACCGGTTTGTGGCCTACCCACTATTACCATTACCATTAAGGGCTAGACCACACAAGATCGTATGCCATTTTGGGCCTGACACATGCCCGCCTGCACTGCAAAACGAGACATGGCCGTCCTTACTAAGGTGACACTTTATTCCGGCGAAGAAGAGCCTCAAGCGAATACAAGCCCCCACTCACAGTATGGCCAGCCAGGGTGAAGGAGTATATCCCCCCCCCACCCCTTCCCCCCGAGGGGGTTACGCAGGCCTCCACCCCGGAACAGCTTTTGCGAGTACTACCGGTTCCTGTGCCCCCCTGCTTCGTGCTCTTATCTCGGGGATCAACGGCGTCCTCTTGGTCCAATTCTTGATGCGTTGGGATAGGCGTGCTTCGCCCTGCCCCTGTCTTTACGCAACCCTGTGGTAGGGTCGTCCAAAAAAAATTGAAGTTGCTCGGATCGTCCAACGCCGCCCGGATTTGGATTCTACATAGAAAAAAACGACATACGTGTTTTTTTCCTTTTTCGATAAAGTGATTTATAGGACCTCCTCAAAGCCCTCAAAGTTTTTAACAGTGCTATTAATAGGAAAAAATCGTAACTTGGTCATTTTTTGACCGATTTTCAAAAACCGAAACGGGGATTTGTTCGTTTTTGAATGTTATTACGAAAAAAAAATATGCTTAACCCTCTTTTTGGTTTGCCTAACTTTCAGGGGCAAAAAATGACTAAATTTCGGCCAAATTGGCAAGAGTTTCAGTTTGTAGGCCGCTACAGCCACTCCAAGTCCACCCCGCACAGTGCGGCCAAAAGGCGAAAAGTGCGACATGGCCCTTTCTGCGGTTTTTTCAATTTATAACGACAAGGGATGATGTTTTATCGTGGAAAAAGTGGTTTCCGATCAAAATCTAGTCATACAGGGGTCAAAAACTGTAAAAAACGCCAAAAATGCCCCAAAACGCCCCAAATTTTCACCATTTTTTACTCATTTTTTGGCTCCTTTAACTACAATTTTCAGAATCCGCAACTTTTCTTGGCAAATTCTGAAAGCTAAGAATGAGAGCTGCAAGTTTGTATAAGAGGTCGACACTGTTGCGAGATCGGCTATTCGAGATATTTGGCCTCAAATATTTTTACATTTCATCATTTCCACTAAAAATGCCAGTTTTTACTCGTTTTTGGGCTTTTTCAAAGGCAATTTTGTGAATCCGCAACTTTTCTTGACATTTTCTGAAAGCTGAGAATATGAGCTACAAATTTGCCTCAGGGGCCCACACTGTAGCAACATCGGCTGTTCAAGATATTTGGCCTCAAAGATTTTTATAATTCATCATTTCCACTAAATTGTCAGTTTTGCGCGCCCCTGCGTGTTGATGCGAGATTTTTGGACCTTTTCTCCGACCAGTCGTTGAAAAGGTCTCATCATGATCTCAAAGATTTTTATTTATCATTATTATTACAACTAAAATATCAGTTTCAACGAGGATTGTACAAATTACAACGAGGCCTGGGCTGCACTGCTGGGCTGCACGTCATGCTGGTTCTCTTGTGCTTTGCACAACAGTCTCATTGGCTGAGCGATAGCGAAGCCCGTTACTCCAGTGCGGTTGAAAAGTTTTGTCTGTCTGTCTGTCTGTCTGTGTGTGTGTGTGTCTGTCTGTGTGTGTACACTACTCCTTCTGAACGGCTCGGCCGATCTGACTGAGATTTTGCATGCTTACTAGATATGTTCTTGGCTCGGCACACGCGAAATTTCACTATCCTAGCTCAACTGGTTCAGTTTTTATAGCCGAAAAACACCTAAAAACGGCGAAAAATCGAGTTTTCTGCAGGTAGAGCACTCTGTCTTGAAGAAAGGGGGTCTGGGGGCGGAGCCCCCAGCCCCGACAAGTTAAAAGTGACAAGGTCAAGATCGTGTTCTGAAGATGAAGCAACCCTATCTAAAATGAAGGGGGGTCTGGGGGCGGAGCCCCCCAGCATGCAACACGTAAGAAGTAACCGATGATGGACAAGCCAATGCCTGCCGAAGGCAGGCTAGCGCCACAGGCCAAGGTAGGTACGCCAGGCGCGGATTGGAGGAACAGGCCGCGAGACATCGCGAAGCCTGTTACGACAAGACGCGGTCTGGCGTAAACCTACCTTGTACTTTAAAAGAACAATAAATAGGGTATGGTGCCCAGTGATGGCCATGGTACCAGTGATGGCCACTTTGGACTTTGCGCCGACTTTTCATCCACGCGGGAGAAGGTAAACAGCTGAGCTTTTGGGGTTTTGTACCCCCACCTATTAGCAACACAACACCGCAAAAATTTCGTCTCGTTGCTGTCGTCGTCGGCCGCACGGGCTCAGCGCAACGAATGCTGCGTTGACATAATTGTTTTATTTTGTAGAGCTGAGATCAAACCAGTAATCGCAGCGTTTCTTTCGCAGATTTGGAATTTTTACTTTATTTCTCGCCGATTACTGTCAAAAACGGAAGCGCAGAGCTACTCCCCTCTCAAAACCTAAACTAGCCATCACCGAGCAGGGCACAGCCATCACAAAGCAAAGGTGGCCATCACTGGGCAAACTGCACTGAAATTAGGTTACTCTTTTCGCAAAGACAGAGTTAAATTTTGCTCCTTTTCTAAGTGGAGAACCTTTACTCTATCCTTCTTGCATGCTCTTGAAAATGTCCCAAACGGTACGACGATTGAGAGACTTCGTAAACGGTAGGAAGACGCATCTGTGCGCTAAAAGTGGCTATCACTGGGCACCTTACCCTACCCGATTAAAAATTTGCCAGGACATTTTGAAGGTTTTTTGTGGTTTTTGGCCCGTCCTGTGTATTTTTTACAAAACAAAAAAAATGACGGAGGGACAGGCATACAGTATGATGCATGCTGTGCGTCCGTCCGTCCGTCCAAAGACTTCCTGTGGTCCGATCTTGACCAAATTTGGTATGCAGCCTCCTTGGGTGACCTTAAAAACCGCTTGGTGGCAGCAAATTCGATCCGAGCCCCGGCAGGGATGAAACCCAAACCGAAACGATACAGGGGGCCGTTACGACGACAGTTTGCTCTTATGACTAAAACTCAAAGAGTGTAGCACCTAGAACCAAGGGAACAGCTGTTCCTCGTTGATCAAGGCGTACCGGAGTTCTGTTCCCAGGTGGGCCAAGTCCAAATTCCGCTTCCCTCACTTTTGTTCTTTTTGGGACCTAAATCAACAAAACTCAGGGAAGCCGAATTTGGACTTGGCCCATAAGGGAACAAAACTCCGGTGTGCCTTGATCAACAAGGAAAACTCCTTCCCTTGGTTCCAGGTGCTACACTTTTTGAGTTGTAGTCATAAGTGCAAACTTTTGTCGTAACGGACCTATTATCGTTTCGGTTTGGGTATCATTGGCGTGGCTGCAGGTGCATCATGCTCTACATAGGGTCGAGGAGGATTTCGGCAACAAATACAGCTAGCAGGGCATGTGAGGGTATTTTTGGAATCAGGGCGACAAGACGAAACCAACGGTGTCATTTTCAAGTGAATCGGACAAGTTTGGACCCGGGTTCAAATCCTAGTGAGGTATATTTTGAACATTCTTTTTATTCAAGTTTTTGCATTCTGTCCGATGTTTTTGAGGGCGCTGATGCCGAAAATAACACCTATTTTGACCCCCGACTCAGGTTGAAATCCCGTCACGATACGAGCATTTTGGATATCGGTTAAGACTATTCGTTACAAAAGTCCTATCATGACGTACTCGATTCAGAAATCAAAATAAATCTTGGTCGACCCCCTTTTTTCAAGATCCAGTTGACCAAACAGGACCTTAAAAATAGAGGGTAGACCAAGAACCTTTTTTTATTCCTGAATCGAGTAGGTCATGATGAGACCTTTTCAACGAATGGTCGGAGAAAAGGTCCAAAAATCTCGCATCAACACGCAGGGGCGCGCAAAACTGACAATTTAGTGGAAATGATGAATTATAAAAATCTTTGAGGCCAAACATCTTGAACAGCCGATGTTGCTACAGTGTGGGCCCCTGAGGCAAATTTGTAGCTCATATTCTCAGCTTTCAGAAAATGTCAAAAAAAGTTGCGGATTCACAAAATTGCCTTTGAAAAAGCCCAAAAACGAGTAAAAACTGGCATTTTTAGTGGAAATGATGAAATGTAAAAATATTTGAGGCCAAATATCTCGAATAGCCGATCTCGCAACTGTGTCGACCTCTTATACAAACTTGTAGCTCGCATTCTTAGCTTTCAGAATCTGCCAGGAAAAGTTGCGGATTCTGAAAATTGTAGTTATAAGAGCCAAAGAATGAGTAAAAAATGGTGGAATTTGGGGCGTTTTGGGGCATTTTTGGCGTTTTTTACAGTTTTTGACCCCTATATGACCAGATTTTGATCGGAAACCACTTTTTCCACGGTAAACCATCATCCCTTGTCCTTATAAATCGAAAAAACCGCAGAAAGGGCCATGTCGCACTTTTCGCCTTTTGGCCGCACTGTGCCCCGTCAGCATGCCGGGGTGCTCCCGCCACTAGGCAAGCCCCATGAACAGAATTGGGATGCCGAGTGCAATTTGCCCACCTCCCAGGGGCATCAAATTGTCGATTTTTTTGAAAATCTATCAATAGTGATGTCTCTTGGGGCCTCTGGGCACTCAGATGGACACCCGTTCACACGGTTCGGTACCCGCACTACGTGATAAGAACAAACAATAGGAATTGTCTGTTGAGCACCTCATGCCTACCTCTCAGGACCAGAAAAATGTGAAAATTTAGAAAATTCCTTCATTTTGATGCCTTTTCTTGTGGCCTTGCGTGGTTGCGGTTCCTCGCGTCAGCAACGTCCATTTCTGTTTCTTTGTTCATATCAAGTAGTGCGGGTACCGACCCGGGTGAAAGGGTGCCCATCTGAGAGCCCAGAGGCAACAAGAGACAACACTTTTGATAGATTTTCGAAAAAATCGACAATTTGATGCCCCTGGGAGGTAGGCAAATTGCACTTTGCATCCCAATTCTGTTCATGGGGCTTGCCTAGTGGCGGGAGCACCCCGCCATGCTGACAGGGGGTGGACTTGGAGTGGCAGTAGTGGCCTACAAACTGAAACTCTTGCCAATTTGGGCCGAAATTTAGTCATTTTTTGCCCCTGGAAGTAACGCAGACCAAAAAGAGGGTTGGGCATATTTTTTTTCGTAATAAGCATTCAAAAACGAACAAAGACCCGTTTCGTTTTTGAAAATCAGTCAAAAAATGACCAAGTTACGATTTTTTTCCTGTAAATAGCACTGTTAAAAACTTTGAGAGCTTTGAGGAGGTCCTATAAATCATTTTTTCGAAAAAGGAAAAAACACGTTTTTTGTTTTTTTTCTATGTAGAATCCAAATCCGGGCGGCGTTGGACGATCCGAGCAACTTCAATTTTTTTTGGACCACCCTCCATGTCCAGGCGAGAGCAGCCTGCGATCTTGCCGACAGAATAAAAAGCTGCAGCCAACCAAACACCCGGCTCGAGAGGCCTTGGCCTTCCTGCGCTTGTTTTGCCTTCGTGTGGTTATCACCCTGCTACAGTTTCAAACGGCGTTGCCGAGACAGATCGGCGAATTCGGTGAACGGGTGTCAACGCTAGCGAGTGGTCCCTCTGCAGTTAACCGCGCGTACCAAAAAGCAGCTGCCCGGTCGATTGCAACCAGGGATGATACCCAAACCGAAACGATACCACGGCCGTTACGACAACAGATTGCACTTATGCCTATAACTCGAAAAGTGTAGCACCTGGAACCAAGGGAACAGCTTTTCCTTGGTGACCAAGTGTACCGGAGTTTTGTTTCCATATGGGCCAAGGCCAAATTCCGCCTCCCTGAGTTTTGTTCATTTAGGCCCTAAAAAGAACAAAACTCAGGGAAGCGTTATTTGGCCTTGGCCCATATGGAAACAAAACTCCGGTACACTTTGGTCACCAAGGAAAAGCTGTTCCCTTGGTTCCAGGTGCTGCGCTTTTCGAGTTATAGTCATAAGTGCAAACTGTTGTCGTAACGGCCCCGGTATCGTTTCGGTTTGGGTATCATCCCTGATTGCAACACCTTGGTGGCTGTTTTATTTTCCACAGACTTTCCCGCGCGACGCTGTAGACGAAGACTGCAGCGTGATCCAAGACTCGTAACTTACCAGTCTATAGCAACGCCGTGTTCAAGAGCGGGTCTACCAGCAAGACCTCACAGCCCGACCTCTTGCGACCGAAGAACAACGCCTGCGATTGGGGTTAGTTTTTACAGACGCGGTGATGCGGCGATTCTGTCGGCAAGATCGCAGATCCTTCACCCTGGCTGGCCATACTGCGAGTGGGGGCTTGTATTCGCTTGAGGCTCTTCCCCGCCGAAATAAAGTGTCACCTTAGTAAGGACGGCCATGTCTCGTTTTGCAGTGCAGGCGGGCATGTGTCAGGCCCGAAATGGCATACGATCCTGGTCGAGCCCTTAATGGTAATGGCAATAGTGGGTAGGCCACAAACCGGTCCCGCGACACACCGATATCGTGAAGGTGGTCTTCGTTGCCCCTGGCAGCTTAGTCCGGTGGCGCATCGGACACCCTAGTGCTGTAGGTATCTCCGTCCTTTGTGGCGGGGGGAGGGGGCAGGAGGGCCTGGGTGGCGGCAGGGAGGGCCAGCCGAAGCCTGGGGAAAGGCGTAGATAGCCGAACGAGCCCATATCTATCTTCAAAACCGCATATCTTCTAAACGGTTGGTCGCACAGGGCTGGGACAGTTACATTTGGATTCAGCGGACTTTTCTGCATAAGTCTGCAAAATTTCATGCCAATCGGCTAAAAAAACCCTTAAATACCTAAATACCCACAATTTGGGTCTTTTTAGGTAATTTTTTTTTAAATTTTTTTACACTCAATTTTTTTTCTGTTTTAGCTCAAATCTTTTGTGCTAGTCGTTTTTCTCGTTCAGTTTTAGGCCGGAATACCAAATTTCATGACTCTAGACCGAAAAGTTGCTGCGTAGCAAGAAATACCCAAATTCACTACAAAAACACTGAAAAAACCTTAAAACGCCCACCAAAACTTCAACAATGGACCAGGGGTCTGAAATTTTGGCAATCCTCCTCTTTTAAGGTGTACGAAATGTGGACAAAAAATCGCGACAATCCAAGGGGGTCGATGTAAGGTCCTGCTTTTCTTAAATAATCCTTCTCACATGCAACGCCCCGGCGCACAGTGGGCTGAGAAGCGAAAAAGAGCGATAATAAAGGGCAGTTTGAAAACTGAACAGGAAGGTCAAACAAAGTGTGCCATGTCCATAAAAAAGGCATGCCCTATCCGTGACACGAGTCTGTTTGAAAATATATCACACGCGTGACGCTGTGCAGGGCGCCAAACATGGCAAATATCGACCTATTTCTTCACACATCCTACAATTGTGAACAATTTTCCTTCTGGGGGTCGGCCTATTCGACATAACGGTATCATGTTATGTGTTTTTGGAAAGCTGAAGGCCTCACAAATCTGGACAATAACAAAGGTTTGTGATTGGTTTGACCGGGTGAAAGAAACACGCCGTCAAAGATGTTGCAAAATCGACGAATTTGTGATTTTCGCGAAACGATAAGTTGAGTTGCGAAAGTTTGCGAACCGATCTGTCACATGGAAGTGAAAGAGCAGCATCTCTTCTTTACAGCCCTTTTCGCCGTTTGTTTCGCTTTGTTCCGCGTTTTGAGAAAATCGCAGTCAAAGGTGACAAGTTTCGTCTCCTGCCCGGGCCGGCCGGGCGGCTGGCTGCTGTCGCCGGTCGTTTGCTGGTTTCAATTTTGCCAGTAAGATTTTCGGGGACCCAAAATCCTCAGGGACGCATTTTCTAAATGACTCCCCCACCCCCCTCCCGGAAATGCTGGATCCGCCCCTGCCGGTCGTTTTCGGGTTTTGATTTCGTCAGATTTGAGTTTCTCGGACCCAAAAACCCCCGAGTAGCAATTTTGACGCCGATTTCTCCCTCCTAGAATTTTTATCGCTTTTTTTGCTTCTTAGCCCACTGTGCGGCGCCCTTTGCGGACTGGTAGGGTAGGCCCTTTCGCGACAAGCAATCGATTGGAAAGCGCCGACAAGACAGGCTGCGTGGAGCCAAGCGTCGCAGGAGAACAACGCGACCAGGATCGCCTTGTCAACGCCCACGCCCGAAAGCGTGCGACATGTCATGCATGAGGCCGTCCAAAACGGCTTTTAGCGAAAAGGGCCTAATTTTCTCGGAGGGGGATGCCTGACAGTTATCACTTCCGTATGTTACTACGTCACCATCTACGGCCGACAGCTCAAGCCAAGGCAGGGTGCGCAGCCCACGCGGGGCACCGGATCGTAAAGCCTCCAACGCTGTGAGGCCCCCGGATCCCGCTTCGCTACGCCCCCGCAGGTTGAGGCGTTTCAAGGCTTAAGGCTTGCCTTCATTTTCAATAACGTAAAGTAACGTGAAGACCTAAGCACCTCAGACTAAGCATTCAACCTAACGCTCGGAATAAATTACATAAACAGATGTGCTCTGCTTCGTATTACTACGCATGCCCTCCTAGATCATGCAGACTCATAACGTGGCACAGGACGACCCATCCAAACCAACACATCCATCAAACGCACGCACACACACTCTCATTCGACCCACCCCTTGTCTCCTCCCTCCCTCCATGTATCTGTCTCTTCAAGTAGTTCTTGCGAAGTCTGCTGCCAAGTGCCAGCCCGTTGTGGTTGGTGACCATGTCCGCAAGACCTGGACTGAAATGGCTGTTGTTAATCTGAAACATAACTGATGTGGCCTCTGCGAAAAAGCATTCCAAGAAACACTTGCATTTCAATCAATAGCTATTGTTTGATAACAATAACTATTGTTTGACTTGTAGTGTTTTTATGATGCTTTTTCTGTTAACATTACCCTGACAGTAGTAAAGGAGGGGCATTTTAACGGGCCGCCATCTTGGTTGGGCATTTTAACGGGTCGGTATTTTGGCCGAGCCTAACCTATCCCAACCTAAGCATGTCGTAATCTTGAGCGGGTGTAACCTACGGCAACCTAAGCTGGCCGCCATCTTGGATGGGCATTTTAACGGGTCGGTATTTTGGCCGAGCCTAACCTATCCCAACCTAAGCATGTCGTAATCTTGAGCGGGTTTAACCTACGGCAACCTAAGCTGGCCGCCATCTTGGGGGACCATTGTCGCATGTCACTATCTTGAACGGCGCTAACCTAACCCAACCTAAGCTAATCGCCATCTTGGATGGGCATTTTAACGGGTCGGTATTTTGGCCGAGCGTAACCTAACCTAAGTGCCTCTTTGGCCTGTATTTTTTTTGTCGGAAATTTTAACGGGTGATCAATTTGAGCGGGGCAAAGCTAACCTAACCTAACCTAGCGCAGAAGATCACGCTCACTTATCCACTGGGCTACTAAGCCGTGCTTAGAGATAGTGTGTGCGGTCTGGCTTTTTAAATGCAAGTGCAGCACAGCCCAACGTGGTGTGTTTTTTGGGAACAGGCCAGACCAGCATCTCCCGTGCAGCCGGTGTCTCGTAGATTAAGGGCGGTTTAAGGACACGCTGGTCAAGCAGACTGGCCATCTGTGGCAATCACATTCATTTTTATTGATTAAAGTGATTATTTTATTGTTTTTTTTGTTTTTTTTGCATTATTTTTAGTCAGTTTCATCAGGAGGATAGAATGCCATGATTTCTTGGGCATGTTTGCACAAGGCCGACCAAGATGTCAGCCCTAAATATGTGACTACATACTCAGCCCCTTTCAAATTGACTTCTCTTTCTATCATGATGAAACGTTTATCTCTGTCGTGCATGAAACGAATGACATGAGACAGTAATTGCACGTAGCATTCAGTGTGCTCTCTGGTCTGTCCAGACAGATGGGCCGTTATTTGTGGACAAAGCCAGTGTCGTTCAGAGTAAAAATCACTCACTTCAAAAATGGTGAATACATCCTGAACTTGGCCTCTTTTCAGTATTTGTATATTGTCATAATCATGAGAGCAGGTGAGAGGGTTGCGCTGGGCCACCAACTCCTTACCGCTGCTTGCATTGAGAGTAAATGAAAGTGACTCCATTGCGCTCGGCTGCTTTCGTCTGAATGATGGCCCTGCATGCGGAGCACGCCTTTTATCTGGAGTGAGAAGTTCTCATTTCGGCCACGAGACGGCGCTGGTGGCGCTGCAGCGCGCTGCCGCGAAGCACCGCAGTGCGCATGCGCCGAAAATTTCTAGCGTTTTCAGAAAATGCCCAGAAAATTGCTAGTGTTTTCTAGAAATGCCATAAAAATTTCTTGTGTTTTCCAGAAAAAAATTTTGTGTACCCCAAAACTTTTTTGCGTACCAAAATTTTTTTTGTGTACTAACACATGTATTTCTTATGGACCTAAATTTTTTTTGCGTACCAAAAATTTTTTTTGTGTACTAAAAAGTTTTTTTATGTATGGAAATGTTATTTGAACACAAATTTTTTTCTTGTTGTCACTTTTTGTGTTCAGTGATTATTTTTTTCTTGTGCACGCACGTTGCACTCTCGTGTTGTGTACTAACACACAATTCTTTTTGTTTCCAAACATGCGTTTGTACATCTTGTGTACCACTCTGTCGTTTTTCTCACTGTCGGAACCAAATAAAGTTTTGACAAAGGAATGCAGTGAAATGCCGTGTGCGCGGTGAATCAAGTACAGCAGACAGTACTCTCCACACACTTGTGAATCAATGGACTGTAAACTCGCATGATTGTAAGTCCACTTTTTACAGAGTCGGTCAAGAAATTTTTTGTGATTGGGGACGATGGGGGGCATGCCTTAGGAGTCCCAGAATTCACCCTCGCCATGCTTTCCTATGTAGAAAGCAACCCAATGCTGACCTGGTTTTGAAATAGGATCCGTGTTGGCAATCAGCTTGTGTAGCCGATGTGGAAGTGTGTCCGAGGCGAAGACGCCCTCGAACATAGGAGCCACATGTTTATCTCTTTTCATGAGCGAATCAAGGGAAAGCCCATCCATTTTTTTAGTTTAAGTGATTGTTTTATAATTTTGTATTTGGTTTTATTGTTTTTTGTACTTTTTTGTAAACTTTTTTAAACGTTATAATCGAGAACAACGTTTCGATGTTTGTCAATCTCAATCAGATTTTGGAATTCGGCATACACAATGCAATTTATAGGTTGGGCAATAGGAGTGGTCGAATGTACACTTTTTTCGAAATCTCAAAAGTTAGATGGCGCATTTTGTAGTATTTTTTCTGCTGATTCCGATATGTACTTGGTTTTGAGAAGGAGTAAAACTGAGGGCGCTACCAGCCTTTTAAGTTTTGAAAATGGCTTAAATGCGAACTTTTAAAATTTACTTTTTCTCCGTTTGAAAATCACAGTACATTTTCGGAATCGGCAGAGAGAATGCAACAAGATGCGCCATCTTCCTTTTGCATAATTTATGCAAAATGGATATTTTGACGAAAATAGTGCTTTTGACCACCCCTGAAGAGCGAACTTTTCTCAAAATGTCCATTTTGCAAAATTTATGCAAAATTAGATGCGCATTTTGTTGCATTCTCTCTGCCGATTCCGAAAATGTACTGTGATTTTCAAACGGAGAAAAAGTAATTTTAAAAGTTCGCATTTTAAGCCATTTTTCAAAACTTAAAAGGCTGGTAGCGCCCTCAGTTTTACTCCTTTCTCAAACCAAGTACATACTCGGAATCAGCAGAAAAAATACTACAAAATGCGCCATCTAACTTTTGAGATTTCGAAAAAAGTGTACATTCGACCACCCCTATTGGGCAAGAGGTGCTGCGAACTTGAGTTCCAGCCTGAGTGTCCCTTGCCTGTGGAGGTTCCAGTGAGGTTCGCTGGCTGAAAGATCAGGGGACAAATCAAATGCGTAAAGTACATTTCCCAGAGGATAATCGGGGAAACTAATATTGTTGCCCTCGTCCTTCCAGTGCAGGCCTGTGCCACTGAACAGAGTGTTGTATGCTTCCATATAGAGCCCGTTTGGAAAATCGGGAGTTAAGGGCTGAGAAGGGACGGGGTGGCCGTCGACCATGAGACTCAGGTAATTCAAATTGAAATGCTGGAAATTAAACCCGTTTAAGGTGTAATCTCCATTAAAGGCTCGGTTGTCTACGAAGCCAATAATTATTCTTTGAGGAAGTTGGTTCATGTATAGATTGTCTAAATTTTTGTCGCGCAGCCCTTGTGTTATCGTAACTGTCTTGATGTCAACTCGATTCACAGGATACTTAGCAGGTGACTTTTCAAGAGCTTGGGCGTGGCCCAAGAGCACCGAAGGAGACACAACTACTTTGCGAACATAGAGTGTCGCGTCCAAAAGTTTGATGCGCTCTGTTCTAGCCGTAGACATGAGGGCAAAAGCGTCTCGGTTTTTAGTGAGCTTGATTCTTAGCTCAACGTTATTCAGAAGGAAATGATCCTGATTGAAGAAATCCACGTGTAGTGGACCCATTATCTCAAACGCTCGGCTGTTTTCAGTGAGCTCCCGCCTCGTCGCAAGACCCACATTTTCTTCGCCGTCAAGAGAATCAAAATGTCCAGGCGTGTCCTGGTACCACAAACGCTGAGTCATGTGAGACTCTTTTGCCGATGTATCGTTATTCATAAGTGATTCGATATAGGCACGATAGGCGTAGGTCATGCTTGAATGAGAGATGACTTTTTGGTTAAGACTCACGTCAATCTGACTCCACAAGGCGTGGAGGGCGTAATTAACAGGAGCAGCATCGCTGTTGTCTGCAGCGGTAATATCAGCACCATTGTCTTTCACAATTTTGGCTTTGACATACAAAAGAGTGTGGGCGGGGTCAATGTACTCATGGCCCATTTCAGGTATGGAGAACTCGACTGTCTTGGACGCGTCGAGTGTGGTCAGGGGTTTGTGAGGAACCCAATGAGTTGATTCAAGAGCGGTTTGAGTGGGTGGAATGATCCACAGATCCAGCTCAGATCGAAGGCACTCAGAAGAAGCAGCATGCATGAATGCCATTTTTTTTCTAAGAAAAGTAGTCTGTTCTAGAGACGGTCTTTCTCTTACGGGTCTTCGGAACGTTATGAGCCTTAGGGGGCCCGTTTGCGCCTTTTTATAGCACCAGACCCTGCCATTTGGTCAGCTTTCCTTTTGGCCTGGTTGGCCAGGTTGCCCGCGGCCTCTCCGACGCGTTTGTTCATGCTTCCCCGGAAATTCGCTCCGTCCGCGACATCGGCCAGTACCGCGCTTCCCGCCCGGGCCGCCTCCTTCCCCACGGCCGATGCACCGCTCCGGAGAATAAGGAGAATTGTACGGAAAAGACCGCCGAGCCAAGAACCGATACCGTACCCCTTCTGGAAGGAACAAGGGTAAGGTGCCCAGTGATGGCCACTTTTAGCGCACAGATGCGTCTTCCAACCGTTTACGAAGTCTCTCAATCGTCGTACCGTTTGGGACATTTTCAAGAGCATGCAAGAAGGATAGAGTAAAGGTTCTCCACTTAGAAAAGGAGCAAAATTTAACTCTGTCTTTGCGAAAAGAGTAACCTAAATTTCAGTGCAGTTTGCCCAGTGATGGCCACCCTTTGCTTTGTGATGGCCTGTGCCCTGCTCGGTGATGGCTAGTTTAGGTTTTGAGAGGGGAGTAGCTCTGCGCTTCCGTTTTTGACAGTAATCAGCGAGAAATAAAGTAAAAATTCCAAATCTGCGAAAGAAACGCTGCGATTACTGGTTTGATCTTAGCTCTACAAAATAAACAAATTATGTCAACGCAGCATTCGTTGCGCTGAGCCCGTGCGGCCGACGACGACAGCAACGAGACGAAATTTTTGCGGTGTTGTGTTGCTAATAGGTGAGGGTACAAAACCCCAAAAGCTCAGCTGTTTACCTTCTCCCGCGTGGATGAAAGGTCGGCGCAAAGTCCAAAGTGGCCATCACTGGTACCATGGCCATGATTCCCACGGCATTCCATGGATATTTGTGACCACATAATTGTTGTGCTTTACTACCTCATCAGGAAGAGAGGAAGAAGGACAGGGTGGGGCTAATGTAACCACCTTAAATTCGTCTGTTTGGAGATTGGTTCCGAACAGAGCAAATTCTTTGATGATGAACTGCCTGTCAGGTCCCATCAGCATCTGCACATCACACGTAGCGTAAGCCATGTTGACTGGTCAAAGAGTGACTGACAACTATGCTTCCTGTGACTGTGATATCTCTATAAATACTTTTAGCAAGTGACACTGGCGCCGCCTAGCGGAAGGTGGAGGAACTAGGTAGGGCCAGCTTGCAGACTCCCTTGCGCCTTAACCTCAAAATTTATGAGTCACCTTGTAGGTCCATAGCCTCGAGGACTTGCTGGTCCTCTTCGTCCTCATCTTCCCAGGCATTGTAGCCATGCGGGACTGTGTGTGTCTGATCGACACGCCGCCGCTTGGTGTTTTTGGCTTGCCATTGCTTGCTGGTAGGCAGTGTCACAATTTGCCAAGTAGGCGTGCGAGCAATCTTTCTTGGGATGGGAATGGTCATTTTCCCAATGTCACCCATGACCATGGCCTTGAGGTTTTCGAAGGTCACTAGTGCATCACAAGAGGCATTGATGCTAATACCTCTGACCTTGATGCAGACTTTGGTGTTCTGCACATCACCTCCAACTGCAACTCGGTACCCATAGTTTTTGGGGCCTCCCGCTACAAACTCAGTGATAAATGAGCCGGGTCCGTAATCCTCCTCTATTTGGTCAGTGAGATCACCCAGATGGGTGCCCAATGGCAGGTCAGGCTCGCCTGGGCGACTCAGGTAAGCCACAGAATCTGTGTCATGGTAGTAGGCGCGCTGTCCAACTATATCCAAATATTTGTACAGCTGGAGGCGCCCTAGACATGTGGTCCATGCCGCATGGAGGAGTGAAGAGGTGGGGAGGCTTTCCTCAGAGTCATCTACGGGTTTGTAAGACACTTGGAAACATTGTTCTGACAACACGACCAGACCATTGACTACTTTGGTTGGATCAGTGGCTAATTTGATCAGTTCACCATAGTCATGGACAAACTCGGTCTTTGAGAGTGTTCGAAGGGCGGGATTTTTGTTCATTTTGTCAATATCAATGCTGATGCCATCATATTTTTTGACATCATCCATGAATATGTCTTTTGTCTCCTGGGTATTGCATTCAGCCGGCCAGCCACTGGCCTGAATTTTCAGGGCCATGAAGCGCCTGACATAGGCCGAGAGGAGACCATCTTTTCCCGTTTCCGGGTCATACTGAGACATTCCATGCCGGTTCGGCCAGGGCCTGAAGGTGACCATTGACGATTTCCGCGCCACTTTGGCATTTTTTTGTACTCGTCGAGATAGGGCGATTGCCAAATTTTTAGGTCCCTAAGTCCATTTTTGCGCCCAGGGTGGCAATTTTCAGATTTCTGTGAACTTTCTTTTGTGGTTTTGTTGAAATTGCGCTTCGAAGTCCCTTTCTTGGCTCTCCACGGCACAATTTCAACGCTAGCTCAATGATTTTGTGCTTAAAAGATGCGTATTAAATACAGGAAGAGACTCCAGTGGTCAAATTCTACTTTTGAAGTCATCTTCGTGGTGATCCAAGCGATTTTGTAAATTAAAAACAAGTAAAAATGAGGTAATTTTTTCTAACTTTGGCGAGGGATCTTTTGATGACCAACATCGAAATTTGGATTTTTTCTAACGGATTCTTGAAGGTCTCGAGGAGATCTTTCGAGTTCCGGTGCCAGAAAGTATGGGACCGGCCCTAGTTTAGCCGCTACAGCGCTCCAAAGTTTCGAAAAATCCCAAATTTGCACTAAATGGTGCAAGGAGTGGACTTTCGCTTGCAGGCCCACGGCAATTGCCATGCGAGTCCCAGGCCATCTCGGTTCGACTAAAACTGATCCCTGCAATAACTTCAACTTGATCCCAAGCCCCAGGGTCACTCACCGGCTCGGGGGTAAAGGGAAGGGGAGGAAAGAATACAGTGAATTTTCACAAAATTATGCCCTAAGCTTATATGTCGTCCTAGCCCCGCATCAGTGGTGATTATGGACCTCGGGGCCCAGTATGTTTGACAATACTTGATTCCGCCTCCCACAACTCCCCCCTCGGGAGAAGCGGGTGCTCTACAGGCGTTCGCTCACATTTGTCCGCGGGGAGCGCCTGCGATTAATTAGAGCAGGCAGCCCCTACAGCACGCGTGCCGTTTGGTGGCCTACCTTACAGGCGCTTCGGCCCTGGACCACAGGCCCTTGAACACTTTCTTCGGCCCCCTCTGCTGGAAGCGTCGTCTCAAAACATAACCACAGTAAAATGGGATAGGATTTAAAAGAAAAAAAAAAAAGTTCACCGAAAATGTTGTTCATTGTATTTAGGTCCTTGCAAATTGTTTACCGTGGTTTTAATGACTTCTTCCTTAGCTTGGCTATGTTTTTGATCCTTGAAATTCCGCCCTTGCCAATGGAATACTCTGTGGGACTGTTCCTAGGACGTAAAGAATGGGTGGCACATGGCCGCTTCAGTCTTCATTCCAGGTGAACTTTGTTGCTGAGAGAGGTGGATGGATAGAGTAGTATCCGGTCAGCTTCTTGCTCTTGCATGTCAATGTCTGTGATGAGATCCACATAGGTTTTTTCTCGCTACTATTACGGCCTCAAAATTATTAATTTGAAAAGTAAGTAGCCCACTGGTTTCGCAGATCTCATGGATGCGGGAAAAGCGTGTGTCAGAGCTTACGCTTTTGCAGCCAGCTCTCGTTTCCAGGTGAACTTTGTTGCTGAGAGAGGTGGATGGATAGAGTAGTATCCGGTCAGCTTCTTGCTCTTGCATGTCAATGTCTGTGATGAGATCCACATAGGTTTTTTCTCGCTACTATTACGGCCTCAAAATTATTAATTTGAAAAGTAAGTAGCCCACTGGTTTCGCAGATCTCATGGATGCGGGAAAAGCGTGTGTCAGAGCTTACGCTTTTGCAGCCAGCTCTCGTTTCTAAATGAAGAAAAAAGATACAGAGATTGAAAAGAAAATGACCGTCATTTTGAATATATCAGATAGGGAGGAAAAATGATTTAGAAACGACACAGCTGGCTGCAAAAGCGTAAGCTCTGACACACGCTTTTTCCGCATCCATGAGATCTGCGAAACCAGTGGGCCACTGACCTTTGAAATTAATAATTTTGAGGCCGTAATAGTAGCGAGAAAAACCTTTCTGGCCCTCATTACAGACATTGACATACAAAAGCAAAAAGCTGACCTGATACTGCTCTACCCACCTCTCTCAGCAACAAAGTTCACCTGGAATGAAGACTGAAGCGGCCATGTGCCACCCATTCTTTACGTCCTGGGAACAGTCCCACAGAGTATTCCATTGGCAAGGGCGGAATTTCAAGGATCAAAAACATAGCCAAGCTAAGGAAGAAGTCATTAAAACCACGGTAAACAATTTGCAAGGACCTAAATACAATGAACAACATTTTCAGTGAACTTGTTTTTTTTTTTTTTTTTTTTTTTAAATCCTATCCCATTTTACTGTGGTTATGTTTTGAGACGACGCTTCCAGCAGAGGGGGCCGAAGAAAGTGTTCAAGGGCCTGTGGTCCAGGGCCGAAGCGCCTGTAAGGTAGGCCACCAAACGGCACGCGTGCTGTAGGGGCTGCCTGCTCTACTTAATCGCAGGCGCTCCCCGCGGACAAATGTGAGCGAACGCCTGTAGAGCACCCGCTTCTCCCGAGGGGGGAGTTGTGGGAGGCGGAATCAAGTATTGTCAAACATACTGGGCCCCGAGGTCCATAATCACCACTGATGCGGGGCTAGGACGACATTAAAGCTTAGGGCATAATTTTGTGAAAATTCACTGTATTCTTTCCTCCCCTTCCCTTTACCCCCGAGCCGGTGAGTGACCCTGGGGCTTGGGATCAAGTTGAAGTTATTGCAGGGGTCAGTTTTAGTCGGGCCGAGATGGCCTGGGACTCGCATGGCAATTGCCGTGGGCCTGCAAGCGAAAGTCCACTCCTTGCACCATTTAGTGCAAATTTGGGATTTTTCGAAACTTTGGAGCGGTGTAGCGGCTAAACTAGGGCCGGTCTCATACTTTCTGGCACCGGTACTCGAAAGATCTCCTCGAGACCTTCAAGAATCCGTTAGAAAAAGTTCAAATTTCGATGTCGGTCATCGAAAGATCCCTCGCCAAAGGTAGCAAAAATTACCTCATTTTTACATGTTTTTAATTTACAAAATCGCTTGGATCACCACGAAGATGACTTCAAAAGTAGAATTTGACCACTGGAGTCTCTTCCTCTATTTAATACGCATCTTTTAAGCACAAAATCATTGAGCTAGCGTTGAAATTGTGCCGTGGAGAGCCAAGAAAGGGACTTCGAAGCGCAATTTCAACAAAACCACTAAAGAAAGTTCACAGAAATCTAAAAGTTGCCACCCTGGGCGCAAAAATGGACTTAGGGACCTAAAAATTTGGCAATCGCCCTATCTCGACGAGTACAAAAAAATGCCAAAGTGGCGCGGAAATCGTCAATGGTCACCTTCAGGCCCTGGCCGAACCGGCATGGAATGTCTCACTGCATGGTGCGAGGGTACTGGTAGACCTCATGAATGGCAATCAGTGTGTACCCCTTCTGGAGTGCCAAGTGTAATTCTGGAGCACACCATTCACCAGTGAGTTGTCTGTCCAGGGGATTTGTGTGTTGACAAAGGTCAGGGCTCTCATTTTCAACGCAAGTGCGGCAGAGAGGGAACATCAACTTCCCATTGCACTTATAGGGAAGCACAGGAAGGTACAGATCTCGGGGAGGAAGCACAGTACATTTCACGATACCATTCCAAGTATCCACAGGGGGCATTTGGGGGTCACCTTCTAGATAGATAGATGGATGATCAAGGGGGTAACACCCCCTCAAATTTGCATTTGGATACTCGGACACCACGTCCGCCATCTTGATTTTCTCACCTTTAGTGAGATCAACTTTGTGATAGCATCGGAGGGCACTGGTCCTGCCGCCACAGAGCGCTTTGCGCAAATCAAGGGGAGGTGATCGTGTAGTGGGGTGGGCCTCAAAATAAGCTTTGACCTCGGGTGTTTTGAGGTCCTCGTTCCAGTCACATTCCCATTTTTCTATGACAACATAACCTGCTTTTTTGAAGAGAGCAGTGATACGTTGTGTGCGCTCATAGCGGTTTTCACCACCCTCAGGCTGAGCAGGATAATGGCGGGGGCAGGAATGCCAAAAATCCCCGTGAAACTGATAAACGCGGCGCTTTACACCGCCTGTGGGGAGGCTGACCTCAACATATCCATCAACAGCCTTTCCAAGAATCCTAACCTCCCTAGGGTAAGGTGCCCAGTGATGGCCACTTTTAGCGCACAGATACGCCTTTCACCCGCTTACCAAGTCTCTCAATCGTCGTACGGTTTGGGCTATTTTCAGGAGCATAAAAAGAAGGATAGAGTGAAGGTTCTCCAGTTTGAAGAGGAGCAAAATTTACCTCTGTCTTCGCGAAAAGAGTAACCAAAATATCAGTGCAATTTGCCCAGTGATGGCCACCCTTTGCTTAGTGATAACCTGTGCCCTACTCGGTGATAGCAAGTTTAGGTTTTGAGAGGGGAGTAGCTCTGTGCTTCCGTTTTTTACAGTAATCAGGTAGAAATTAAGTAAAAATTCCAAATCTGCGAAAGAAACGCTGCGATTACTGATTTGATCTCAGCTCTACAAAATTAACAAAACATGTCAACGCAGCAGCCTTTGCGCTGAGCCCGAGCGGCCGCCCACGACAGTAACGGGATGAAATTTTTGCGGTGTTTTGTTGCTTATAGGTGAGGGTACAAAACCCCAAAAGCTCAACTGTTTACCTTCTCCCGCGTGGATGAAAAGTCAGCGCAAAGTCTAAAGTGGCCATCACTGGTACCATGGCCATCACTGGGCACCTTACCCTATCTGTGTAAATGGTCTTGATACTTTGACCCAATTTGTGTTGCTCCCAGTCAAGCCACTGGAGAGCCATGTGTGACTGTTTTCCCCTGCCATGATACCCCCCAGGAGGGACAATGCCGATGGAGTTTGGGAGCAAAAAGAGCTTTCTGAACGAATTCATAACTGCCGAGCTCAATGTAATCGAATGGAACATTGGGTCAAAACCAGCTGACTCAGCAAACAGTTTTCTGAATGACTGGCAGGCTTGGCGAAGGATAGTGACATCAGAAATGCAGTAGTCCACAAGTTCCCTCTTGAAATTGAACACTGCCCCCTGTTCAACTTGATCGTCATACCATCTGTTGAATTCTATGGCAGACTGAGCTTTCATGCCTGAGACACAGTACATTTCACGCTCAGGAAGGGGGCCCTCATAATTGTAGTACTGGCGGGTGTTGGCCAAGAATGGAAAGTAACCTTTTTTGAGTTCAGTGAGGCCAAATGCCTTTGGCAGGGCACTCAAGGGCATGGGGAGAAACATGAGGCTGTCTATGAATGACCATGTGTTTAGTTTCATGTTTAGGATTTTTGCCCCATTGAGAACAAGTTCAGGCCTGAGTCTCCGTGCAACGAGCTCTTGAAGCACGAAAACGGCGTCAAATGCCTTGGCATTGTGAGCCACAATGAGAAGTTCGGTCTTGGCACCGAAAGATTGTAAGTAAGTAATGAATTTGGACATGACGGAGAGGTTAGGGTCATCCAAGTCGTGGAAAATGTGTTGCCTTGTCTTACATGATGGACAGAAGTAGTCCTATGTGCTCTGCTAGCACCAATAATGGCGGAAATCCCCCTCCCGCTCATGTAAACCATGATGCACCTGCAGCAGCCCTTGTGCGACGCGGACGGGATTTGCACCACCGGATTATTTGTTTGGATGGTACTCCTGAAGTACCCTCCAAATCTGGTTACTCTAGCTCAACTCCTTCCTTGTACACAGACGCCAACAACAACAACAACACACAGACACAAAGGCAAATTCATAGGCCCTCCCCCTCTTTTTTAAATAGAAGGGCGGGCCAAAAACATTGTTAGTTTCAGCTCACAAAGAAATCAAGAACCTATAATAGCCCCAATCCGACTGACTCACTGACTTTCTCACTCACTCACTCACTCACTCATAGAAATGCTTGGGGTCAGGGGGTGGTCGAAGAGACTTCCGGTTTTTTAGGCACGAAGTAGCCTTATAGTAGACCCAGGATTCAGCCAGCCCGAGATTCAATTTGTGTGGCCCTTTATGCATTTCGGAAATTTTCTTTACGATTTTAATGAGACTTTGCAGACTTGTAGAACTTTGAACGCCACCATTCAACGGGCCTGATCAAGACCTTTCGAAGAATGTCTCGGGCGTCAAAATCGGTTGGTTTGCCTAATGTACAGGGGCAAAAAACCACTGTAATTCGCTTAAAAAGTGCACTTTTGTGATACAGAGTATCTTATTTGGCATTAGGTCGGATTTCTTGTGGTGCCATTTGACGCGCCTGGTCAAAAACTTTCTATTTCCGTTCCAAGCGTACGAATCCGGTGGGGCACCGACCCACAGTGGGCTGAGAAGCAAAAAAAGCGATAAAAATTCTAGGAGGGAGGAATCGGCGTCAAAATTGCTACTCGGGGGTTTTTGGGTCCGAGAAACTCAAATCTGACGAAATCAAAACCCGAAAACGACCGGCAGGGGCGGATCCAGCATTTCCGGGAGGGGGGTGGGGAGTCATTTAGAAAATTCGTCCCTGATGATTTTGGGTCCCCGAAAATCATATCTGGCAAAATTGAAACCAGCAAACGACCGGCGACAGCAGCCAGCCGCCCGGCTCCCCCACCCCCCTCCCGGAAATGCTGGATCCGCCCCTCCGGTCGTTTTTGGGTTTTGATTTCGTCAGATTTGAGTTTCTCGGACCCAAAACCCCCGAGAAGCAATTTTGACTCCGATTCCTCCCTCCTAGAATTTTTATTGCTTTTTTTGCTTCTCACTTCACTGTGCGACGGGGAGTGTACAGAAGTACCACATCACTGGGCTTGAAGTAAGTTATGCTCGACAACTTGTCATAGTGTGCCTTCATGTGGACTGCAGCACTGTTAATGTTTTCCCTGACGCTACGACGGATCTTATCCAATCGTTCGGGAAGTTTCGTAGGATACTGCTTGCGCGTGGCCTCATCGCACAGTAGTCGAATTACCCCGATTTTCTGGTCATAGGTACAAAAATGATCTTAGCGCTGCTCTTTCTCCATCATATATGTTTTTTGGATCGCCGATTCCAATTTTGATATAGCGAGCTAAAAACTTTCGGCCAGGGGCGGTAAACGCCCCAAAAAGAGAGGTAAGGTTTATAAAACCAGTGTTCAGCGCACATTTTTCACCTGCATGTTCGGTGTTTGCGTCTCTGACTACAATTCGAAAGTGGCTGTATCAAATTTTCACGTCCAGGGGAGTTTTTTTTTTTTTAAAAAGGGGGTAAAATTTTGTTTTTGTGAACTTAGTGCGCCTTATTAACCTGCCGTCAGGTTTTTTGGGTCGCTGAATCCGAATCTGGTCGAATTCGCCCTCAGCGCCTCGCCATTCCTTGATGGGAAACATCTTGCCTGTATCATGGAGAGACTTCCGAAGTGCTGACCACAGTCGGGCGAAACCGGAAAAAGTCGCACGTAAGTCCGATCTCGCCGTTTTGGTCCAAGAGGGATAGGACCAACGTTTTGAACACACAAAGGACCATTCTATACAGTTATCAACATTTTTGGCACGTCAAATAACTACTACTTGCCGTTTGGAGACCTCTGATTAGAGCAATTTCGCGAGAAAATGATAAATTTGGCGTGGGTTGCGTAAGAAAGGCTACTACCATCGCTGTTGCAGAGCAAAATTACATGTTTTATATGTTTTTGGAAAGGCAAAAAATCAAGCAGTCCAGTCCATTAATTGGAATTGGTTTTCAACGAAATTGTGGAAACTGCGGGTCTTCAAATCCCCATGGGAACACCCATATTCCATCCACGTAGAATCCCTGTGGACAAGGTGGATACGACCACGTGGATTTATCCACCTGTTATCAACGTTGAATTCAAAGCGAACAATCAATGTGGACTCTGACCCCTGGTTTCCGCGTTGATTACTTATGTGCAATTCTATGTAGATTGGAGGCCTTCTGTTCGATGTGTTTTGATGGGTGCACGATCGACGTGGATAAAAACATTGTCTATCCATGAGGTAATTCACAGGCATTCGGCGATGTGGAACACCACACTACGCATCCACGTTGACTCTCAGTATCTCTTGAAATGTAGATCACACCGCGTTAGATCCACCGGGAGTTTTAGGTGGTTGAGGGACGTGGTTAGGGGCATGAAGTGTCAATATGGATGGGTGGTGCTGGCCCGCATGTGGGCCATGTGAGCCCTTTTCTACACGATCTCGATGTCGATCATACGTATCCAAATTCATTGAGGCTAAGTCGTCTCTTTATGCCGGATTCATCTGAGTAGACTCGGACTTCCACGTGGATTGAATGAAGATGAGTGAAGACCTTGGAACTCGATTAGTTTTGAAAGCTGCCGACAGAGGGCCTGCTGATATTCTTGTCATTCCTTACCCTCTCGGCCTGCTAGTAGGATGCCAATTCACCATATCCCAGAGCCATCTAACGCAGCACATCGGGCAGCTTCGGGCGACGTTTCGTCGTCTTTGAAGGGGTCGTCTCGATCGTTTCATTTTTAGACGTCCTCAGGGGATTTAACCTTAGGAGGACCTCCTAACAAAATTGTAAGGAATGACTGACTTAGGCCTCGATGTAACATCGATGGTGGGTGGATAAGGCGAGTTGGGGTAAGGGGTGTCCCCATGGGAAACAGATGGTCGCTGAAGAATCAACATCGATGTGATGGGGATCGAGAATTTTATGATGTGGATTCTATGTGGATAGCAGGTTGAAGAGTTCCTATCAAATCGACATATCCACCTCCTATCCCTGTGGAAATTACATTTCGATATGTCTGGATCCACGTGGAATCCACCTATACGCGAGGACCGCTATCCCGTGGATGATCGACTCGATCATCGACGTAGCATCCACGTCGTTCCTCCACATCGATTCAACGTGAATTCGATATGGGTGTTCCCATGGAGATGTTTGCGAAAAGTGTCGTCTGCTACATTTTTGACGAGAGATAAGTCGAGTTGCGAACATTTGCGAACCGGTCGGGCACCGTGGTGAGATTGTGTGGTGACCCCACTTTCTTGTCCATTTCGTCAGGCGTTGCCGTTCGATGCTGTTTTCCTTCAAATCGACGTCAAACATGCGACGTCGTCTCGAGCGCCACGCCACCGCGCCACTCCGTCGGGAGAGGAAGGCAGAGGCGCTATGCGCGCTGACTACTTCAGCCAGCTCTGCCAGACGCCGTGCCACACCAGACATCGTTTTGGGCTGCCACCGATAGTGATACTTTTATCTTCCGTGGTCATGCTGTTACGACAGGACATGCATCGTTACGCAGGCCTCGGGTGCAGCTAGTCCCAAAAGGCAGCACAACGGGCGCGTTAGGTCGTCCCCTGGGTATATCTTTTGTCTTCTTATCTCCACAGAAATGATTTTAACTACCAATGAAACCCTCAAATCCAAAGTTTCACGTGAATTCAGCAAAAAGATTCATTGTACCCCCCTTTACGCACCTGGCTCCGCCTCTTAGGGTGCCCTTTACGTTCAAATCTCGACAGAAATGAATTCAGCGACCCCTAAATAGACTATACACAAAGTTTGGTGAAGAAAATAATTTCGTGCGACTTTTTCCGTTCTCGCCCTACTGTGTGACGCGTTTGCCGTTCACATTACGGCTTCGACAGGTCTTAACAGCTCTCGACAGTTTTCAGCTCCAGACAGGCTTTCATGGATTCGGATGGATCATGACAAGTGCACCGAGCCTCAACAGACCGGTCAAATGTTCCAAAGCATCGGCGTCAGGTTCCGGTGGGTTTGGCGCTGTCTTGTTTGGGAGGTGCCTATTTTAAAATTTACCTATATTTTTGCCGTTATTTTTATTCTTACTCCTTCTCGACGTGTCCTAAATGAACTTACGTATCTCCAGCAGACTGATAGAGCCATCGTATCTCCCGGACGCTGGTAGAACTACCGTACTCCGGTGGCGCCGATAGAAAAGACGTAAATTCGGGAGATCTGGCAAGACATTGTATCGCTTTTTTGGGCGTGTTTTAGGAGATTGAATTGAATGGTTAAGTGTGTCTTACAACTTTGGAAAATGAAAGGAGATTGACGGACGTCACTGTCAACCTTTAATATCTCCTTTCATTTTCCAAAATTGTAGGACACACTTAACCTTTCAATTCAATCTCCCAAAACACGCCTAAAAAGCGATACAATAGTCTTGCCAGATCTCCCGAATTACGTCTTTTCTATCGGCGCCACCGGAGTACGGTAGTTCTACCGGCGTCCGGGAGATACGATGGCTCTATCAGTCTGCTGGAGATACGTGAGTTCATTTAGGACACGTCGTTCTCCTTCCCCCTCCCCCACCCTCCACACCCTAAAAAAGTTTCATTGGTGCTGATTGACCATTGAGAGCTGCTAAGATCATTAATAATTTGTCAGACATAGCCAATTATGGAATAAAACCAATGCTTTTGAGCGATTTTGCCTGAAAAGCTACTGCAACGACGAGGTTTTTCGGGCAAAGATTCGTAAGTCGGAAACGGACGGCAAAAAACTCAACGCGATTGTTTATAGAACACTTAGGGGAAGGTCTCTGACCCAGTGGGACGACCGTGTTTTATTATGTACAAAAGTAGATTCCTGTTTTTTTTATTAAATTAGGAAAACTTGTAAATTTTTCGAAAACATGACTTTTTCTTTGTATAGAAGGCTTCTAAAGCAATGCCTACTGTGGCATTTCATTGAGAACAAGCCACAGTAACTGAATAAAAAGTTTAGGCACCTTAAATAAACTCTTGAGCTCTACTGGCCATGGTCAATTTTCTTCAAAATACATCCATGAAAAACACTGCAGTAAAAGTTGTGTGTTTGCTATTCTTTGTACGCGAACTTGATAAGACTGGCGGCTAAACCCTCGTGGATTATCGATGCGTAGGGTGTTTATTACAAGGAAAAGTATTGAAACATATCAAAATCCTTACCTTGTGAAATACCCTTCTGACCAGAAATTCAGGGTGATTCGACCACTGTGCGCTAGCCCTGTGGCCAGCACAAACCAAGTTTTTGAGTTGTGGGATTGAACCGCTTCGCCAAGAAGAGATAAAAAGGCTGACAACATTGTTTCGCGATATGGCGTCCAAGGTCGTGTTTAAAGGTCAGAACGACATCCGATTCGAGCCGACAAACAAGGCAATCTGTACCAATCGGCTTTTCCCTGTTACGAAACGAGTGCAAGGTCCATAAACCCGGTCTACTTTTTCCTCATAAAGCATTGCCCCAGACACCGACAAAGTAACGGCCCATAGTAGAGTGGCCTTCACGAAAAAATGTTTCAAAATCGAGCGGCGCTGCAAGGTATATTAAAGTTCGGCCCGTAAAAAACTAGGGGTACGCGCCGTTTAGTGTGGGCGCGTAGTGTGGCTGAGCGATGCAAGTTTATGCACTTCGCATTTTTTTTAAGTAGACAAAATGTGCAGTTGCTCATATTGAGTGAAATGTTGGTCTGGGGTACAAATATAAGTGATTTTCGTTATCAGCACAAAAAAATCTGTTGAGATCAACGTCAAACTCGATGTACTGGAAAGCACCCGAATTCGGATTTCCCACGCATTCGCGTTTTTGGCTGTGCATTAGCGGTTAGACGAAGCGAAGTTTCCCAAAAATCATGCTTTGGAGCGCCATAACTTCTAAACGGCTAGAGATAAAAATGCAGGCGGGTGCTCATTGGATTCAGGACGATTTTTGCTATCGATTCAAGACACTCAAGGGCCAACGAAACTACAATATCCCCAAAATCCCAAGACAAATGTGCTATTTTAGTCAATTTTTTTGTGGCTTTTAGGCCATATCGTCAAGAAATATTGGCCGCAGGTCCGATCTGTGGGAAAAATCTTGTTCCTTGGACAATTTCACGTAACGGAGCGCCTGTCGCAGCCACTTGGTGCAAAAATTGATTCCATGAGGGAAAATACCCAAATTCATATTTGTGTAACTTTGCTGGGCTATAACTCAGCCAATAAAATTTTTGCCGGACATGATTTTTTGGCTTTTGTGGTCTTTTTAGGTTGATAACATGCCCACAAAACATCAGGACGATCGGAGGGGGTCGTACCACTAAGTGTCTTTTCTTAAATGGGATTACTCAGAGGAAAAGAGAAGTCCGCGGCCGCCCTCGCCATGCCACTGTCACCGGCAGCAGTCCGCGAAGGTCAAAGAGTAGCCCCGCCAGTGGCGCTGCAACTCGGGGGCGGTGTTGCATTGCGCCACGGCGGCTGGGCTAGGGGCACGTCAAGGACAGCCCCGCCTGGGTGACACCGTACTACCTGGTAGCGGGGTCATTCGACGCCAAGTCGTCAGGGTCCAAACCGACACGTTCGCCGAACCCGGCGATTTTTTCAGCGATCGTTAGTCCTATGGGACTATAAAAGACCCCACACTTTCTTTTCGCGAAAAGTGCTCAGGGGTCTGAGATATCGCAATTTGAAAATTTTCACTTAAAAAGTTTTTGGTCTTGAAAAACTGTTAATATCTCCGAAAGTATATATCGTAGAGAAAAAATGGAAATTTCGTTGGAAAGAGGATGAAAAATGGAGAAAAATGAGATGTGTCAAAAAGTTGTAGGACAATTTTTCGTTTTTCATTATTTGGAGTCAATTCTTCAAAATGATGCTAAATGGGTAGTACCTGAACCAAATTGGACGGGGTTTGGCTTAAAATTTACCTTAATACCTTCTCTAAACAAAAAGACTAACCACAAAAAGTATTCTTTTTTAGTTTGGGAGAACGAGCGATATTTGTGGACCTCTGAATACCCACTTTTGACCTTATCCTACACTTAAGGGCCGTCGACATTTGCGACTTTGAGCAGGTTTATTTAAGAAAAGCAGGACCTTACAACGACCCCCTTGGATTTCGCTGATTTTTTGGTGGTTAGTAGTCCCCCCATGGTAGGAGTTCTTGGTCAAAATTTCAGACCTCAAAAAAATTTTCTCTGGGAGATATGGGGATTTTAAGTTTTTTTGGGTATTTTTACACTAATTTTGGGTATTTCTTATATCTCAGGGACTTTTTGTCCGAATGGTTTCAGATTCGGGTTCTAGCTTCAAAATTGAACGGGGAACACGATCGTGCCGTCAGATTTGACCTAAAATAATTTTTTCATGGGGAAAACTCACTTTTTCTCGAAAAATTACATAAAAAGTCCCAAATCTTGAAATTTTGCAGTTAAAAGTACCCGATCTTTTTGAAACTGGTCTTATCTTACGCAGAAAGGTCCGCTTAATCTAAAAATCACAACCATAGATTTTTCCGACGAACCGTTCCGGAGATATTCCACTTCAAAGTCAGGCAATTTTTTTTCGGCCTAAAAGTTGTGCGATTTTGCTGGGCTTTTCATTCTGAGGCATTGGGCGGTGAGTTCCAGTGACGCTGGCCTTGTGCGCCGGCTGGTGTTCCCTAACGTCCCTTTTTAGCGCCTGCCAGGTAGGCGAAGCCGTACCGCAACACATGCCGACTGGTGGTCTATCTCGCCCCCGACGCCAGCCGCTACCGCCGCAAGCAAAGGCACTCCGCGCTCCGTGCGTTCGCTGGCTCAGCCGCTTCGCCCTCCTAGAGTCCCACTCTAGGTCACTACGCCCTCGCTGTTTCCACTCCCCTCTGGTCCTTCGGCACCCAAAATGACTCCCCGGTTTACGGCCCCGAAGGCAGGAACTGAAAATTAGTCAAATTAAACACAGATTTCTCCTCAAATTAATCCCAAAACACATCTGAGTCCTCCATGCTGCGGATGACAACCACAGTCGTACAAGAACCGAGTGGTTAAGGGGAGGTTCTACTGAAAATCTTACTTTCTTCAAATTGAGTCCCACTTTTTATGTTCATTGTAAATTTAAAGTATTTTATAGTAAAATTTGAAGTTTGGAGAGGAATACCTAGCCCCAAATCCAGTCGAAGTGGAATTTTCTGCTATTTCCAGTCGTATCTTGAAAAATTCTCCTACGCAAAGTTTTTTAAAGTAAACTGATGTTCTGGGCATTTTTCACTTTTTTGGTTCATAATTGATAAACCGTGGCATTAGTAACATACTGGGACCATCGCAAAATCATAAGCTGTGTTTTCAACACAGCATGTCACTAAAATTTCAAGAAAATGGTCAAAATCCTGATATTTTAGTGTCTTTTTTTCTGATAAGCAGTGCCAAAATAAATTTGTTGGATCTCATGTCTTGGTGATGCCACGCTTTATTGCATATGTGCCAAAGCAGTGAAAAATGTCCAGAACATAAGTTTACGTTGAAATACTTTGCGTAGGAGAATTTTTTAAGAAATTGCTAAAATAGGCTGAAAAAACCTCTTCGACTGGATTTGGAGGAAGGTATTGGGCTCTAAATTTCATGTTTGACTATTAACTATGTAGTACTACACATTTGCAACAATTGTTAACAATGGGGCTCAATTTGAAAAGTGCCATTTTTTCAGTAGAACCTCCCCTTAAAAAAAACTCAGCTCCTCTGCAAGTGTGTACATAGTACACTCTTATCAGAGCATGCTTCCAAGTGCACTTTTATTTACGGCATACTTACCAGGTACCCACTAAAATAGAGTGTACATTGCATGTACGTACACGCTAAATAAGAGTGTACCTGGAAGGTACACTTAAACTGGCCCATGCTTTTAGATAGGACTTATCAAGTGTATTTAAGCGTGTACTTGCCAGGCACACTCTACTTAAGCGTGTGCCTAGCAAGTATGCTGTAAATAAGAGTGTACTTGGAAGCATGCTCTAATAAGAGTGTACTATGTACACACTTCAGTTTGCAGAGTCCGCGAAGTCCTAGGTGAAGACAGCGACGCGTGCGACACAATGTAAACAAAGGGGGTACGGTAGGGGGTACGGTACGCTACCGGCAGAATGCAGGCAGGGGTTGATGATAGGAGAGGGAGGGGGAGGTGGTGAGGAGAAGACCGGAAGGACCAGGGGCAGTGGAGTCAGGGAAGGGGAAGCAGCTGGGCCAGCGAACGGAGCGCGGGGTGCCTTTGTTTGCGGCGGTAGCGGCTTGCGTCAGGGGCGAGATAGGCCACCAGTCGGACACGCATGTGTTGCGGTACGGCTTCGCCTACCTGGCAGGCGCTAAAAAGGGACGTTAGGGAACACCAGCCGGCGCACAAGGCCAGCGTCACTGGAACTCACCGCCCAATGCCTCAGAATGAAAAGCCCAGCAAAATCGCACAACTTTTAGGCCGAAAAAAAATTGCCTGACTTTGAAGTGGAATATCTCCGGAACGGTTCGTCGGAAAAATCTGGGGTTGTGATTTTTGGATTCAGCGGACCTTTCTGCGTAAGATAAGACCAGTTTCAAAAAGATCGGGTACTTTTAACTGCAAAATCCCAAGATTTGGGACTTTTTATGTAATTTTTCGAGAAAAAGTGAGTTTTCCCCATGAAAAAATTATTTTAGGTCAAATCTGACGGCACGATCGTGTTCCCCGTTCAATTTTGAAGCTAGAACCCGAATCTGAAACCAATCGGACAAAAAGTCCCTGAGATATAAGAAATACCCAAAATTAGTGTAAAAATACCCAAAAAAACTTAAAATCCCCATATCTCCCAGAGAAAATTTTTTTGAGGTCTGAAATTTTGACCAAGAACTCCTACCATGGGGGACTACTAACCACCAAAAAATCAGCGAAATCCAAGGGGGTCGTTGTAAGGTCCTGCTTTTCTTAAATAAACCTGCTCTTTTCGATTTCAACAACGGAACAGCACTCAAAAGTTGCGTTTTTTAATGCTGATTTCAGATCCGTCCTCGTTTTTGCGATCAGACAAAGCCTTCATGACCCTACCGGCCGTTTTATGCAAAAAAGCGGTGTTTTGCATGATTTTATAGTGTTAAGGCTCCCGGATGAGCTCCACGTCATCAGCCAAGGTAGGTGACCGTTGAGTTGTCCTCAGAAGCCTTAAAGACAACACTCTGAGCCTTGAGGGGTCGTGGGTCAGCCCTCCAATGTGCCAAAGACCTGAAAAACTATATTTTTTTTTTTAGAAATTTCACTTAAATTAACTTAAATTTCAACATTTTTTCACCGTTTTTCGACTAGGTACGAGAGCTCACGGGCCCGAGGTCATAACTGACGTAGATTATAAGGTGTCACTGGGTATAAGAAAGGTCATCCAGCCCCAGCCTGGGCCCTGAGGGGCGCTGGGGGAGCGAGACGGGGTTCCTTCGAAAATGTTCAAAATGACCGAAATCAGCTGATCGGGCCGTCTGGAGCTGGGGGCTGGCCGTGTAGGGGATGAGAGCGTGTCGCCGTCGCCGCGTTGCTCACGACGACGCTTCGCTCGGTGCCCGGCCAGCCAGCCTGCCAGCCAGCGCTGCGTAAGACAGCGAGAGGGACAGATCGACGGGAGCCGTCCAAATCGAGCTGCAGGGCGGGCAGGCTGAAAGCGATTCCGAATAATCCGTCGCTGCCTCTCTCGCACCCCGGAGGCAGAGCGACGAAGGAGGGCGAGGGGTGGTGCCGCGTGTTGAGTTGCCTAGGCACAGCAAGTCAAGGCGTCTGTCACGGTGGTGACCGTGCCGGCTAGCTGGCAGGCTAGCTGGCCGGGCACCGAGCAAAGCATCGTGCGCGTCGTAAAAAAATTTAGTTTTTCAGGTCTTTTGCACATTAGAGGGGTGACCCACGACCCCTCAAGGCTCAGAGTGTTGTCTTTTAAGCTTCTGAGGACAACTCAACGGTCACCTACCTTGGCCGACGACGTGGAGCTCATCCGGGAGTCCTTAACCTTAAATTAAGGTTTGGAACTCCGCGCTTGATTGTTACTTCTATCGGGTAACGTGGCCCGAACCACGAATTTTAAATAAAGGAGAAATGCTCTTTCAACGAAAAAGTTGTACATCTTAGGGCAAAACTTAACGAAACAGATCGCTCCTATCCTGAATTCAAGGTCTGGTACTTCGCATTTCATTATAACCACACTTTGGGTATCTGGCCCGACCCACTTTTTTTACGAATAGGAACCGCGCATCTATGACCAAAATGGTTCATCCGAGAGCTAAACTTTTGGCAAAACAAACGTAAACTAACGATTTCGAGTCGAAATAACAAACCAGCGTTAAGTTAGGACTTACGGTTAAAGTGGTTGGGCCAACTTCTTCGGCGATTTAGCGACCCTTGAAATCCGGGTCGGGATACAATCCAGAAGCAAAACAAACGCTAAACAAACCTAAACAAACGAAAAACAATCGAAAACATACGGTCTGACTTGGGCGGGATTGATGGGTCAGGCCACCTTCACAGACCTTCCAGTCTCATCGTTTTCAATAACTGCGTCCCATAACACGTCACCACAAATCGCCAGCACAACGAAAATAAACTTCACATTTCAGGCGTCATAGCTGCCATTTTGAATTTGAAACACAACACAACGCGCTTGCGTAGTCAGCACTTTTTCATACGCACTCTTATGAGAAATTGCTGCAACACGTATGCGCCGGTGAGCTCGCAAACTGAACTCTCACCTTCGTTCTTTTTATAAAGAAACATTCCAGACACAGATACACGAAGCACAATAAAATTCGATTATGTTTTTTTCCACTCAATACCTTTAAATTGACAAATCCACTGCCATCGTTTTTGAAATCATGTGTAGGTTGGCACCTCGGAAAAGCAAGTGCCACCCTAGCAGCAGACGACAAAATTCAAAATGGCAACCTTGACGCAAATTGTGAAGTTTGGTTTCGTTGTGCTGACGATTTGTGGTGGCGTTGTGTTATGGCACGCAGTTATTGAAAACGATGAGACTGGATGAGCTAGATAAACGTATGGAGCTAGTTTACCTCGAATCTGTGTTTCTTCCGTGCGACTGCAGCCTCGCCCTTCACCACCCAGCAACAGGGCTAGGTTACTTTGCTAGGGATTATTGGGCAGTCAAAAGAGTGAGTAACTAGTGTCATGCCGATCATACACTGTATGTGTATTTCTGGATGAGAAATGTTTTAATTGTTTCCTCCATGGTTATTGAAAGAAACCTCCCAGGTCTAACTCGTTGCACCAGTGCCATTTTATACATTAATAGTAGTGAAAATAGCGGAGAAGCTTTGTTGACGTAAAACACATCTCAGCACTAACAAGACTTGAAATGTTACTTCTTTAAAGTATAAAATGAAAACCTTGCAATAGTACATATTTCTTAAATAATTAAAAAATAAAAGCCGTTACGAGCATTCAGGAGTGTGGTTGCCGTCCATGCTGTAGTTTACAGTGAGCTTGCTAAGCACGCTTTAAAATAGAGCGTGCCTGGCAGGCACGCTTTAATTTAGAGCGTGCCAAGAAGCACGCTTCAATTTAAAGCGTGCCTGCCAAGCACGCTGCAATTTAAAGCGTGCTTCTTGGCATGCTCCAAATAGAGCGTGCCATGCACACATTTCAGTTTGCAGAGTAGGCAATCTTGCTGGACGCTCGGTAGCGCCCGAAAAGTAGGCAACCATTCCACCCCTCCCCCTCCTGCGAGAATTAGTTGAGCGTCGCAAGGCAGGGAGAATCCTGTCAATATTTCTCTTCGTTTGCCTTTCCTTCTGCAAGGCAACAACACCGTGCTGCCTTTAAATTTTTTTTTTTTTCAAGTTTGTACGCGAATTCACCTTTCTAGTAAATCGGTCCATGGCCTAGTAGTACGCATGTCCTTGAATCCTGGTGCGGAAGGCGCACGGGTCATTCCATGGCGGTTCGACATACTTTTGCAAGTGATGTCTCCGATTTCGACGAAACTTTGCGAGCTTGTTGGCTATGGTCTGAAACCACCCAAAACCAATTTTGAGCAAAAAATACCGATTTTTGAAAAGGTTATGGCTTGCGTTAGAAATTTTGATTTTCGTTGCAGACCCTTTTTGAAAACGCTGTAGTTTCTTTAAAAATGAAGCTACAGAGCTCATTCTGGACGCATTCGAAAGGTATTAAATTGGACTTTAAGTCTATTGCAACATTTTGACAAAAATGTTCAAACTTGACAAAAATTGAACAAAGTCAAAATTTTGAACACAATTTTCTCAAAAGTAGTATTTTTGATTTTTTTTCTTTTTTGATATGTTATGGTCCATACTTTAGTCTAGCAACCCTCAAAATTTGATTGGAAAAAATTCATAAACAGGGAAGAAAAACCGTTTATAGTGTTGCGATTCGGCAAATTTTCGCTCGTTGGAGTGGTGTGGAGAGGACCATGATGCATATTTGAGACCGCAGGTTCTCGATCATGAACTTCTAGTGTCACTCGGAACAGTTTTTTGGGGTGCTGAACCTAAAAATTAGATAAATTTTCGTTTTCGAAATTCCCAGGGGCGGATCAAGAGGGGTGACTTTTCAAAAATTAGGATTTTCGGATGTTGCAACGCGATTTCTATGTGTTCAGGGGCGGAGATAACGAATTTTGAACGATGTTGAATGCAAGTTGGCTCTAAAGCTGATCTGACGTATCATCAGAACATAAAAATTGCAAATACTCTGTTAACTGAAGTGTGTACATAGTACACTCTTATTAGAGCATGCTTCCAATTACACTCTTATTTACAGCATACACGCCATACAGCAGGCACCCGCTAATATAGAGTGTGCCTTGCAAGTACACGCTAAATAAGTGTGTACCTTGCAACTACACGCTAAAATACACTCGATTAGTCCTATCTAAAAGCATGGACCAGTTTAAGTGTACTTGCCAGGTACACTCTTATTTAGCGTGTACATGCGATGTACTATCTATCTTAGCGTGTGCCTAGCAAGTATGCTGTAAATAAGAGTGTACTTGGAAGCATGCTCTAATAAGAGTGTACTATGTACACACTTCAGTTTGCAGAGTAGAAGTTCAATAAGCCCCCAAATGCGCACATCTTTGGCTTGATAGCCTTGCTAACTTGCATTCAAGATGGTTTAAGATTAGTTGTCTTCGCTCCCAAAAATATGAGAAGCGATGTGCAACATTCAAAAATCCTGATTTTTGAAAAGTCGCTCCTCTTGATCCGCCCCTGGTAATCTAAATAACGGGCTGCGTCAATGGGGGTGCCTTTTCCGAATTCAAGATTTTTAGATGTTAAACGATGATTCTTATGTCTACAGGGGTGTAGGTAACAACACTGGCTTTACTTTTTGCAATGTTCCAAAGATGTGCACATTTTGGCGCTTTTTGAACTTATATTTGCACATTTTTGTGTTCTGACGATACGTCAGATCAGCTTTAGAGCCAACTTGCATTCAACATCGTTCAAAATTCGTTATCTCCGCCCCTGAAAACATAGAAATCGCGTTGCAACATCCGAAAATCCTGATTTTCGAAAAGTCACCCCTCTTGATCCGCCCCTGGGAATTTCGAAAACGAAAATTTATCTAAATTTTAAGGTTCAGCACCCCGAAAAACTGTTCCGAGTGACACTTGAAGTTCATGATCGAGAACCTGCGGTCTCAAATATGCATCATGGTCCTCTCCACACCACTCCAACTAGCGAAAATTTGCCGAATCGCAACACTAAAAACGGTTTTTCTTCCTTGTTTATGAATTTTTTCCAATCAAATTTTGAGGGTTGCTAGACTAAAGTATGGACCATAACATATCAAAAAAGAAAAAAAATCAAAAATACTACTTTTGAGAAAATTGTTTTCAAAATTTTGACTTTGTTCAATTTTTGTCAAATTTGAAAATTTGTGTCAAAATGTTGCAATAGGCTTAAAGTGCAATTGAAGACCTTTCGAATGCGCCCAGAATGAGCTCTGTAGCTTCATTTTTAAAGAAACAACAGCGTTTTCAAAAAGGGTCTGCAACGAAAATCAAAATTTCTAACGCAAGCCATAACTTTTTCAAAAATCGGTATTTTTTGCTCAAAATTGGTTTTGGGTGGTTTCAGACCATAGCCAACAAGCTCGCAAAGTTTCGTCGAAATCGGAGACATCACTTGCAAAAGTATGTCGAACCCCCATGGAATGATCCGCACCCAACCTGTGCTTCTCGCACTTTTCCAGATTACCAATTGCATCAGTTTGAACAGCTTTTCTTGTCGCAGGACCATCATGTCGATCTCGGAGGTGTGCAGTTTGAAGCCTGTCCCGTCCATCCGCCGCCGCCCCGACGCCTCGCCCCCACCGGATCGTAACCTCAAGGTCTCTGCTTGAGTTTTCAACTTTGAACTGGACTGGCGCTTGTCTTATTCGGCGGGCCGTGATTCCCATCACTTCACGGTGAAGTGAGTAACAGAGTAACGTGAGAATCAGCACTCTAAAAGAATGCTTCTTAAATTTCATAATCTGGATTTGAAGTTAATTGTAGAACAATGGATCTTAAATTTCATATCCAAAAAGTTCTTAAATTTCATAACTTGCTGTTCTTAACTTTAAGAAGTGGTTTATGAAATGTAAGAACTAGTTTATTAATTTTCAGAACCAATGTGTTTTGAAAATTAACATTTGGTTCTGAATCTCTACAACCAATATTATGAAACATGATAATAGTTTCATTACTGCCCACTAAATGTGTAGTTAAAACCTTAATCCCTTTCTTAATGAATATGTTACAAATAATGAAATATCAGAAAGCTATGATTTCTCTTCACACTCAGTAGGGTAAGGTGCCCAGTGATGGCCATGGTACCAGTGATGGCCACTTTGGACTTTGCGCCGACTTTTCATCCACGCGGGAGAAGGTAAACAGCTGAGCTTTTGGGGTTTTGTACCCTCACCTATTAGCAACACAACACCGCAAAAATTTCGTCTCGTTGCTGTCGTCGTCGGCCGCACGGGCTCAGCGCAACGAATGCTGCGTTGACATAATTTGTTTATTTTGTAGAGCTGAGATCAAACCAGTAATCGCAGCGTTTCTTTCGCAGATTTGGAATTTTTACTTTATTTCTCGCTGATTACTGTCAAAAACGGAAGCGCAGAGCTACTCCCCTCTCAAAACCTAAACTAGCCATCACCGAGCAGGGCACAGGCCATCACAAAGCAAAGGGTGGCCATCACTAGGCAAACTGCACTGAAATTTTGGTTACTCTTTTCGCAAAGACAGAGTTAAATTTTGCTTCTTTTCTAAGTGGAGAACCTTTACTCTATCCTTCTTGCATGCTCTTGAAAATGTCCCAAACGGTACGACGATTGAGAGACTTCGTAAACGGTAGGAAGACGCATCTGTGCGCTAAAAGTGGCCATCACTGGGCACCTTACCCTATTATCGCAAATCATTGCAGCTAGCCAACGGAAATAAGTATTGTAGTGCAGCACTTCTGGAAAACTTGAGTCGACGCTGTAAACAGTCAGAGGCGCAGCAGTGCATAAGGTCCAGATGCACTTTAGGGAAACTCGGTCGACACGCAGAAACTACTTTGGGGACGAGGATGAAAGAGGAGAAGCGAATTGATATAATACGCCACCCACACGTTCATCGCCCGTCCCTAAAGTTATGAAGATGGAATAACAGCACTGAGTAACACCGCTTTTGGCGAAAACACGTCCTTTTTTCGAGGGTCGCCATATTAGCTTGTAACTCTTGAACACGAGTGGTGGCTGTTCGGCACCACAAGCAACACTTTAACTGCACTCTACGCACTACGCGCACTACACTGAAAAAAAAGGTCGGTTGCTGGAACTCGAAACTTGGTTGCTCTAACCAAGTCGCATTGTTAATTTTTGCGTTACCAAGTTGTCGGTTATGATAACCAAGTGACTTGGTTAGACGAGATGGTTGGAGTAACCAAGTTGACTTGGTCGTCGCAAACAAGTCAGTGGTGCTGGGAACTCGGCAGACTCGGTCATCATAACCAAGTTTTTCGGTAAGGATATCAATTTCAAAATTCAAAAAAAATATGATATCAATGGAGCAACGGCCCGCTACTTCCCGCGATGTCATTCCTTCCTCCCCTGAGAGCGTCCTGACTGCCCACATGTCCGTAGCCGCCCTCTAAGAACCGGCACCCACCCGGGGTCGAACCCGAGTCCTCCACTCTCTGAGCAGTCACCGTACCACTCGGCCATCACTGCGCGTGACGGTACGGCCGCCAGGGACGGAGCACATTGCACAGCTCCAGCCGTCGGCGGAAGGGAGGGGGTAGCCGACGCGCAGCAGCCGCTGGCCCCCCTCTGGGTGCGGCGGCAAGAGGTGGGGGGTTGCTGCGGCGGTCGGGTGGCGGCGGGACCAAGCGGTATTGCTGGACCAGCCAAGACTTGGTAACTGCAACCGAGCGGCGCACAGTGGGTCAGAACCCCTATTTCCGTGATCATAGGGTCAAAATTCAAAGTGACTTTGGAACCCATCCAATACCGCTTCTCCACTCAAAAATGTCCACTGAACTCAAATCAAGCTTTGGTTTGGCGATAGGACGCATCGTATTTGAATGGCAGGGCTGCATAGTCAGAATATGTATCTATATTTTCATGATTTTGTGTGAATCGTACATTATCGCTTCCTCCCAGTTTGGATGCAAACCAATCCAGGTAGCCTGCATATCAGCACGGAACTTTAATTAATACTGTATAAAAATGTGCTGGGAGAGAACCAGACCCGCACTTCGTCCATCTAAGGGTTATACAGACAACACTTCCAAGCAATATATTGCCCAAAATGCCCAAATTCGACATAAATTGGAGGAAAAGTTATGTTACCCCCCTTTACCCCCCGACCATTTTAACTGGGATCGGTAGGTGGATGCTGTAGCTACTACGGGCAACCAGCCGTTAAACCGCACTCAGCCGCAATTTTTTTTAGCACCGATTTTTAATAATATTAGCATGTCTAAAAATAATTGTTTTTCGACGGTTATGTATTTTTGATGCGAGATCGGCTTCAGCGCCTCTCCGCATCTGATTTATGTTGCTTCCTGAGTACAAATGTCTTGTTCGATCGTGTTTGAACGTGTTCAAATGCGTCCAAACCTGCTCGGACGAGTTCAAACGTGTTCGGACGTCTGAATGTGTCCAAATGTGTTCAAACGTGTGTTCGAACGTGTCCGAACACGTCTGAGCTTGTCGGGACGTGTCCCAACGTGTTCGAGCGTGTTCAAACGTGTTCGAACGTACTCAAACGTGTTATCGGTACGCGTCGACGTTCTAACGTTGCGGTTAGTGTCGGTGTGTGTCGGGAATTCTCCCGTCTTGTTAAGCGTAAGAACTTGATGAAAACTGTTACTCGTCCATACGTGTCGGAATAAGTCCAAAATTCACTTTATGTGTTGGTACCGTTAAAACGACTCTGCCCTAATACAAACTGTTCAGTGCGTGTTGGAACGTGTCAGGTTGCTTAGACGTGTCTACCCTTGTTGGTACTAGTCCACGCTCGATATAAGAATGCGCGCTCATTCCAGGAACGTGCCATCACGTTAAAACGAACGTGACAAAGTGACACATTCGTTTGGATGTGAATCTACTAAAAATACGCTTTTTCACATTCAAACGAACGTGACACAATGCTCAAACGAATGTGACATTTTGTCACGTTTGTTTCAACGTGAGGTCACGCTCCTGGAATGAGAGTGTGAACTAGTTTTGGGTGCCGTATTTACATCATACCCCAAATAAACCACACACCTTACACCAATACACAAAAAATAGTCAAAAACCTCAATTTTCACCCAATTTTAACCTTTAATTGACGAAATATGCATGTTCCTGTTGTCCTGTGGTCCTGAAATTTTGCACAGCACCTGCTTATACCATAATCTATGCAACAAAATAGCATTTTTTGCAATTTAGGGTAAATTGGATTTATACATAAGCCAAATATACCTTTAAAACACAATTATGCAAATCTCACTTTTTCCGTCTCTAAAGGGACCTTTCAGGAAGCTTCCGTTAAAATTTCACCCAATTCGGTCAAAAAGCAGCTGTGCAGGAGGCCGTGATCACGAAAATAGGGGTTCTGGCCCACTGTGCGGCGGTAGCCAGGTCGCTTGGTAAATGCTACCATGCTGACTGGGCTACTTCAACCAAGAGTCGGTTGACTTAACTAACCCGCATGGTTCTCCCAAACAACCACCCGTAACCTACCTCGAAGCTGGTTACTGTAACCAAGCGTTTTTTTCCGTGTAACGGTACAGCGAAACAAAATTGATGACGCGAACTTGCGGTGACGCGGACGCGGACTGGATACGATGTACACAGCACTGGAGACAAAGACACACTAAAAGTGACGCAGTGTCGCCGAAATCCCGTGTGGCCGAGGGATCACGCGACCCCTCGCCGGGCACAGGTAGCTTCGGCCGGCCGGCCGGCGAGCGGTGATTTTCCGTGGAAGCAGCGCCGCCTCGGCACCCTACGGCTCGCTCGGGGTGGCTCGGGTTAGTGGGCCTCGAGGCCCACTAGCTCGGGTCGGCCGGCTCGAGGCGGCTCTGCTCGGCCGCTCGGCCGGCTCGGCTCGGCCGGCTCGGCCGGCTCGGCTCGGCCGGCTCGGCCGGCTCGGCTCGGCCCGGCCCGGAAGACGGTGGCAGGGCCGGTCAGGCATTGCAAGGGACGTGATTTGCAGCCTCTTAGAAAATACTACAGACAAATTTTGAACATGCATTAACTGGAGCATGCCTGCAAGTACGCTCTAACAAGCGCATGCCCGTTAAGCATGCACTAACAAGTGCATCATGCCATGTACACGCGAACTGAAGCAGACAGCTCTCTATACCTCTCATGCATGTTATACCTGTAGGGTAAGGTGCCTAGTGATGGCCATGGTACCAGTGATGGCCACTTTGGACTTTGCGCCGACTTTTCATCCACGCGGGAGAAGGTAAACAGCTGAGCTTTTGGGGTTTTGTACCCTCACCTATAAGCAACACAACACCGCAAAAATCTCGTCTCGTTGCTGTCGTCGTCGGCCGCACGGGCTCAGCGCAACGAATGCTGCGTTGACATAATTGTTTATTTTGTAGAGCTGAGATCAAACCAGTAATCGCAGCGTTTCTTTCGCAGATTTGGAATTTTTACTTTATTTCTCGCTGATTACTGTCAAAAACGGAAGCGCAGAGCTACTCCCCTCTCAAAACCTAAACTAGCCATCACCGAGCAGGGCACAGGCCATCACAAAGCAAAGGGTGGCCATCACTGGGCAAACTGCACTGAGATTTTGGTTACTCTTTTCGCAAAGACAGAGTTAAATTTTGCTCCTTTTCTAAGTGGAGAACCTTTACTCTATCCTTCTTGCATGCTCTTGAAAATGTCCCAAACGGTACGACGATTGAGAGACTTCGTAAACGGTTGGAAGACGCATCTGTGCGCTAAAAGTGGCCATCACTGGGCACCTTACCCTATGCACTTAAAAGTAGAAGGCGTGCTTGCTCCAGTTAGTGCATAAAATGTACGCATTTCAGTATGTGGACCGCCCCAAGGACTCCTACCTTAGCGGTTCGGAAAATGTTAACACATGCCGATATAAATGAAAACTTCACCTTTTTATTAATTTCACCACAAACAAAGGACTAGGCAGCAGGACTAAATTGTTAAGGATTTCAGAACCTTGCTCTAAAATCGGCAAGCGTTATAAACTTCCAAAGCGAAAATCTAGATTTTAAGAACCGGAGTTATAAGTTACTCTGTTCTAAAAATTTATAACCAGTTAATCTTAAAATCTATAACCCAAATCTTAGGTTTCATTACGCGATCTTAAATGTCATACGAAGGTTATGAAAATTGAGGTTTAGAACGTGATTATGAAATTTTAGAGTCCTTTGGATATGAAATTTCATAATATTTTTTTTAGAGTGGATCTAAGTCGCGACGGTACTTACATGACATTTCAAAAGTTTCGCGCCGCCTGGTTGGTGTTGGTATTTGTTTGAGTTTTCGGTGACGTGAGCGTGGTTAAGAATCTGGAAGGCGGTGAGGTGGAATGCCAAAAATGGTGCTCGTCTGTTTCGTTCGTGCTGCTTGTCACAATGACTTTTGTATTCCGGTTTGTTATTTATTGTTCTGTGAGTAAATTTTTAAATGCAGAAATGTTTCCAGTCTCCGCGCTCTGGTCACTCACGCTCGTCATCAACAGACTCGTCTAAAGACAGAAGTAGCCGGTCAGCGCCGGTTCATAACCTCCTAACCTTACAACTTATTGTTTCATTTCTTTCTCTCTCGCCTTTGAGCATCTCTTGTGCTAAATAATGACACCCTAATTCAATGTTGATACCGGAGCGCTCGCAAAAGTACTTGCATATCTGTTCATCGTAGAAGTTAGCTACACTCTTAAAAAAATGCTTCTGAAATTTCATAACCTGGTTTTGGACCTATTTGTAGAACTATTGCTCTTAAATTTCATATCCACATAGATCTTAAATTTCATAACTAGCTGTTCTTAAATATCATAAGTGCTTAATGAAACGTAAGAACTCTATTATTAATTTTCAGAAGCAATGTGTTATGAAAACTTATATCCGGTTCTTAATCTCCACAACCAATGCTATGAAACATATCCCGTTCTGAACTTTTATGTTACAAATACTGAAATCTCGGACAGGTTTCATTTCTTTTCACACCCAATGCAGCACTTATGCATCGTAGCGCGCCATTTCGCGCTACTAAAGCGGAGTTTCACTTTTCTCCGAGAGCTACGCACAAGGAACATCGCAGTTATACATGAGAGCAATTAACTTCAGTCGACGTGGTAAACAGCGCAGCAGCGTATTAGGTCCAGATGAACACTTTGTGGAAACTCGATCGATAGGAAAAATACTTTAGGAACAAAGATGAGAGAGGAGAGGCGAATTGAAATAAAACGCCACCCACACGTTCATCGCCCGTCCCTGCAGTTTAAAAGATGGAATATCAGCATTCAGTTACGCCGCTTGTAACGAAAACAAGTCATGTTTCCGGAAATCGCCAATCCAGCTTCAAACTCTTGAAACACGAGTGGTGACTGTTGGGCACCACGGGCAACACTTCAACTGCACTATACGCACTGCGCCGAAATAACACTAAACGGTCCAGCGAAACTAAATTGATGGCGCGACTGACTAGCCTTGGACCCGGACGCGATGTGCACAGCTCTGGAGACACAGACACACTTAAAATGACGCAGCCTCTCAGCAGTAATCCGGAGTGGCCGAGGGATTTCGCGACCCTTCGGCCGGTGCAGGTAGCCTCGGCCGGCCAGCCGGCGAGCGGTGATTTTCCGGGAAAGCAGCGCCCGAGCGCCGGCTCGGCTCACCCTGCCCGGCTCGGCTGGCCACCGACGGGGCGGCTCGGCTCGGCCCGGCACGGCCCGGCGTGTATACACTGTTTGAACTAACTGAAGCATGCCTGCAAGCACGCTCTGGTTAGCGCATGCCCGCCAAGCATGCACTTACAGACAACTCCCTGCCTCTTATGCACTAGATGTAAGCAGGTAAATGGCATGTATGCACTAGTAAGTGCATGCTTGCCGGGCATGCTTCAATTTGTGCATACAATGTAAGCTTATCGATTTGTATTTGCGCCCATCAGAATTCCTATCTAATCGGTTTGAAAAATGTGAACCCTTGCCGAAAAAAAGAGAACTTTACCAACTGATTTAAGGTTATTGTATAGTGAAAAAAGTGACTATGTAACATTTTAAAAATACTTGTGTCAGATGTCTCAATTTTTGGGTAAAAGTTCCTTACTGTTGCATTAACTCATACACTGGGAATAGGGCCCTACCTCAGAATAGTTTCTGAGTTATAAATGTTTACGTTAACTTTTAGTAATTTCTCTCAAATTCTCCTCACGACAAAGTGAAAGCTACCCATCCTTCAGATTCTGGCAATTATGTTTATTTTTGCATTGAAAAAAAGATGCTGTTGGCTTTGTTTAATATCTCGCTTAGTTTTCTTGTAAAACCAAATACATGGCAAAAACGAGGCAAAATCTCTCAAATTTCATGGGGCCTAGTAAAATACCGTTTACAGCCTCTTCTGGACTGATATATGTATTCAAATGCGCCAACGCTTTCTTTTTCTTGTGTCTTTGAATGTTGAATGCCAGAATCTGAGGTTTGCGTACTTTTTCCTTTGTCGTGAGGGAAATTTTGAGGGAAACGACTCAAAGTTTACGTAAACCTCCATAGCTCATAATCTAATGGGAGTTGGAGCCCCCAACTTTAAGAGTAAATTTATCTAACAGAGGTTGGATTTTGACCACAAAAAGAACTTCCTGTGACAAATGTTTCTGTTGCATGCTTTTTTCACTTCACAGTATCCATAAACACAGACAAGGGACTTGGCAGCAGAACGCAAAGGATTAAAATTTTCAGATCCTCTACTCTAAAATTGGCAAGCGTTATAAATTTTCAAAGCGAAAATCTAGATTTTAAGAACCGGAGTTATAAGTTACCCTGTTCTAAAAAATTATAACCAGTTTTTCTTAAAATCCATAGCCCAAATCTTAAAATTCATTACAGGATCTTAAGTTTTATAAGAGTGTTATGAAAATAGAGGTTTAGAACGTGATTATGAAATTTAAGACCTATTTGAATATGAAATTTCATAACTTTTTTTAGAGTGTAGTTAGTGGCTCCAACTCTACACTTGTATCTTTACGCTGTTAGCATCTCAAATTCTTAAGTTTGCCTTGTCAATTGTGAACAAAGACAGTTTACGTTCTTTGTCACACTATGAGTATTGAAATCTTAACTGCCCCACCGCAGATTGCATTCTGATGTGAAAATGTTTATTCATTGATTTATTTCATACTTGTGTTGATTGGTGCCTTCAGACGGAGTTTGTTTTGTGCTGTTGTTTGCTTCAATCAATTTCCAATCAATCTCACTTAAGTCTGTTTCACTCCTTTTCCCCATATTTTGACAGTTATTTTAATTTTTGTCTCTTACCCACAGGGTTCAATGCCAATTGCTGGAGCTGTGGATTTGTCATTGGAGGCCCGACACCCTTTTACCCTTGCTTGCAGTGGGGAAAGGAATTATCATGTCAGGTAAAGGCTAATGAAAGCATGAGATGTAGGTCCTAATTCTAAACACAAAACTTTGTGTTTGATTAGTTTTGTCATTATATTTTTGCATCCTTGAGCCACGTAATCACAAATTGCATCATGATAGGTTGATGACAGTTAGCGGTGTCTTTGACTGCTTTTCTTTGAATCCAGCATTTGCTTTATCATTATAGCCACAACTGCATCATTCAATTTTCTGTTCCTTGCTGTTGCCTTGTGCATTTATTATTATTTAGTATCAAGTTGTCCATTTGGCAATTTGGAAAGACAGACACTAATTTGTACCGTAGAACGGGGTAATATGAGACATGAAGGAAAATCGAGACAAAGCGCACTTTTTTCGGTTTTTGTCGTGTTGCTATCTAGCGGTTGTTCAAAAGTCCACCGAGAATTTTTTTTTCGTGATCTAGGAGGCCGTTGCAGCTCACGAGAAACGCACGAAGGCTATCAGAGACTCGCCAGGGTTATTTAGAACCAAAGGAAAAACCTCTAAATTTTAACAAGTTTTATAAAGTTAGTAAAAACCTCCCCAGAATCCTCGGTTAGAACTCGGGTTCTCGTCCGTACGAGGTCTAAATCTGTAGGCAATTATGTCAACATAACCAGGACAAAATTTGGTTCCGTTATGACTACTCCCGGGCTGCCTGTTCCCGATAGAGTGCAATTTTGTTACCTTGCAGGGAAAATAGAGAAACCTCTTTTCGCTTGAAATATGAGGCCAAACATACTACACTGTTAATAATTTCAAAAAAAAAATGATTTTAACACGAATTTGTTTTACTATCTGACCGGCATCTATGCTCTTCGTTAAGTTTTTTCATGTAACAGGCACAACTCATGACTTTTTATACATTTTTCAGCTCTCTTTAGTGACACCCATTTTTCTCCCCTCCAGATATTATATCGTCTCCATTATAGTTTCCAATCGTCTTTAAAATGAATGAAAAGAACTTGTAAAGCTCCAAACCTACCTAAATGATGTAATTATCCATACTTCTTTAACATTTATTTCTTATGTCTCATATTACCCCACATTGCAGGGAAATATGGGACGGCATTCCGAGGGTTATTAAAAGGTCCCTACTGCACCTAAAAATATGAAATTTGGTGGGAGTGTAGCCAAAGGGTCAATGAACAAGTGATGAACACCTCGGTACCTCAAATTGAAATTGAAAGGGGAAAATACACCAAAAACCTCGAAATTTGTCTCATATTACCCCGTTCTACGGTACCGCTTTACCGTCAACGGGGGTAACTTGGGACACTTTTTCACGTTTTTGAACGCCAGAGGCAAGATTCTCAACCCAGACCAATGGATCCTAACTATGTTAAAGTTTGGCCCTTTCCCCATGATTTCATGCTTGTCTGGTTCATTTGCCTCGATTATATCGTTTCCCAGCGGTCTCAAAAGAGTGTCCCAAGTTACCCCATGACCGGGGGTAACTTGGGACAGTAGGTAACTAGCTACATTCCCATGCATCTATTCATGTTAATGGATGTAATAAATTTAAGTCACAACATGTAGACCAAGAATTCAGGCCTAGGAACTCTTGTAGGACTGATATTAGACTATATATATTTAGGGCTCTACGTGGAACTCTCTTTTCTACTGGTATTATCCAAGCATTTTCTGAAAATTTCAAAATATGGATTACCAGAAGGCAAAACTGCAGAGCAAGGCATCTCTTTCCATCATCAGCGTAAAATCCGAAGTTTAAGTTATGTCAGGGACCGCGTCGGTCAACTCCTAGCAGGCTTGGACTGCTGGAAACATGAGCAAAAGACTGTCCTAAGTTACCCCGTAAAATTTCGATTTTTGATAAATTGAAGTCTGGACCGAAGATAAGAAAACTATGATCAACGCCATTTTGCGAACGTTTTTGTCTGTGTATGATCCAACAACCCAGAGAGACTAATCGGCCAAATCCGCATTTCACTCCTTGAACTAAGGTCAACTTGTCAGTGATTGACATATTTTATCAAATACTCTATTATGTAGTTTCCCGTTTCTCAAATACTAATTGTGATGTTATGCAACTCTTCCACCTTTCCGCGCGTGCCCTGAGGCCTCCAAAACAAAACCCTACCGCGGGTTTGACGCTAGGAACTCCCGTCGCTGAATGGCAGCAAAAACAAGCTGTACAGGGCAGACAGTCCCAAGTTACCCACGGTGTCCCAAGTTGCCCCCGTTGGCGGTAGCTTTCAACTCGCGCTGCTCGCTGGGGGCTCCGCCCCCAGACTCCCGCATGTGTGGAGCGCGTGCCGAAGTATTTTCAGTAAGTCCGTGGTGACCAAAGGCAAATTTTCTAAGGAAGTAAATGTCCTGCTTCTTTCAAAGCTCTATTTAACCGCTTTTGACCATATAATAAGGCTACTTTTACAGCCCAAATAGATAGCTTGTATTGCATTGGCCCTACTCGGTGATAGCAAGTTTAGGTTTTGAGAGGGGAGTGGCTCTGTGCTTCCGTTTTTTACAGTAATCAGGTAGAAATTAAGTAAAAATTCCAAATCTGCGAAAGAAACGCTGCGATAACTGATTTGATCTCAGCTCTACAAAATTAACAAAACATGTCAACGCAGCAGCCTTTGCGCTGAGCCCGAGCGGCCGCCCACGACAGTAACGGGATGAAATTTTTGCGGTGTTGTGTTGCTAATAGGTGAGGGTACAAAACCCCAAAAGCTCAACTGTTTACCTTCTCCCGCGTGGATGAAAAGTCGGCGCAAAGTCTAAAGTGGCCATCACTGGTACCATGGCCATCACTGGGCACCTTACCCTATTCTCTGCATTTGTTTGCAGCTCACCTTCAAATTCTTCATTGGGATTAAATTCAGGACTGCAAAATTACAGATAAATGTGAGTTGGTTTCTATTGTTTTATATCATTGCACTGCACTGTGCCTGTGTTTCATGTGTTAACCATTCTTACCTTGTTTTGTTACAGCAGCTTAAACTCCATCTTTGGCCTGCTTCAAACGAATATGATGAATTGGACTTGGAGTCAGTGTCTGGATCATTCGTCAAGGATTGACATCTTTCGCTAGGTGTTGAACTTTCTAGAGCTGATTGAAGATTGATAAATCATTAGTTTCTCTTCATCAAAACAGTTTAAGTCACTTAAAGTTACAGAAAAGGCTTGTAAATAACTCACGCAAGAACTTTTCCGGTGGCTCTTCCATGTCACAATCGTTTGTTGTTGTTGCTGCTCCTAACAATCCTCTTATCCTGTAAAGTAAATTTTGTATTGGTTAAGTCATTGCTACAGTTGAATCACAAGCAGAATCATTAGCAGCATAAGGCTACAACTAATAATTGATGATTCTAATCTTATTGATTTAACACCCTATTTTTCAATCAAAATGAAGACTCTTATTCGATTTGAAGTGTGAACAGATTCAGAATAGATCTATACTTTTACTGCACAGTCATTATTGTAAGTGTGTTTTTATAAAAAGAAGTGTGGTGATTACAAAATGAAATTGGCACTGTCTTGTGGCAGCATCGGCAGGATTATAGATGCCTTGTGTCTTGTACCGTCGTGTAAACAAAATAAATTTTGAATGAAAGATAACCTCTTTCAATAGTAATGATCTCAACGCTCTCTTCCCATGCCAAACTATCCCTTCAATATAGGAATACTTACACATTCTCAACAAACAGAAGTCCATGCCTTTCTGCATGAAGACGCTTACAAATAGGGTCTTGAAATTCTTTTTCAGACAAAGGTTTTTCCGTGTAAGGAGTTTCTAATAAAGCCCGAACCCTGGAAAAAAAAACAGACACTTTTTCCCAAAACTATTGGTCTAGTACAACCCCCCAGCTTTACTATTTCAAACTATTTCAAAGGCCTGTGATAAAAGAGCCCACTTGCACACACAATGACATTTTTGTTACTTCAGTATTAACTTACGACTCGTGCTTATTCTTAAGATAATTAATCTGTGCTCTTAGTTTTCTCTCGAGTTTTCTACACCGATCGTTACAAGATAGATCATCCATGATCTTCTTTTCTAGCACTTGCAAGACGCTGAACGCGCGACGTTCTAAAGCTCCTTTTCTGCTTGTAGCAGGATAACCCGAACGCAGCCCAGCGGTCAATGACCCATGCCCGCAACAGTGCATCCCCTTCCCCACCTCCCCCCACTTGACCCGCGAACCCCCGCGAAGCTACGGCACAACAATCCGCGAGACTGCAGTAGTCTAACGGTCACAGTTTATCGCAGCTAGTTCCAGAGCTCAGAATTCCTGATCTTGCTGTCAATTTCCCGGTATCCATTAAAAAAACTGTAGACTAGGTCCTCTAAAGGGCAAAGTGCATCAAGATGACGGAGACGGGGTCAGCGGGCGAAGCACAGGTGAGTGCATTCAAATCTATGTGTAGCGTCCATGACAGCCGAATCGATTCAACTTTCTCTCCTCTTTTGAAGAAGAGATGCAGTGAAGAATTATGTGGGATTTTGCGATGCTTCCCGTTTTACCCTACACTGTGCATCGGCACCGTCAGGTGCGCCGGTTGGTAGGCCACACTTCGTGCTTGGCCTTGACCGAAGCCTTGACCTAGCCTTTAGTTCACGGTCAGATCGTGGTTGGTGCTGCAGCCAGCCGGTCCCCGTACCTTTGGAGCTGACATGAAAAGTCATTGCATGTCCATTCTAACCGATTCTAACAAAGGAGGTTTAAAAAAAACAAATTGTAAATATTACTCACTGTTCAAAATTATTTGTTTTATTTCCATAAATATACAAACATACAAGTATGTGCAAGATATGCACCAAATACAACTGCATGAAAGTTTCAAGTTAACACTGCTAAATTTCATAAACAAAGATACATCAAACTTTTTTAAAATTTTAAATTTTAAAATATTTTATAGTGAAAGAACTGGACCAACGGGTTTTATCCCTCGTCCAAAATGTATCTCTTAACTTACTTTTTACTTCCATCATCACGTTTTTCCCATTCAAGCTGTACGGCACATTGTGATTCCAATATGGCCACACTTTTTGCTTGTATCACTGCGGAGCGACAATTACTTAAGCATGAAGGTAAATTTGGTGACGCATAGTTGGATGAGTTGGTTGCAGACGCAATTTTGCATTTTCCCATCATCTACAATTACTTCAAAACAAACAAATCTAACAAATCTAAACTGTGGGGTCTCATTTCCTACTAAAATATGTCATCTTAAAACAACCACTGTCTTAATTTTTTTTTTTTTTTTTGTTTTTTTTTTGGCTGGTGCTTTATCAAAAGAGTGTTTGGGAAAGGTGGAAGGAGATGGAGGGAAATCCTTGGTTGTAAAGCGCCTCAAAAAGTTAAAGAAGCATTGGATGAATTTGGCTACAACAATCATATTTCAATGAGTAAGATGACAGAAGAGGACATTGATGAGATGTTGTTCAAGTGGCATTGGCTCGTTTTCCATCAGACGCTCCAGTACATCATCAGGCGCCTCCCAAGCATCTTCCAGATCCTGTAAAATTATAATAACAGTTATTTGCAATTCAACAGACGATATTACATAGATTTTACTTCAATTTCATTTTCTCACAATCAAAACTTCACCGTTCAAAATCATAAAATTGTGAAGCACAAAACACGCCATGATATGGTCGGTGGCAATGTCTAGGTTTACGCACTGCAACATCTTCATACGTCGCCACTGCCCAAATGCTTTTCCAAACGTATGTTCAATGCGTGCACGGCACCAACACAGGGCATAGTTGAAGCGTCTCTGCAACTCGGTCATGTTGCCCCTGTTCCTGAAGGGTGACATGATCTGTGACATAATACAAGAGCCCTTCAGTAAACTTGAATCAAGCAAAAATATGTGCAAATGTAATGCACTTACAAAGTTTGTTTCAGAGACAGAATATGCGCCGTCACCAATCAGATGCTCATCAACTGCAATAAGCTGCTGCTGGTCGTCATTGAGGAGCCTTTGATACAAGGGACTTCTCCGAAACACACGCTGATCGTGAATGCTCCCTACTTCTCCCAAATGTATATCCCTTATCAACAGCGTATGATCGCAAACGACACTGGTATTGAAGCTGAAAGTGTCGTGCCTATTTATGTATCGATCTGGCTGTTCAATTGGAGCTGTGATATTATTGTAGGTACCGTCCACTACACCCACAATACCAGGGAAACCAGAATATGCTTGAAAGCTTCCCTTGATTACAATCCTTTCTTCAGCATCAGGCCACTGAATGTATTTGGGTGCCAGTTCACGCAGAACTTCTATTATGTAGGCGTAATGGTAATATACAGTTCCTGGCAAGACTCCAAAACGTAAGGCCACACTTCGGAAAGAGTCAGGGTTGGCGAGGATCCATAGCACCATAAGAAGTGGGATGTCCAATGGTGTTCTCACTCTCTGCACTTTGCCTGAATATACAAGATGATGCGCCAGAGTTTCAAGAAGAGTCTGTACAGGAATTTGGAGACAGGTTACATTACCATGACTAAAAGATACTGGATAGAAAAACTAATACATACCTCATATGTGTCTTTCCTAAGTCTGTAGTGTTTTCTGAATGATGGATCACCCATAGTTCTATAGCCTTCTATATCCACCTCGACTTTGACCCAGCTTCCATCATCATCGTCTTCTGCCAAATGAAATATCAGTTTTTTGGGGTTTTTTCTTTAAAAATGGACAACAAAATATGACATTTGACATAATTTACTAACCTCCAAAATCATTGCCATTCTTTAGCATGCCCATAATACGAGCTCCAATACGGCCTTAAAACATTGCCATCGTTTGTTCCTCTTCGGCAAAGAGTGCCAGTTCATTTTCCAGTAGATTATACTCGAGATCCATAACAATATATATGCATTAACACTGACTTCACAGAACACGGTACGGGACTGCACGGTCACGGCCTTCTGTATCGTTCTTGATGCACTTCCGGCGTGTCCACGAACGCGATCGCGGTGGCCGTGAGTCAGAATCAGAATCAGAATCAGAATCCAGACCCAGCGCTTATCTTGATATAGCCCAATTCTATTGTTGCATCTTGTCTACCTGCAGTCAAACAAATTTTTCATTTCGAACGTGCTGCTTTCAGCTTTTGGAGTAAGCTGTACAGACCCAAAAAGAAGCTCGACTATTGGTCCGCCCCGGCTCGGACTCCCCCCACTCCCTTTTTGGCCCACCCTTCTATTCAAAAATAGTGGGGGGGCCTATGCATTTGCCTTTGTGTCTGTGTGTAGTTGTTGTTGTTGTTGTTGTTGTTGTTGTTGTTGGTGGTGTCTGCGTACAACGAAGGAGTTGAGCTAGAGCAACCAGATTTGGAGGGTCCTTCAGAAGTACCGTCCAAACAAATAATCCGGTGGTGTTAATCCCGTCCGGGTCGCACAAGGGCTGCTGCAGGTGCATCATGGTTTACATGAGCGGGAGGGGGATTTCCGCCATTATTGGTGCTAGCAGGGCACATAGGGGTATTTTTGGAATCGGGGCGACGAGACAAGATGAATGGACCTGGTCCCGACCCCATCGGCCGCTTTTACAAGTTGGCCAGATCAGGATCTTCAAAAAAGGAGGTCGACCGACTGAAAAAATTTATTGCAGATTTCGATTGGTCTTAGCAAGACCTTTTCAACGAGGGGTCGGTAAGGGGGTCCAGGAGCCCGACTTCGTCTATTTGTCACATCAGGATCTTGAAAAAAGGGAGTCGACCGACTGAAAATTTTTACTTAAGTTTTTCGATACGTCTTGGCAAGACCTCTTCAATGAGGGGTCGGTCCAGGAGCCCGCCTTCATTATTATGGGAAAAAGTGCGACGGACTCGTTTTGCGCTCCTGCTGTGCCTCTATTGCAAGGAGTTGCAGTAGCATGGCAAATATGGGTATTTTCGGAATGAGGGCTAAGAGACAAACGAAATGAGCATATTCTAAGGACAGTTGGAGTAAAGAGTGTAAGGACTTTTGCATATTGTGAATAGAAGGGCGGGCCTAAGTCACGATGGTACATCGATATCTTTGCTTTACCCGCTCACGGGGTGTGTACCCAGGTAAAAATGGGTTTTATAAAGGCCTTTATAAGTTTTTATATGAATTTATAAGGATTTTTTATCCAGGTTTATAAAGTTTTATAGTGGCTCGTATAAAACGTTTTATAAAGGCCTTTATACAATAGGGGTGGTCGAATGTACACTTTTTTCGAAATCTCAAAAGTTAGATGGCGCATTTTGTAGTATGTTTTCTGCTGATTCCGAATATGTACTTGGTTTTGAGAAAGGAGTAAAACTGAGGGCGCTACCAGCCTTTTAAGTTTTGAAAAATGGCTCAAAATGCAAACTTTTAAAATTTTACTTTTTTTCCGTTTGAAAATCACAGTACATTTTCGGAATCGGCAGAGAGAATGCAACAAAATGCGCAATCTAATTTTTGCATAAATTTTGCAAAATCGACATTTTGAGAAAAGTTCGCTCTTAAGGGGTGGTCAAAAAGACTATTTTCGTCAAAATATCCATTTTGCAAAAATTATGCAAAAGTAAGATGGCGCATCTTTTTGCATTCTCTCTGCCGATTCCGAAAATGTACTGTGATTTTCAAACGGAGAAAAAGTAAAATTTTAAAAGTTCGCATTTTAAGCCATTTTTCAAAACTTAAAAGGCTGGTAGCGCCCTCAGTTTGACTCCTTTCTCAAAACCAAGTACATATTCGGAATCAGCAGAAAAAATACTACAAAATGCGCCATCTAACTTTTGAGATTTCGAAAAAAGTGTACATTCGACCACCCCTATTATACAACTGCACGGCGTTTTATAAAGGAAGCTTTAAACAACTGCACGGTTTTTATAAAGGGAGCTTTATACAAGCTTATATAAACAAATGTTGTGAAATACAGTCTAAAGATTCCTAACCATATCTGGTCACTTGCATGCAAGCCGCCATCTTAACCCAAACACACTCCGTTCCATTCCTATACTATTGGCCTAGAGAGCTCCCTGCCAAGGACTCCTAGAACTGGTCACTCACGGTCCTGTTGGTTAACGAACGTACCCTCAAACTATAAAAGCAGCCGCTCAGCAGAGCCGGCATGCAGTCTGTCGCCTAGTGTTGACCCTGATACGTCTTACAATAAACCAGTGATACCTGAACATCTCTACCATTTCTTAAGGGGGGCGTAAAGTGAAATTTCGAATTTTTTCATGTTTTTGGCCCGCCCTTCTATTCAAAAAATAGGGGGGGGGCCTATGCATTTGCCTTTGTGTCTGTGTGTTGTTGTTGTCGTTGTTGTCGTTGTTGTCGTTGTTGGCGTCTGTGTACAAGGAAGGAGTTGAGCTAGAGTAACCAGATTTGGAGGGTACTTCAGGAGTACCGTCCAAACAAATAATCCGGTGGTGCAAATCCCGTCCGGGTCGCACAAGGGCTGCTGCAGGTGCATCATGGTTTACATGAGCGGGAGGGGGATTTCCGCCATTATTGGTGCTAGCAGGGCACATAGGGGTATTTTTGGAATCGGGGCGACGAGACAAGATGAATGGACCTGGTCCCGACCCCATCGGCCGCTTTTACAAGTTGGCCAGATCAGGATCTTCAAAAAAGGGGGTCGACCGACTGAAAAAATTTATTGCAGATTTCGATTGGTCTCAGCAAGACCTTTTCAACGAGGGGTCGGAAAGGGGGTCCAGGAGCCCGACTTCGTCTATTAGTCACATCAGGATCTTGAAAAAAGGGGGTCGACCGACTGAAAATTTTTACTTAAGTTTTCGATAGGTCTTGGCAAGACCTCTTCAACGAGGGGTCGGAAGGGGGGTCCAGGAGCCCGCCTTCATGAGTTATGGGAAAAAGTGCGACGGGCTCGTTTTGCGCTCCTGCTGTGCCTCCATTGCAAGGAGTTGCAGTAGCATGGCAAATATGGGTATTTTCGGAATGAGGGCTAAGAGACAAATGAAGTGGGCATATTTTAAGGACAGTTGGATTAAAGAGTGTCAGGACTTTTGCATATTGTAAATAGAAGGGCGGGCCTAAGTCACGATGGTACATCGATAACTTTGCTTTACCCGCTCACGGGGTGCGTAATGCGAGCGGGCCGAAGGCCCGGGCCTTCGACTGGCCAAGTTGGGTCTGATGCGAGGGCCGAAGGCCCGAGGAAAGGCCGCCGGCAGGCCAAGCTGGGCCGGCCCCCTGTCGAACCGAGTTGCCGGCGCAGCGAAGCGGAGCTGGCAACTCGGTTCGACGGAAGGGCGGGCCCTAGCTTGTTTTCAGCCGTTTTTTCTTACATATTGGTCTCCCTGACATGAGAATGGACATCACCATTGGATTCTCCATGACTTATTACCATTTTATCATCCTTGGTTGCGCGTCTGGTGGCACTTTTTGAATTTTCGCAAACATTTTAGATTTGGTCCATTTTAGGGTTTTAATCCTTGCGCGCAGGATTTCAAATCCAAATGTTGTCCTAAAAAATCTGACGAAGTTGCAAAAATTTTTTATGGTCAAAATGAAGAAGACAAGGGAGCCGGATTTCAAAAACATGTTTTCTTTCGGCCTTAATCTTAAAAACTAGAATCATGACTGTTTTTATGCCGCTTTTGGACATTCATTGACCTGTAACTAAAGATTGAGACACATTTTTGACAAAAACTCTCCCTTGTCTTCTAGCTATTTGAACACTGATCGTTTTAAGCTATCGCACAACATTCTACCTCTTATGGTCTCCGAGATATCCTGCGCGCAAGGTCCAAAAAAAAGTGACCGAGAAAAACCGGTTTAAAGTTGGAGGGCCTAACCTAACCTCACAGTGATTGTACGAATTAAAAGCTCCCTATGCCGATTTGACGGTGCTGTGGGTCGAAATATGGTCAGATTTGGTTGTACCAAGGCCCAAAGAGTCGAAAAAAAAGCAAAAACCGAAAATCGATTTTCTTCACTTTACCCCTCCCTTCAGCCCTTGCACACACTACAAGTGGTGACAGCGGTGCACGGTTCGGTAGCTCTGTTCGGGTACCTTAGCTTTTTGGAAGGACGAATCTGAAAATCAACGTTGGGTGATTCTGGAAAGAAGGACGAGGTTAGGAGGGAAGACCAAGGGAAGAAGCCTGTGTACGTTGAGCCCGCTTAGAGCGAAGAGGCCTGCGTATATTGTGCCCTGAGGTCGAGAGGTTAGGGAAGTCCGTCTTGGTTAGGGAAGTCCGTCGAGGTTAGGGGGTGTAAGCGAGGTTAAGGGGGACCAGGGAAGACCGCCTGTTTATTCTGTGCTCACTCCGGTGAAGAAGCCTGAGTAACCTGTGCACCCTGTATGAGTGTGTATGTGTCTGAATGAGTCTGTAGTGGTTTCAAGGGAGTAACGCCTGGGATCGTTGTGCTCCCTCACGGGAAGAAGCTTGCGATCTTTGAGCGCCTTGAAGTCAAGTAGATACCAGGGAGGAACGCCTGTGGCCGAATTGTGCTCCCATAGGGGAAGAAGCTGGTTTGGTTACTGTGCGCCCAGGTGAGAGCGAGTGGTGAGTTTCGGGAATAAGGGTAAAACAAGAGACAAGAAAAACAGAAAAATGTCGTGTCAACGTTCAAACCCGTGGAACATCGCGTCAACGTCGGCGTCTGGAGGCGAATCTGTCATCATTGAGAGTGCGGAGAATCCATCTCAAAAGCCGGATGCTACCGTCTCCATGGTTCCCACAGACGAAGAGTTCCGTGGGTTTGACGTCGACGAAGCCTCTTCGAGGTCGTGGTCGCGGCCGTCCCCGTGGTTCTCGAGGGACTACGCGTGGACGTGGTCGTGGACGCACCGTCCAGCGTGGAGCCAGGGCGTATCTGCGGGAAGAAGAGGAAGAAGATGAGGATGAGAATGAAGATGATGAAGAGGAGGAGGAAGAAGAAGGTGCTCGTGGGACACTACCAGAGGGTTTCCAACCTTTTGTCCAGCTGGTTGGTCAACTTCTGGTCGCTAAAAATCCTCAAGCAATCCGAGTCCCAGAGTATGATGGAACTTTGTGCTATACCATGTTCCGAGCACAGTTTGTGGCTTTGACATAAGGATTGACCAAAGAAGAACAGGGTAGTCGGTTGCTTGGAGCCCTTCGAGGAAGAGCCCTGATGGTCCTTACAATGCTTGGCCAGCAGCAGAAGGAAGCCAACTTTGACAACCTGGACGTCATACTGACAAAAACTTCAGTGGTGTCAAGTCCTTGTGGGAACGGAAGAGGGAGTTCGAAACTCTCCAGCAGCAACCTGAGCAGAAAATACAAGAGTTTGCACAAGAAGTGGAACGAGTGGGAAGAGAGTACATGGTTACTCATACGGAACCAGACTTACAAGAAGCCCTTGTGACTGCTTTTGTCAAAGGGTTAGCAGACAAGGATGCAGCAAACCGCTTGGCGTATGCTCCTTGCAATACACTGGAGGAAGCCGTTCGACATTTAAATCGTGGATTGCTCCTCAGTGTGGAAAAGTCTAAGAAAGTACGTATGGTGGAGACCACAGTGAACAGCGCACAAGTGGAGCAAAATGCAACAGCATCTGAAGTGGATGTCAATGCGCAGTTGGCAGAACTCATGAAGAAATTGAAGGCTTTGACGCCTGCTACTGCCTCAGTTAATTCAGTGGAGGATGCTCCAGGAACATCCAACAGTAATCCCCCAGGGCGTGGGAGAGGACGTGGCAGAGGCCGTCCACGAGGTTCAAGAGGAGGAAGAGGTCGAGGTGGCCAAACCACACCTGCGTTTGTATGCCATAATTGTGAAAAGCCTGGACATTATGCTTCTGACTGCTACATTCCAAGGCAAGGAAACAACAATGCTCAAACATGCCATTACTGCAAGAGGCCTGGACATATAAGGGCAGATTGTAGAAAACGCATGCGAGATGAACAACAAGGATCTCATCCGTACAACTCGGTCGGGTTTGCTGTACCTCATTTTCCACCTGAAGCACTGCATGCTGCTATGGCGTACTACCATTTCCAAGATGGCCAGCAGCAGCAACAGTCTAATCAACGTTCTAATCAGAGGCAATAGCAACAGTCTTCCAATGGCAATTCTTCCCATTCATTTCCTTTTGTTCCCGAGGGGGAAACAACAGGCCAAAAAAGTGTACACCAAAAATTTAAATGTAAAAAAATTTCAAAAATTTTGAAAAATTTTGAATAATTTTGAAAAAATTTGGAAAATTTTAAAGAAATTTTGAAATTTTGAGAAATTTTGAAAAATTTGAAAAAATTTGACAAATTTGCAAAAATTTCAAATTTTTTCAAATTTTTCAAAAAATTTGACAAATGTCGAAAAATTTGCAAAAATTTGCCATTTTTTTAAAATATTTGCAAAAATTTGCCATTTCTTAAAAAATTTTGCAAAAATTTGCCATTTTTTAAAAGCAATTTGAAATTGTTTTGAAAAATTTTGCGTTCGTTTAGCTATTTGAGGACAACATCGCATTCATTTGTTGTCGCATACAGTAGTGTAAGCACCTAGAGTCCTTGAGTGTCACCAAGCACCAAGTTTGCTCGAGGTGGTGTTTGCCTCTCTTTAGAATTTTTCATAATACAAGTGTATGAAAAACTCAGAAGACTTTTTGTTTGAATGTGAATGATGTTCGTGAGCAGACGAAGAGACTCTTGGACAACAAGGCGATTGTATTTTTCTTGGGATTTTACAAAGAAAAACTGTTTGAATGCAAGGGAAGTGTTTTGTGTCCCTTTTGAAATCTTTGTTGATTGGCTTGATTCCAATTTTTA
>NW_023144625.1:1031463-1070815 GCF_012932325.1 Thrips palmi | reverse complement strand
AAAATCCATTTCAAAAACAAGATAATTCAACTTGACCCTTTGACACTCTCAATTTAGCGGAAAATGGAATCAACTTAACCAAAGTCAAAATGCTCCGTTGAACATATTTTTGATAGCACTCTTTAAACCTTACGAAGTATTTTCAGCATACATATAACAAACTAAAATACTTTGTTATACGACGAAATAGTCCGTAAATTACGAATTATTTTCTTTGTAAGCTTACGTATGCTCAAAATACTTAGTCATACAAACTACTTTTCTTTGTAAGGCCCAAAATAGTTTGTTAGGTTTTCTCAGTGAGGAGATATATCAACCTGTATTTTTATGTATCGACTGTTAAAAGCTAGAATCAAGGCCACCTGACCCCCTTTCATTTTAAGAATTTAAACGGAAAGAAGAGCTAAGTCCAATAAATGCACCAGAGGAACCAACACTTTCTGCTCACCTCACCATAGTTCCACTTACCATGTCTCAAAATTCCACTATAAGTTGAGATTACTCTATTTTCAGTCACAGAAATTCCATTTGCAGTACCTGACACTCCTGATGTCCATCTCAAAATTTAACTTACGCTTCTTGAACTTGTTTTCATCTGAAAATTACTTTGTTTAGTTTAAGTTGTTCCTAACATTTTTTTCGCCTAAGAAATGGTCAAAATCGAGTTTTTCCCTTCATCTGCTTCCTGTATAAAATTTTTTCCCCCAATCTTTTTTATTTGTTGGACCAATCAATTTCCAATCAATTACAATCAATTCCAATCACTTCCAATCAGTGCAATCAATTTCATCTCCAATCACTGTACAAAATTTTGGGAAGTGATGGGGCCCTCGGTTTTTGTGCAACTGAATTAGTGGTACACAGTTGTACGCTACTTTGCACTAAAATAGAAAACTGTGTGCTGTTCTTCGCACGAAATTTGTACGAAAAATTCATTCGCACAAAACAATGTGATGTTGAGGACAAAATTCCTCATAACATTTCGTGTTGACATTTCTGTTACAACTTCTTCCAACTGCAATCAAACGACGATAGTACTTCTGAGATCAAGTACCTTGAGCCGTCTCAAAGCAAAATATGAAGCCAGAGATCCATTTCGTGGGCAATTTTATGCTTTCAGATGCATTTGGCCGTTCAGATGACCTGTCCGTTCTGAGTACAGACGAGTATGTGTGTACTTCGTACACAGATAAGTGCTGTATGTGTGCGTATCAAGACGAAATTTTTAGTGTGATTCGAAAAGAAGTTAAAAATTTGACTCAAATCGTGCGCGCAGTGACACCATGTTATTTTGTAGGGCTTTAAATCGTGCCTCATATCCGTACTTATTTGACTGGATATTTGATAGGAGGGTGGCTCAGCGGTGGCTACCAACCATTGGCAGTGGTACCAATGTGGTCGATGTATGCCACCCGTCAAAATTTAAATTTGACAGTAATAAGAAACAAATTTCCGGGAAATACAAAAAATTATCTAAAATGGTTTGTTTTGCGCTACGGTCCTCTTTACTCCGAGAGCCCAAGAAAACCAAACGAAATAACTCGGAGGCTTGCTCCTTGGGCTTGTCCTAATTGGACCCAAACTCTTCAAACGATACTTTGAACTTAATTTTGGTCAAATAATTCATGATGGATCAGCAAAACCCCTTTTTCGGCTTCTTGAGTTTGTTTTTGGGACGGTGTAGAAATGGGCTTGCTCTGAAGATATAACAGTAGCTTTAACTAAAAAATGGACACGTCAATAATACTTTTTAATTCAATATGGAGGCAAAAACAGTGGTGCATACAAGTAACATCATTAAACGTGCAACAGAGTCAAATTGAGAGAAGGCTTATGAAAAGTTGACCAGAATCAATCAATCCATGCCATCTTCCAAAGATCAACGGAAGCGTCCTTAAAACAAACGAGTCATATTTCAGAGACGGAAAGTCAAATTCCCATATTGTCATGTATTCGAATCGGAAATATAATCGTAATCAAATGAGGGCCTAAGACTTCCAGAGCCCAGTCCCATTGTTCTTAATGACTTCCCACTTAACGTCCAACAAAGAGAAAAAAAACAAGAATCTTGTAAATGACAAAATATAGAGACACGGATAGTTTTCCTAACATTAAACAAATTCGGACTAAATATCTTAGTTATGCGCCTCGCGAACAGTCTCAACCGTTACACCTAGGCCTGTCGCTTAGTAATCGTCTTCCGGAAAAATACAGCTTGCCGTTTTTCCTCAACGAGAGTGCCCAGTTGACACTGCTGCCATCTTGACTTAACTCCCATTTGCCAACTGGGAGTTCAAATCGTGTCCTTGAGTGTGGGTTCGCAGGTGCGTTTTCAGATGAGACTTTTGTCTGAACCTCTTGCTGCAAACCGCGCACCCAAAGCGCTTGTCTCCTGTGTGGATCCGGAGATGAACTCTTAGGCTGCCACCTTGGATGAACTTCTTGTTGCAAACCGTGCACTCAATAGGGTTGTCCCCTGTGTGGGTCCGGAGATGATTTCTGAGGCTGCCACTTTCAGTGAACTTCTTGTTGCAAACCGTACACTGTAAAAAATGTTCGGAATTTTACCATACAGTAGTCTAGGAAAATTCCTATACATGTATAGGAATTTCTGAAATTCCGACACATGTATAGGAATATTCCGATTTGTATAGGTTTTTTGCTATACGGACTGAAAATGTTTAGGAGTATTCCTATACATGTATCGGAATTTGAATAATTCCTATACATGTATAGTATTTTGCAGCCCGTGTATAGGAATATGGCCAACTGAAAAACAGAGTTTTCCATCAACCTTATTAACAGCGATTCAAATCGTTGTAATTTGATTAAACACTGGTGATCAATACGATTATTTGTGAACAACGTACAAAATAAACAAAAGCTGCTTGTTTGCCCGCTGTTCGTATTATCCGCTAGATGGCGCTAGTGTCGTTTTGACGGACTTACTTCTCGGTGTACGCTGCGGCTAGGAATTAGGTTGGGTCAGCGGGCTCGCGTCCCATTATGTTGTAAAGAAGTTGAAGTCATTTCAGCTCTTACTTCACGGAAAAAAATTACTTAGCTAACCTAGCTAATATTCACTAGCTAGACAGATTTAGCTGCACCGCTAAAAGTTTTATCGTTGCAGCTAATATTTAGCGGTCCCGCTAATTTTATTTAGCTGCTCTGCAAAGCATTTTAGCAAAGCAGTTTGCAGTTTAGCCGAGTAGACTTAGCCATCCTGCTAAATTTCGTTAGCTACCGAGGTGGCTAAGCGGCGAGGATAGTCTCAAGGTAGAAGACCGGACGTCGAGGAGATGGCGTGATGGCGTAGTGGTAACGTGCGCGCCTCTCAATCGGCAGACTCGGGTTCGAGTCCGGTAGATATCCATCGAACAATAACAACATTAGTCAAAAGGCTTAGATGTCGGTTGATCGGGTCAGTTGCCCCGAGCAGATAAATTTTGTGAATCTCTAGTGCTAACATGGCTTAGCTGCACAGCTAATTCGGTCCAGCTAATAAATTTAGCTGTACAGCGAAGGAATTACTTATCTCTCAGAAAGCGAATGTTTTTAGCTGTACAGCTAACTTTTACCTGTGCAGCTAATTATTTTTTTCCGTGTTCATTTTTGCTGAGGTGTTCCTTTCACCTTGGATGTTCAAGTGGTGTAGTTGGACTTTGCCAATGTGGAAGACCGGGATGAAGGATCACTAGTAACCCATATTCGATTATCTTTTAAGGCGGAAAATGCAGCCGTTATTATCTGACAGTTCACCCAGTTTGGCCTGCCTAATTTACACATTTTGGTGGAAATCCTATACATGCATTGCAGTTGCGCATTTCCGATGTATAGGAAAAATCCTACACAACGGATGGGAGAACGCCTATACACGTATGGTCATAATGCCGTACCGATGTATAGGAAAATTACCATACGAGTGCATGGTAAAATTCCTATACGTGTATATGTAAATGGCTTCATATACATGTATAGGAATTTGACTATAAATTTTTTTTTACAGTGTACACTGAAAGGGCCTTTCTCCTGTGTGGGTCCGAAGATGCATTCTGAGGCTGCCACTTGTGGTGAACTTCTTGTTGCAGACCGTGCACTCAAAGGGCTTGTCCCCTGTGTGGGTCCGGAGGTGTACTCTGAGCTTGACACTATCGATGAACTTCTTGTTGCAAACCGTGCACTCAAAAGGCTTGTCCCCTGTGTGGGTCCGGAGATGATTTCTGAGGCTGCCACTTTCAGTGAACTTCTTGTTGCAGACCGTGCACTCAAAAGGCTTGTCCCCTGTGAGGGTCCGGAAATGCTTTCTGAGGCTACTACCTTGGCTGAATTTCTTGTTGCAAACCGTGCACTCAAAGGGCTTGTCTCCTGTGTGGGTCCGGAGATGCTTTCTGAGGCTGCCACCTTCGCTGAATTTCTTGTTGCAAACCGTGCACTCCAATGGCTTCTCTCCTGTGTGGATCCTGACGTGCGTTGTGAGGTTGCTACGTTGGCTGAACTTCTTGTTGCAAACCGTGCACTCAAATGGCTTCTCTCCCGTGTGGGTCCGCAGGTGCACAGTCAGCTTGGACGCGGACTCATTCTTCTTGCCGCACACTGGACAGTCGTGACCCATTATGAGTTTGGGAGTAAGGAATCCCTGAAATACAGAAATAATTGGTCACGACTAACATAGAAAGAATAGCCTTCACGGTAAAAACGAAAACTGGTTTTTCCATGAAGTCGATGGTGAACGTAAAAGCTATTTCCAGGGAATTCCTGGGAAAACGAGGAACCGTTTTTACCGTGTTCAGAGGAAAATGAATACAAGTCCTGGTGTGGGACATGCATGCGTTAGAAATCGATGGGCAAGGTTTGTCAAATGTTTACACAACACTGCAAGAAAAAGTGTGAGTACTTCACCGAAAGTTACGAAAACTGTGGTAAAAAGAACAACAGGTTATGTCTTAAGTATGACGGCACTTGTAGAGCATGACAGGCCTGGACTGCACTTTTCATGCCGATTTCATTTCACTTTGTAACAATTCACTAATTTTTCTGTTGTGAGAAGTGTCACAAAATAGGCAGTGACTGAAAGGCTACTTTTAGCATTTGTGGCATTTGAAATGAGTGCAATACAAAACTTGAGATAACAGTGCAGGAACTACGTGCGGTCTTCTTTCATAAATTAGTCAAAATACGCAAAGTCCGTCACCCTCAGACTTTCATAGACTTTTTATCTTCTGTCGAAGAGTATTTTCCAGGTCAATAAAAAGTAAGTACTATTTCCTCAATATTTATGCAACATATTGTTCGTTATGTTGATTTCAATTCAGTTTGCCATTGGCAAAGAGTCAGTCAGTACGCAGTAGGGTACTTCGGAGAACACATCAACCGGAAGTCAGCGAACGAACAGGACGAGACGGGACAAACAAAAGAGCGTTGCGCGGCCGTGCTGAGCGGTGGTGGGGGTCGGAAGGTCGAAATTGTCGGAGTGGGGTTGCAGGCGGCGCGCGCAAGCTGACCCCACTCTGCCCATCCCAGCCCCGAACACCGCTCGGCGCGGCCTCGCGAGGTTAGTTTGTTTCTCGTTCTGTTGATGACTTCCGGTCTGCATTTCCTACGTAGTACCCTATTGACTTAAAAAAAAGTCTGAAGTTGATGACAAATTAGACTTTGTAGCGGACAATATTGTACATGGTTACAAAGGAAATACTACATATTATTGCTGCTTCAAAAACTACGGAAGCAAAGAATAAAAAGTCAATCATGGAGAGAAAAAAGTCAATACGAGTCTGAGAGTATACTTGCTGCATACGCATGAAAACGGTTATGGAAAAAGAGACAGATGTTCCGTAATTGGCAGGTACAGAAGACTGATTTGGGACCAGATTTTGTTACGTACAGGTTTGGGCCTTTCGTCAAACAATGGAAATCATCTACATATGTCCGAAACACCTCGTTACGTTTTGAGCTTGTGCAGAGCATTCTATTCGATTCAAACAGCAGATCGTGAAAACAGAAGCAAACTGTAGATGCGGTGTCACTTACCCCTCAGGTCTGTTTTCGTCAAGATCGCCGACACACTGGCAGAATGACCGAATCCCTCTCACTGCGAGAAACGACGGTGAGTTGCGGCAGACCACGCCTTGGCGGAACCGGCTGGATACTCCGTCCACGCCGGACTGCGAACGGTGCTCCGGGACAGCGTCGGCAATGTTGAAGATGGAAGTCTGGAGGATCAAAAACGGAAGTTTAAATTGGTTGTCCGGTCACGCCGATGTCGGACTGGCTTGGCTTGGGCTCACCTGATGACTCGCAGCCTCAACTTCCGGTTTAAAGTTCCGCTTCAATACTGGATAACCGACTGGCAGATGCGATAATTCAGAGGCGTCTTGAACCTGAAATGTGAAGAACAAAATCAAAAGTCAGATGTAACCGGAAACGACCGCCTACTGCAGTTGTGATGGGATGTCCGACGTTTTCGGCAGTGAATATTTGATTCTAGGGTTTCCCTCTGGCAAGACTACAGCGTAGTTAACGCGTCATTCAAGCGCACAACTACGCTTCAAGATTATTCCCCGTGCATTTAGATAGGAGGAAAGAAGCGGATGAGCTCTTGAGCTCTTGTGCGCTTCAAGTAGGGCGGAAACTAGCAACCTAACTGTCTACTTGGTACATAGTTAAAAATGCATGCTTTCAAGTACACACTTACTAATGCATTCTTGGTCAAGTACACACTTGGCTGCTTGGCAAGGAGACACTTAGAAATGCCTATAGCATATATGCTTTGCATGGAGTAATACGTCGCCATGCATGCGTTGGTGAGTGTGCACTTGCCAAGCACGCGTTGTACTAAGTAGACAGTTATGTTTTTGGTATACAGACTGTGCGCTTCACGAAAGGCGTCATACTACGCTTTACTTTAATCTGAGCTGGCAGATGACAACTGAACGTGGAATTTTAAAAGTTCATTAGGTTTAACATATTTATGTCGAATTAAGGTCAGGGATGATATCTGCGCCGTCAATGTTTTCGTACAAATGTCGTACGAGACAACACAGTTTTTGTGCAACTGAACTAGTGGTAAACAATTGTACGCTACTTTGCACTAAAATAGAAAATTGTGTGCTGTTCTTCGCACATCATATGTACGAAAAATTCATTCGCACAAAACAATGTCAGGTTGAGGACAAAATTCCTCATAACATTTCGTGTTGACATTTCTGTTACAACTTCTTCCAACTGCAATCAAACGACTATAGTACTACTGAGATCAAGTACCTTGAGCCGTCTCAAAGCAAAATATGAAGCCAGAGATCCATTTCGTGGGCAATTTTATGCTTTCAGATGCATTTGGCCGTTCAGATGACCTGTCCGTTCTGAGTACAGACGAGTATGTGTGTACTTCGTACACAGATAAGTGCTGTATGTGTGCGTATCAAGACGAAATTTTTAGTGTGATTCGAAAAGAAGTTAAAAATTTGACTCAAATCGTGCGCGCAGTGACACCATGTTATTTTGTAGGGCTTTAACAGGAGACTCCAGGTCGGCCGCCGGCCGTGCCTCGGCGCGCGGAGCCGATGCAGACCGAAATGAAAATCGCGATTTCTCGAAAACGGCTTGGCCAAAAAATTTCAAACTTGGTACAGAGACTGGCAATAGACCAGGCCCGCCCCCGGTCCGGTCAAATCCGGTCCGACATTGCCTGTTTGCCTACTGGCGTGATCGGCTCGAAAAACGGAGACCGCCGTATCTCGGCTCCTGGGCACGATATCGAAAATCGGGCTTTTCAGCGTTGTAGTCCAACTCGTTCCCTGCCGCCTCTCCAAATTTCAAGACAAAATCTTGAACGGTGTGGCCGTAATTTGGGAAACGCCGAGACGAAAAACGCGACTTTTCGGCGACTGGCGTGGCGGAGGCAGGCTGGAGGCAGGCAAACAGGCCTGATCAAGGGACCGGCCCCCGAAGTGCCCCCTCCGCACCTCCCCCGCCCCGCCCGCCCTGCACTGCACTGCCAGACTGCCATTGTAATGCGCCCGGCCGTCTGGGGCTCGCGCCTGCCTGGCTGCCGGGGTGCATCCACGCTACCTGCTCTAGCAGTGTCTCCGTCGCACTTGCAGTGACAGACGGCACAGACGAAGAAAGTAGCTGTCGACGTCTGGGATGGCTATGCGGACGCCACCTTTGGCTTCGGCGAGGAGGCGCGGTGCGGTCCCAGCCGATTCCGAGCCAGCCGGCGGCAAGGCAGAAAAGTTTATCAGAAATTGGCTGAAAATGGCACGTTTTTCAACATTTGTACCAATATGCGTTTCGAAGCGCGCTGATCAGTTCTATACCCATGAAAATTGTTCAATGATTTCTTGTCTAAATTGTGCTAGCAATTTCTCGTTTACACGCAATTTCCTAGTTTTTTGAGCTGATTCCGCCACTATCCGTAAAATATCAACTTTCCGAAAATTTCAAAATTTTACTTCCGCTCCTAGTCTCTTTTGTTTGGCGATGGCAATATACCTGCTCGAGGGTCGGAGCCAGGCATGTGGCCCCGCCTGCCCAGCCCAACCCAGCCCCATTCAGGCCAAACAAAAAAGACTAGGAGCGGAAGTAAAATTTTGAAATTTTCGGAAAGTTGATATTTTACGGATAGTGGCGGAATCAGCTCGAAAAACTAGGAAATTGCGTGTAAACGAGAAATTGCTAGCACAATTTAGACAATAAATCATTGAACAATTTTCATGGGTATAGAATTGATCAGCGCGCTTCGAAACGCATATTGGTACCAATGTTGAAAAACGTGTCATTTTGAGCCAGTTTCTGATGAACTTTTCTGCCTTGCCGCCGGCTGGCTCGGAATCGGCTGGGACCGCACCGCGCCTCCTCGCCGGAGCCAGAGGTGGCGTCCGCATAGCCATCCCAGACGTCGACAGCTACTTTCTTCGTCTGTGCCGTCTGTCACTGCAAGTGCGACGGAGACACTGCTAGAGCAGGTAGCGTGGATGCACCCCGGCAGCCAGGCAGGCGCGAGCCCCAGACGGCCGGGCGCATTACAATGGCAGTCTGGCAGTGCAGTGCAGGGCGGGCGGGGCGGGGGAGGTGCGGAGGGGGCACTTCGGGGGCCGGTCCCTTGATCAGGCCTGTTTGCCTGCCTCCAGCCTGCCTCCGCCACGCCAGTCGCCGAAAAGTCGCGTTTTTCGTCTCGGCGTTTCCCAAATTACGGCCACACCGTTCAGGATTTTGACTTCAAATTTGGAGAGGCGGCAGGGAACGAGTTGGACTACAACGCTGAAAAGCCCGATTTTCGATATCGTGCCCAGGAGCCGAGATACGGCGGTCTCCGTTTTTCGAGCCGATCACGCCAGTAGGCAAACAGGCAATGTCGGACCGGATTTGACCGGACCGGGGGCGGGCCTGGTCTATTGCCAGTCTCTGTACCAAGTTTGAAATTTTTTGGCCAAGCCGTTTTCGAGAAATCACGATTTTCATTTCGGTCTGCATCGGCTCCGCGCGCCGAGGCACGGCCGGCGGCCGACCTGGAGTCTCCTGTTAAATCGTGCCTCATATCCGTACTTATTTGACTGGATATTTGATAGGAGGGTGGCTCAGCGGTGGCTACCAACCAATGGCAGTGGTACCAATGTGGTCGATGTGCCACCCGCCAAAATTTAAATTTGACAGTAATAAAAAGCAAATACAAAAAATTATCTAAAATGGTTTGTTTTGCGCTGCGGTCCTCTTTACTCGGAGAGCCCAAGAAAACCAAACGAAATAACTCGGAGGCTTGCTCCTTGGGCTTGTCCTAATTGGACCTAAACTCTTCAAACGATACTTTGAACTTAATTTTGGTCAAATAATTCATGGTGGATCAGCAATACCCCTTTTTCGGCTTCTTGAGTTTGTTTTTAGGACAGTGTAGAAATGGGCTTTCCCTGAAGATTTAACAGTAGCTTTAACTAAAAAATGGACACGTCAATAATACTTTTTAATTCAATATGGAGGCAAAAACAGTGGTGCATACAAGTAACATGATTAAACGTGCAACAGAGTCAAATTGAGAGAAAACTTATGAATCGTTGACCAGAATCAATCAATCCATGCCATCTTCCAAAGATCAACGAAAGCGTGCTTAAAACAAACGCGTCATATTTCAGAGACGGAAAGTCAAATTCACATATTGTCATGTATTCGAATCGGAAATAAAATCATTTTCAAATGAGAGCCTAAGACTTCCAGAGCCCAGTCCTATTGTTTTAAATGACTTCCCACTTAACATCTAACAATGAGAAAAAAACTATAAGATTGTAAATGACAAAATATTGAGACACGGATAGTTTTCCTAACATTAAACAAATTCGGACTAAATATCTTAGTTATGCGCCTCGCGAACAGTCTCAACCGGTACATTTAGGCCTGCCGCTTAGTAATCGTCTTCCGGAAAAATACAGCCTGCCGGTTTTCCTCAACGAGAGTGCGCAGTTGAGACTGCTGCCCTCTTGACTTAACGCCTGTTTGCCGACTGGATGTTCAAATCGTGTCCTTGAGTGTGGGTTCGCAGATGCTTTTTCAGATGAGAGTTTTGCCTGAACCTCTTGCTGCAAACCGCGCACTCAAAGCGCTTGTCTCCTGTGTGGATCCGGAGATGCACTCTGAGGCTGTCACTTCTGGTGAACTTCTTGATGCAAACCGTGCACTCAAAGGGCTTGTCTCCTGTGTGGGTCCGGAGATGCGTTCTGAGGCTGCCACCTTGGCTGAACTTCTTGTTGCAAACCGTGCACTCAAAGGGCTTGTCTCCTGTGTGGGTCCGGAGATGCGTTCTGAGGCTGCCACCTTGGCTGAACTTCTTGTTGCAAACCGTGCACTCAAAAGGCTTGTCCCCTGTGTGGGTCCGGAGATGCTTTCTGAGGTCGCCACTTTGGATGAACTTCTTGTTACAAACCGCGCACTCTAAGGGCTTGTCTCCTGTGTGGGTTCGGAGATGCGCTCTGAGATGACCACCTTGGATGAACTTCTTGTTGCAAATTGTGCACTGAAAGGGCTTGTCTCCTAAGTGGGTCCGGAGATGCTTTCTGAGGTCGCCACCTTCGCTGAACCTCTTGCTGCAAACCATGCACTCAAAGAGCTTCTCTCCCGTATGGATTCGGAGGTGCGGTTTGAGCTGGCTACGTTGGCTGAACTTCTTGTTGCAAACCGTGCACTCAAAAGGCTTCTCTCCCGTGTGGGTCCGCAGGTGCACAACCTGGTTGGACGCGGACTCATTTTTCTTGCCGCACACTGGACAGTCGTGACCCATTTTGAGTTTGGGAATGAGGAATCCCTGAAATACAGAAATGATTGGTCACCACTAACAAAGAAAATGAAGCTTTCAGAAGAAAATGAATGCAAGTCCTGGTGTGGGACATACATGCACTAGAAATCGATGGGCAAGGTTTCTCTAATGTTTACAACACTGCAAGAAAAAGTGTGAGTAGTACACTGAAAGTTACGAGAGCTGTGGTAAAAAGAATAACAGGTTATGTCTTAAGTTGACGGCACTATTCTAGATCACGAGGTATGGACTGCACTCTTTGACGGTGTTATTTTACTTTGTAACAATTCACTTATTTTTTTGATGTGAGAAGTGTCACCTTGTAAGTATAACTATACTGGAGTAGGGACTAGGACGGCCCTGGACGCCGACTCGCGACCTGGCGAAGCTAACTCCTCCGCCAATTTGCAATAAATCTGGAATCCGAACTCACCGATGGCTTCCCCAAGGTCCACTACAACTAAACTTCACAACATTTCAAGTTTTGAACACACTCAGTTTGAACAGGGCTCTCGTAAAGTCAGCTACCGTTGAATCTGCCGTCTGGACCCGGGGACGAGCAACCGCCTTGTCTGCGCCGCGTAAGGACTCCGCCGAGTTCCGCCGCTTGGAGCGCTAGCGTCGCCCCCGCCCCGGGCCTCTAGCAGAAGCCAAGACGACGCGCCAAGACAAGACCAAGGCTCGCTCCCGCTCCCGTTCTTTCGCGTTCTTTGTTCAAGTCGCACGTCAGTCGCACGTCAAGTTGTTAACTCCTTTAATTTATGAGTGTCCTTGCCGTTAAAGGTTAGTTTGAGCGCGTACAGTGCAATTATACTTGAGTCAGACTTGTCGCTTTCTCGTCTGAACCAACTGTGCGTGGAGGTTAGTAGATGCCTAAACGTTCTGGACTTTTCAGTTTCATCGTCAACATGCCGCGGAAAGGCCGGAGGAGTTCCTTTACGCATGTCAAAAGCGGTCGTTTTCATCGGGACAGCGGTGGAGCCGGGCGAGGTTATGTTGCAGGACGACCCACAACGCCAGATGTACCGGTTAGTGTCTTTGTTGTCATTTCCCAGCTGAATGATTCCATTTCGTCTTTGTCGCTCTGTCTCTCTCGCACCTATACGGGAGTCCGCATGCGTGCGAGAGAGACAGAGCAACGAAAACGACTCTCGGAATCAGTCTACAGTGCACCCTAAAGCACAATAATGTACCTTTTTTTTTCTCCTGTGCATAGGTTGGGGAATTGAGAAGTCCAAGTCTCAGTCCTTCTCCCAGCCCCGTTCCCAGTGATGACACCAGCTTCAGTGACATCAGTATTGGTTCAATGCCCAGTCCAGGACCCAGTGTTGCATGTTCGGACAGCAATGACACCAATGATTTTATGGACGCACTGCAGGACTTTTCTGATAGTGATTCAATACTGGAGGTTTGTACTCAGTTTGTTCTGAAATATTCATTTCTCTCTTGATTTTGTGTGTTATTATTGACTGTAAAGAAATCTAATGTTGACTAATTTTTCAGGAAAATACTGCTTCATCAAAGGCTAAATTTCTCGAACAATCACTGGAGCTGATTCGTGCTGTGCTTCCCAAGCATTGGATTGTAATTGCAGACCAAGAGGGGTTCAATGTCGTGAAGCTTTCATTTGGAAGAGACCCAGCAATACAGCGAAATGTGTTTGTTACATTTGGCGGTGCAGTGCGAATAACTGTTCACAGGAAACCTATTTCAAGAGACCTGCAAGATTTCTTCCTTGACGGATGGAAGGAAAACATAGTGCTCACCTCTCAGTCCCAAAAGCTGTTTGTTGATAGGTTGCTAGCCATCGTCTTGAAAGTGAGAAGCTCTGAAATCTGTGCTGGTGCTGACAATGAAAACTTGAGTGATATGTGGGCAGCTGATGCATCTGGGTGTGTGGATACAAATCCATATGCAGAATCCCGTTATGTCAAAACTTTTAGAAGTAATAAATGTTCTCTCCTCGTTCCTGTTGCTAAGTGGAGATGCCCTGAATGCATGAAAGCTAATGACAGACTACGAGAGCGTTTCAAAAGCCACCAAAAAGAAGAAGTCCACCCCAACACTAGAAATGACTTCCTTGACCCACAGCAGGCTGCAAAGAAGCTGAAGAAGCAGCACGAAGAAATCAAGAAATCTAAGCTTAAGATTGATTATCTCAAGAAAGTGAGACTGCAACTTGAACAGGAAGGTGTGAACATAGACAGTGATGTAAGTGACTCTTTATTGGAGACTTTGAGGGATGCTGAGCTCACCCCAATGCAGAGCCTTTTCTTACAACAGCAACTCCATTATTCTACATTAAGTGACGCTAGGGCTATGAGGTGGCACCCTTCAATGATACGATTTGCATTAATGCTGAGGTGTGCTGCTGGTGCCAGTGGATATGAGGCGATTCGTCAATCAGGTGTCATCAAGCTCCCAGGTGAGCGAACTCTATTTGACTACACGAATGCTGTCCCAAGAGAGATCGGTGTTTTCCACAAGAAGTTAGATACAATTCATGAAAAAAATAAGGAGTATACAGAAGATCATCAAAATTTCCATAACCTTCTAATGGATGAAATTTATATCTCTCAGAAGTTGGTGTACAGGAAGGCTGATGGAAGTCTAGTGGGTTATTGTGAATTAACTGAAGTGGAGAAGGAAATGGACTTACTTGAAGAAAAGATACAAGGAACTTCCAAGAGCCAACCAGAAACTGCTAAGTGTATTTTGGCTTACATGATAAAAGGTGTAAGTAATTCAGTGAAGGAACTAGTTGCAGCATACCCTGTCAAAGCACTAAAGAAGGAAGATTTGTATGAACGTACTTGGGAAGTAATTTCAGCATGTGAAACTAGAAATGTTAAAATACTTGCTGTTGTGGCTGATGGTAATGCTGTGAATAGGTCATTTTTCCAAATGCACACTCCAGCCACAGTTTCTAAGTTGCATCCTGACTTAGTTTTTGACACAATTAACATGTGTGCTCCTGATAGAAAATTATATTTCATTTCTGACCCTCCTCATCTAATTAAAACGATTCGTAATTGTTTTGCCAAGTCTGGTCAGGGTAAGAAGTGCACTCGCTTGCTGACTAAGAATAAGCAGTATATTGTGTGGAAGACTATTGAAAGATTGTATTTGAGTGAAGTTCAAAATACTTTGAGGCGTGCTTATAAATTAACATCACAAAATGTTTACTTAAATAGTTATACATGCATGAGGGTGAATTATGCTGTACAGGTTTTGAGTAACACTGTTGGTCAGGATTTAAAGGACAAAAAATGGCCTGGTACAGAGGAAACAGTTAACTTCATTTTAAATTGTGACAAGTTTTTTGATAATCTTAATGGTGCTCATTCTGAAATGGGAAAAAGAACAGCGAACTCAAGATTGTCCCCTTATACGTCCACTGAAGACTGGAGGTTTGAAGAGTTGTTAACTTTCGAAAAATATCTGATGGATTGGGAGAAAGAAGTTGGAAATTTGAAATTGAATCAGGCTGCCAAAGCAAAGTGTCTTCTGAGTCACCAAACATTAGAGGGTATTTACATTACTATAAATGCATTTATTGGTGCTGTGAAGTTCATGTTGGATATTGGTGCAAAGTTCATTAATGCTCGTGTGTTTTGCCAAGACCCTCTAGAACAGTACTTTTCTAAGCAACGAGCCGCTGGAGGTGGGAAAAGTAATCCAACTGTGGTTTCTTTTCTTAATGCTGACAAGAAAATTTCTATTCACAGAGACCTGAATGTGAAACGTAAGGGAGTCAACACTTCAGAAGCCTCAAAAATGATGGAGGCTAGTGATGAGCCCTTACCTAAAAGAAAGAGGAAGAGGTGATTTGATTTGTGATGTATTATGTGTGAACTGTGATATGAGTGTGTAGGTTGAAGCTTTGCTGACTATTATCTATTGTTTTACTTGTGACAAAATGTGTAGTATTTTAAAAGAAAGACTTGTAAATATGATGCAAATACTGATTTTAAATTTGGATTGTATATTATTCATAATAAATAAAAAATGCCTGGTGTACTCTTAACAATTTTATTAACTAAAATGTTATACTTGGCTCAATATCACTGTACAAAATGACACTCTAGAAACACAAACACAATTAACATGTATATTGAACACAAAATCACAGCTGACTTACAATTAGTCTCAAGAGATACCACAGATAAATCAAATGTACTCCCCTAAAAGAAAACAAACATATCCAACCAACAAAATTTATATTGTCTTAAATTACTATTGTTCCTATGCATGAACAAAAACTAGTATGAAATGGCAAGTCCCATTTGCATGGGTTCAAATGTAATCACATAAAATAATACTCACTGACTTTGGCAATCAATTACTAATAAGAATACTGTGAAAAAAACAATCATAATCACTGCTTACCAATAAGGCGAGCTCTGAAACCGGGAGCAAGACTAGTCTTGTTGGCCTTTCCCGTTTTAGCTTTGGCATTCATCCGTCTCAACATGACACCTTTACCAAAACGATTTCCCAAAGATTTGATCACTTGAGTCATGAATCTGAATGACTCTTCATCAGACAGACTATTCCCTACAGTGGCATCCCACAACGTTGTCATTGCTGCGTTGGAAACCACAACCTCCATTACATCTTTATGAAGTGGTGTGCCTTGACGGGTCTCCAAACTTTGAAGTATTTTTGAAAGCTCAATGAAGAAGGGCAGTGCAGACTCATGTAGAAAGAAAAGGGATTTCTTGTTCAAGAGAGATGTCCAATACTTTGGACTCTTCTTGTCCATAACAGAGGGATGTCCAATCTGGCCAAATTTCTCCAGAATGCAGTCCCTTACATTCCTCATGTACCGGTTCTTTGGATAAGTGTATGCATTGCGGAAATGAGCTCGCAAACAAGACCCAGACACATGATGGACTAGCTGTAATTAAAAAAAAGAGCATAGTTATACTTTCAATGATAGATTAATAAATGTTTATTTTTATTTCTTGACTTACCTGCTGAGAAAGGTGGTGGTTGAAGTCATCTTTGGAAAGATGTTTCGTTGACAGCAAGTCTGAACCCCTAATTTTTGCACACATGGTAATGAAAGTCGAGTCCATAACTTTCTTAATGAAAATAAAAATAATATTCCATGCAATGCTCTCTTTGGTAGTGGTGACTTCTAGGAATGTGTCCATTAATTTCTTCCTTTTATCACTGTCACTGTAGATCTTGGAGAGTTCAGTCTGGAGAACTGGGCGGAGAGCAGATGGCATTGCCTTAGATCTGGCTTTAGAAGACAGGACTTCTTGAATGAGGGAGAGAACGATGGTCAGAAAAGCAGAACCATGTATATTCTGTTTGAGGTCCCCCAGCACAGACCGAATTTCCAAAGCTAATTGGAAGCCTGGTTCTCCTTCGGATGCATTGAACTCTGATATGACTTGCTCAATCAGCTGAGGTGCCTTTTCACGGGAAATTTCAATTAGTTCTTGTACAGACGGTTTCAAGGCAGCAGCATCTGAAATGCAAGAAACCAATGTTTAAACTTTACTGTGCAACAGGTGCAAGGAAGGAAGGAGGGTGCAGAATAAAAGGTTAGTCGTACCTTTCCAGCGATGCGTCTGCTCATGAGTTTTCCAGCCTCGCTCGGTTAAAATGTACCTACCACACGAGCCGCACTTTTTAAAGTATTTGGCTGGTGGCGGCTTCGGCACCTTGAACCTGCCCCCTTTCCCTTTTTCTTTGTCTTTGACAGGTGTTGACATGCAAGTTGTCGGGTCGTCTATGTCCCCCTCAAAAGAGGATTCGAACGAATCGTCAACAGGCGCAACCGAATTAAATGTTGAGTTTGCTATTCCAAACTCCTCATCCCCAAAGCTGACGTCCATTTCATCATCTACTTCTTCCGTCATTTTCAGTCACTCACACCGGCGAAATGTACACAAACACCATGCAAACACTGCGTGTCTTGGCTTCTACTAGAGGCCCGGGGCGGGGGCGACGCTAGCGCTCCAAGCGGCGGAACTCGGCGGAGTCGTTACGCGGCGCAGACAAGGCGGTTGCTCGTCCCCGGGTCCAGACGGCAGATTCAACGGTAGCTGACTTTACGAGAGCCCTGTTCAAACTGAGTGTGTTCAAAACTTGAAATGTTGTGAAGTTTAGTTGTAGTGGACCTTGGGGAAGCCATCGGTGAGTTCGGATTCCAGATTTATTGCAAATTGGCGGAGGAGTTAGCTTCGCCAGGTCGCGAGTCGGCGTCCAGGGCCGTCCTAGTCCCTACTCCAGTATAGTTATACTTACAAGGTGTCACACAATTGGCAAAGACCAAAAAAGCTTAAATGATTGCCTTACATAATCGCATTGGTGGCATTTGAAATGAGTTCGTTACAAAACTTGGGATAACAATGCAGGAACGGCAGGAACTACGTGCGGTCTTCTTGTTCATTACTGTGTCATAGTACGCAAAGTCCGTCACTCTCAGACTGGTATTGACTTTTTATCTTTTGTCGAAGAATATTTTACACACAGCAATAAAGAGCACTATATCCTCAATATCTATGCAAGATTTCGGACGTTATATTGACTTTAAGTCAGTTTGCTATTGACAAAGAGTCAATACGCTATTGACTTTGGTGGAATTGTGAATATTTGATAGCAACTGGTGAGAAAAAGTGATTACAAATCTGAGAGTATACCTGTTGCATGTGAACGCATGAGAACGCACACTCAACATCTTATGATCGTTTTCACACGTATTTCGATGGTTTTACATCCTGAGGAACACATATATGAACACGTACGTAATATGCTTAGTTTTCAGCGTACACTCTCAGAGCCGTACTGACATTTTTGTTTGTACTTTTACTTAAAAATTATTTACTGATAAAAATCTATCTGTAATGTATTGACATTTTGTATGTTAGCCTCACTAACAAATCTGTCACTAGTTATTTAAGAAGGATGGAGGCCTTCTGGGACTAATTTGTTAGTACCTACTAAGAGATTTTGTCAGTAGTAAGAAAGAAACGGAGTCAGTAGTAACTAATGAATAAAGTCAGTACATACAAATAAAATTCTATGTACATGATCAATATTTGTCGCAGACATTGCATATATTTTTATGGACTTGCAATACTTGTCACTGACTAACAAGTGGTCCAACAAGCTATCCGTTCCAAAATAAATCTTGTCGCTGAAAAAATTAGCATTGAAAGTGTCGTATAGTAACGACAAAAGTTTTGCCAGTGATTATTCTGGTAAATTTTTTTCAACAAATTTATCAACAATTTTATGAACAAATTTGTTACTAATGTACTAAAAAGATTGTCTATGGAATTGTACATATACAATGGACTTTTTATTCGTGGCATATGGACAAATTTTTAAGTATTATTGTTGCGTAATTCATATGCTACTGAGGAAATGTTGCTGCTGCTATGAACAAAAAGTCAGTATGGCTCTGAGAGTGTAAAGTATGTACGCTTTCATCGTATTACGCAAGATATTGTTGTAGTACGTTTGTTACGATGACCCTTTCATCATAAGAATCTGAGGGTGCGGTTCCGGAAAGAAGCACTGTTAAAAATTTTTGCTGAAAATTCAGACTTTTTTGACTGAAGTAAATATGCAGAACATCCTACTGAAAATTCAGACTAAATCCTGGTCTGAAATTTTCAGACTTACACAAGTCTTAACCTTTCAGGCAGGTCGTAGTCTGAAAAATTCAGACAAAATGTCTCAATTATTAGATTGTTTTGTCTGAAAGTGGAAGCAGGAAATTTTCCCGTAACTCGGTGAAATGATAATGTTTGCATCCGAACCTCAAAGGAGAGACGTATTGCAAGGGACCGTCTAGGCAAAAAAATTGAGTGTGGGAAAGTGTCCCCGAAGCTGGACTCTTTACTTCCCTGCACTCATCTGGAGCTGGCCTGACGCACCCAAGGAAACGACGGCACGGAGCCACCCGCGAGAGGTAACTTCAAATGTCAATTGTTAAACTCACGCGTTTGCTACAGATATAAATTTGGTATGGGAGCGTGTGTTTCGTCATAGCCAATAGGGTGATAGCCATTTCGGGTTAAAAATATGAAAAATTTAACAGAAAAAACACGTTTTTAACAACAGCAGGCTCTTTACCGACACTGGCGCCACCTGGCGGAGAGAAAAATGCTTTCGTTTTGTCTGAAGTCCCCGAAACGGAGTCGGATTAAATTGAATGTAAGACTGATTGTGAGTTAACCCAATGTTAGGTTGGAAGAAAGTTGTCCAATTTTCTCTTATGTTTGAACATATTTCAGAAAGTAGTCTGAATCCGAAATTCAGACTCTTGAGGTGTGAGAAGTCTGACGCAAGTTCATATGAATTTTGAGAATGAGTACAAATATTAAGACACTTCGAGTCTGAACCAAGCTTTCAGACAAAGCGTTTAAGAACTAAGACAAAAACTCTGATTTTTCAGAATTAAGTCTGTTTTACAGATTCAGACCGCTAAGTCTGACAAAATTGGTCTGAATTTTCAGAATTTTTTTAACAGTGAGGAGAGATGTTCCGTATTTGGCAGGTACGGAAGGTTGAGACAAACTTTAGACCAGATTTTGTTACGTACTTTTTCGGGACTCTGGCCTTACAATAAAAATTAGTTGTACCCTACATAACCTCGAAACACCTTGAAACGTTAGGAGTGCGTGCCAAACATTCTAATCGATTCTAACAGCAGACCGTGAAAACAGAACCAAACTGTTGATGCGGTGTCACTTACTTGTCAGTTCTGTTTTGGTGAAGATCGCCGACACACCGCCTGAACGACGGGATCCCTCTCACTGCGAGAAACGACGGTGGGTTGCAGCAGACCACGCCTCGGCGGGACCGGCCCCAAACTCGGGCCACGTCAGACTGCGAACGGTGCTCCGGCACTGCGTTGTCAATGTTGGAGGTCGAAGGCTGGAGGATCAAAACCGGAAGTTACGAATGATGGTCCGGTCGCGCCGATCTCGGACTGGCTTGGCTTGGGCTCACCTGGTGACTCGCAGCTTCCACTTCCGGTTTCCGGTTCCGCTTCAATGCTGGATCGCGGACCGGCAGATTGGATATTCGGAGGCGTCTTGGACCTGAAGTGTGAAGAACAAAATCAGCAGACAGAAATAACCGGAAACGACCGCCTACTGTAGTTGTGATGAGATGTCAGACGTTTTCGGCAGTGAATATTTTTGATTCTAGGGTTTCCCTCTGGTAATACTACAGCGTAGTTGCACGCGTCATTCAAGCGCACAACTACGCTTCAAGATTTGCATTTAGATAGGAGGAAAGAAGCGGATGAGCTCTTGAGCTCTTGCACGCTTCAAGAAGGGCGGACACTAGCAACCTAACTGTCTACTTAGTACATAGTTAAAAATGCATGCTTGCAAGTACACACTTACTAATGCATACTTGGTCAAGTACACACTTGGCTGCTTGGCAAGGAGACACTTACAAATGCCTTTGTTTTGCAAGGAGTAATACGTCGCCATGCATGCGCTGGTGAGAGTGCACTTGCCAAGCACGCGTTTGTAAGTGCGTGGTTGGCCAAGTATGAGTTTGTAAGTGTGTACTAAGTAGACAGTTATGTTTGTGGTATACAGACTGTGCGCTTCACGGAAGGCGTCATACTACGCTTTACTTTAACCTGTGCAGGCAGATGACAACTGAACGTGGAATTTTAAAAGTTCAACAGATTTGACATAATTATGTCGAATCAAGGTCAGGGATGATATCTGCGCCGTAAATGTTTTCGTGCAAATGTTGTACTAGACAACACAGTTTTTGTGCAACTGAATTAGTGGTACACAATTGTATGCTACTTTGCACTAAAATAGAAAATTGTGCGCTGTTCTTCGCACGAAATTTGGACGAAAAATTCATTCGCACAAAACAATGTGATGTTGAGGACAAAATTCCTCATAACATTTCGTGTTGACATTTCTGCTACAACTTCTTCCAACTGCAATCAAACGACGATAGTACTACTGAGATCAAGTACCTTGAGCCGTAGCAAAATATGAAGCCAGAGATCCATTTCGTGGGCAATTTTATGCTTTCAGATGCATTTGGCCGTTCAGATGACCTGTCCGTTCTGAGTACAGACGAGTATGTGTGTACTTCGTACACAGATAAGTGCTGTATGTGTGCGTATCAAGACGAAATTTTTAGTGTGATTCGAAAAGAAGTTAAAAATTTGACTCAAATCGTGCGCGCAGCGACACCATGTTATTTTGCAGGGCTTTAAATCGTGCCTCATAACCGCACTTATTTGATGTGATATTTGATAGGAGGGTGGCTCAGCGGTGGCTACCAACCAATGGCAGTGGTACCAATGTGGTCGATGTGCCACCCGCCAAAATTTTAATTTGACAGTAATGAAAAGCAAATTTCCGGGAAATACAAAAATAATCTAAAATGGTTTGTTTTGCGCTACGGTCCTCTTTACTCAAAGAGCCCAAGAAAACCAAACGAAATAACTCGGAGGCTTGCTCCTTGGGCTTGTCCTTATTGGACCTAAACTCTTCAAACGATACTTTGAACTTAATTTTGGTCAAATAATTCATAACGGATCAGCAAAACCCTTTTATCGGCTTCTTGAGTTTTTTTTTTGGGGCGGTGTAGAAATAGGCTTGCTCTGAAGATATAACAGTAGCTTTAACTAAAAAGTGGACACGTCAATAATACTTTTTTATTCAATATAGAGGCAAAAACAGTAGTGCATACAAGTAACATCATTAAACGTGCAACAGAGTCAAATTGAGAGAAAACTTATGAATCGTTGACCAGAATCAATCAATCCATGCCATCTTCCAAAGATCAACGGAAGCGTCCTTAAAACAAACGAGTCATATTTCAGAGACGGAAAGTCAAATTCACATATTGTCATGTATTCGAATCGGAAATAAAATCATTTTCAAATTAGGGCTTAAGACTTCCAGAGCCCAGTCCAATTGTTCAAAATGACTTCCCATTTTACATCTAACAATGAAAAAAAACTATAAGCTTGTAAATGACAAGAGATTGAGACACGGATAGTTTTCCTTACATTAAACAAATTCGGACTAAGTATCTTAATTATGCGCCTCGCGAACAGTCTCAACCGGTACACTTACGCCTGCCGCTTAAGTAATCGTCTTCCGAAAAATTCAGCCTACCGTTTTTCCTCAACGAGAATGCGCAGTTGAGACTGCTGTCATCTTGCAAGATGACTAAACTCCCATTTGCCAACTGGATGTTCAAATCGTGTCCTCCAGTGTGGGTTCGCAGATGCTTTTTCAGATGAGAGTTTTGGCAGAACCTCTTGCTGCAAACCGTGCACTCAAAGGGCTTGTCTCCTGTGTGGATCCGGAGATGCTTTCTGAGATGGCCACTTTCGGTGAACTTCTTGCTGCAAACCGTGCACTCGAAGGGCTTGTCTCCTGTGTGGGTCCGGAGATGCATTCTTAGGCTGCCACTTCTGGTGAACTTCTTGTTGCAGACCGTGCACTCAAAGGGCTTGTCTCCTGTGTGGGTCCGGAGATGCTCTCTGAGTTCGCTACCTTGGATGAACTTCTTGTTGCAAACCGTGCACTTAAAGGGCCTTTCTCCTGTGTGAGTCAGGAGATGCTTTCTGAGGCTGCCACTTATGGTGAACTTCTTGTTGCAGACCGTGCACTCAAAGGGCTTGTCTCCTGTGTGGATCCGCAGATGCACTCTGAGGCTGCCACTTTCGGCGAACTTCTTGTAGCAAACCGTGCACTTAAAGGGCTTGTCCCCAGTGTGGGTCCGGAGATGCACTCTAAGGTCGCCACCACGGATGAACTTCTTGTTGCAAACCGTGCACTCAAAGGGCTTGTCCCCAGTGTGGGTCCGGAGATGCACTCTGAGGCTGGCACTTTCCGTGAACTTCTTGTTGCAAACCTTGCACTCGAAGGGCTTCTCTCCTGTGTGGATTCGGAGGTGCGGTTTGAGCTGGCTACGTTGGCTGAACTTCTTGTTGCAAACCCTGCACTCAAAAGGCTTCTCCCCCGTGTGGGTCCGCAGGTGCACAACCAGCTTGGACGCGAACTCATTCTTTTTGCCGCAAACTGGACAGTCGTGACCCATTTTGAGTTTGGGAATGAGGAATCCCTGAAATACAGAAATAATTGGTCACTTCTAACAAAGAAAATAGAGCTAACAGAAGACAATGAGTGTCCTGGACTTGCATGCACTAGAAATCGATGGGCACGGTTCGTCTAACGCACGCTCTTTGACTGTTATTGACTTTTTATCTTTTTTGAATGAGTATTTTACACAGTATTTTACGTCAGATTTTGTTCGTTACATACACTGCAAACCTAACTGTCTACTAAGCACACACTTATAAATGCATGCTTGCAAGTACACACTTACAAACGCATGCTTGGCCAAGTACACACTTACAAATGCATGCTTGCAAGTGCGTACTTGGCCACGCATGCATTTGTAAGTGTGTACACTCTCAGACTGTTATTGACTTTTTGTCCTTTGTTAAAGAGTATTTTACACAGCAATAAAAAGTACTATTTCCTCAATATTTATGTAGGATTTTGTTCGTTATATTGACATAAAGTCAATTTGCTATTGACAAAGAGTCAATACGCAATTGACTTAAAAAATAGTCAATAATTTATGACAATTGGGAATTTAGTCTTTATAGTGAACAATATTGTACATGGTTACAAAGGAAATACTACATATTGCTGCTTAAAAAACTACGTAAGCAAAGGACAAAATGTCAATAATGGAGAGAAAAAAGTCCATACGAGTCTGAGAGTGTATACAACACCGCAAGAAAATGTGTGAGTGGTACAACCCGTATGGAATTGGAAACCTGGAAACCGTCGTTGAGCGTTCTTACTCTCGTCTTCCCGGGACGAGAGCTTAACGAACAGAAGACGACTGTACCCAGAGTGTAGGAAGACGTCCCAAAGACGAGATCTGCGTCCTTGGCGCCATCTTCCCCTCGTCTGCCAGCTGATCTTCCCGTGCTCTCGTGGTCGTCTGGATTTGGTGCCTTTCCAGACCAGATCCAGACGAGATTCAGGCACCTACATAAAAACAAACACTCGAGCGGCGGACACTGCGTATCGAACACAGACTGTCCGCAGGAAACCGGTGCCCCATGCCGCTGGGCCAGAGCGACATGGCTGAAGAGCAGACCGAGCGGAGCGGTAGTGTATCCGATTCGACCGGCTGGGTGGAAAGAACATGTGTCGCCCGCACTGTGAAGTTCTTCACGTCTTCTAATCAACATCTCCAAATTCCATTACGTCGCGATGATTTCTGTGACCGCGGTTACGGCTCAAGTACATATTGTTACGTCCCTCCTACGCAGACGAATCTTTGAACCGAGTGCGTATGTAGTGTTGTCGTTCATAGAAGACGTGAAGAACTTCACGGAAAGGCACCAAATCCAGACGACCACGAGAGCACGGGAAGATCAGCTGGCAGACGAGGGGAAGATGGCGCCAAGGAGGCAGATCTCGTCTTTGGGACGTCTTCCTACACTCTGCGTACAGTCGTCTTCTGTTCGTTAAGCTCTCGTCCCGGGAAGACGAGAGTAAGAACGCTCAACGACGGTTTCCAGGTTTCCAATTCCATACGGGAACGATAGTGACGATTACTGCGGTAAAAAGTATAACGAGGCCTGGACTGCACTCGGCATGCTGGCTTCATTTTACTTTATCTGATGTGATATGTGTCACACAACAGGCAGTGACCAAAAGGCTACTTAAAGCATTTGTGACATTTGAACTGAGTTCGTTAGAAAACTTGGGATAACAATGACTTAGTCAAAATACGCAAAGTCCTTCACTCTCGTACTGTTATTGACTTTTTATCGTTTGTTGAAGAGTATTTTACAGGTCAATGAAAAGTACTATTTCCTCAATATCTATGCAAGAATTTGATCGTTATGTTGACTAAAAGTCAGTTAGCTATTGACAAAGAGTCAGTCAGTACGCAGTAGGGTACTTCGGAGAAAACATCAAACGGAAGTCAGCGAGCGAACAGGACGAGACGGGAGAAACAAAAGAGCGTCGCGCGGCCGTGCTGAGCGGTGGTGGGGGTCGGAAGGTCGAAATTGTCGGAGTGGGGTTTCAGGCGGCGCGCGCAACCTAACCCCACTCTGCCCATCCCCAAGGAGAACAGAAAAGTCACAATAATGTCATGTTGACGTCACGAGCACGCTGGATAGGTCACCGACGCGACGGTGACCTTGTTTTGACCAAAGATAGACTTCGCTCAAGTCTCATAGTATTATCTTGCTAGGATCGAACTGTATTGAAGTACCACTAAACTTTGCAAGTTCTGCCTGTCATTGGCTAAAATCCGATAAGTTCGCCCCAATGCCAATGTGACGTCATCTTGATATCAAACCTACTCGAAGATCCGACACGTTTGAACTTTGGCGCCTTTTCCTTCTTAAAGTACCAAACCATACGAAACACAACAAACACTATTACTTGATGTTTTTAAAGGAAAACCACATACATATTTAAAATTATTATTTTTAAATTATTTTTTTTGTTCTTTGTTTGGAGGGTTTGAGGGTTTTTCAATTTCAGCAAATAAAAACAGAAGCTAGCAAGAACTGCGTAGTCACTCGGATTGGTTATAACAAAAACAACAACACTCCGGTTCCGGTCAAGATGACAAGAATCAACTTGTAGCAGCACATGGTCAAAGGTCGAAATGGCTGATCGCCCGGTAAGTATTTTAGACGCAATAGGTTCAAAGGGCCAGTCGCAAGCCCATTTAAGGGTATAGCGCTGGGCCAAACCCAACTTTAGCGACATATGACTGTAGCAACCCTTGCAACCAAGACGTTATGCCACAAGTAGGGTTATGCCGGTTTCATTTTTAGTGTATCCGAGCATTTGACAGATAGTCTCATTGAAATTTGAATCGTTGTGTACCGAACATGAATTATCATTTTTATTGTTGGTCCAAAAGGTAGCCTTGTCACTTTCGTCAAGTCACACCATGAATGTTTATTTTAGACGTTCAAGACAGCTTTGCATTCTACTTTGATGGCCAACAAACAAGTTTTTTTTTTTCATTTCTTTATTAAAAACGATCTCTCTTGTTTGTAGGCCAAAAAGCGCCACTCAAGATGGCTTGATCGTCAAGTTCACAAACGCATGCGTTCTGCTGAGCTGTCACTAAGAGTCGATGAAGCAGAAGGTGTGGATGAAAGTGACGAGTCTGCTGCTGAATCCATCGATGAAAATGACAATTCAAGTGGTGAACTATATGAGGATATTAATTATAATGAGACTATTGATAATGGTGTGCTTGCTGAGGACAATGAAAACAACGGCGTTGAGCTGAATTTAGGGGCTGAAGGGAATGAAGATGATGGTGAAAACTGTGGGAATGGTGAAAATGGTGAGCTTCCTCTGGACAACGATAACAATGGCAACGAGCAGATAGATGTGGAGACTGAAAGGAACGAAGACGATGGTGGTGAAGATGATCGGTTTCACATAGTAGAGGAAAATGTCAATGAAGTTCATGGTGACGATGAAATAGTGGCTGAATTGAGAGAGTGGGCCATGCGAGGTGTGTCTACCAAAAAAATAGACAAGCTACTTGCAATCCTTCGGCCTAGATTTCCACAGCTTCCTAAAAGCTACAAAACTCTTCTGAGACCTCATCGAAAAGTTCCCGTAGAAGCGATGGGTGATGGTTTGTTTTGGTACAAGGGCATTAAACAAAATATCCTAGAGAGACTCACACCTGAAGCACTTGCCCCCTTCGAAGAGATTGTCATTGATATTAATATGGATGGTTTGGAAATCCAGAAAACTGGCATAGACTGTAGCATGTGGCCTATCTTGGGTTCCTTTGTTGGTTTTCCAGACGATAAAGTTTTTATAGTTGCTGTGTACCATGGAGGAGGTAAGCCACCAAGTGCAGATTTGTATCTAGAGAAATTCACTGCTGAAGTTGACCAGTTGCAAACCTCTGGCATCCTCATTGGCGACAGAGAGTTTCCTGTGAAGATAAGGAATTATATTCTTGATGCCCAAGCAAGAGCCTTTATTAAGTGTATTGTAAGCACTAATGGTACCTTTGGGTGTGAAAAGTGTGAGGTGGAAGGAGTTAACTTTCTAAGAAGAGAAATTTTTGAAGACCTTGAAGCACCCTTGCGAACGGATGAAACTTTCCGAAATCGATCAAATCCTCTACACCACAATGGAGAGTGTCCTTTGGAAGCAATAGGCACTGGCATGGTGTCCCAGTTTCGGCTTGATTCTCTACACTTGGTTTATATTGGGGCATGGAAAAGGTTTGTTCGGTTTCTTGTTGGAAACCCCAAGCGCCGTGGAATTTTATCTGAGGCAACAATTAATGTCATTTCTGCTAGAATTGATGCAATGAAACCTCATATTCCACAAGATTTTAACCGAAGGCCAAGAAACTTGGACTACATTGCCAAGTACCGAGCCACTGAGTGGAGACGGCTTTTACTTTATGATGGCCTAGAAGTTTTTAGAGACTTGCTGCCAATTGATGTGTGGAAGTGTTATCTTCTCCTGTACACTGGCATAACAATTCTAAGCAGCCCTGTTTCATGGAATAAATTTATTGATGTAGCAAGGTACTGCCTTATAAGATTTGTGAGGCATTCATCTAAAGTGCTTGGAAGACATTTTGTGGTATACAATGTACATAATCTCATCCATTTATGTGAAGAATGCACATTGAATGACGATGTTTTAGACAGCTTCAGTGCATTCAAATATGAGACATTTATGGCAGTTATCAAAGATGCCCTTCGGTCTACCTACAAGCCCCTTCAGCAGCTTGCCAATCGAGATAAAGAAAGAAAGGGACAGATGACCAACATCATAGAGAATCCATTGCTTGATGATGAAATAATTTTATCTCACCAGCATAGTCATGATAACGCTAATTATGATCAGTACCATGCTATTACCTTTGGAGGTAAAAAGAGTACAACTTTAAGAGTAGATGAAGCCAACTCCTGTTTCAAGACAACAAAAGGAGACATTGTGAAGCTGAAAAATATCATCCGAAACGCTCAAGGCCAAGTTGCTCTAATTGGACAAAAATTTTCTGTGGTTGGAGACGCTTTTAATTTTCCATGTCGTTCCTCTCTTTTGGGCATCCATGAACTCTCATTAACAAATACTACTTTGGTTCGATGGAAATTGTCAGAATATGCCTCAAAATGTGTACTCCTGCCCCATGGAGATGGATATGTGTCTATCCCTCTCCTTCATACAAGGTCATACTCTTGCCTTTGTTTCTGCTCTGATTGCATTTTCATAAAACTCAATTTATTTATTTTTCTGTTACAGTATTCAGTTGTGACATTCATTCCGCAAGAGGATGATGATTCAGATGTAGAGGAGAGTGAGGCTGTTCCATCTTCCTGGCTCTTGGAAGAAAATACTCAAGTCTACTGGCCACCCAAGGAGAAGAAGGCAGCCATTCCCCGACTAATAATGAGCCTTTCAAAGCCGGACAAGACTTGGGATAAATTCCCTGTAAGATTCCGTCACAGTTATGGTAAGTTTAACTTTTAAAAATTGAGTTTATTTTCAATTTATTTGTTGCCTTTTGTTACAATTTAAAACGGATTATATGTTTGCCCTAATATTGTATTTTTTGTAAATGAATTTTGTTTCAGCCACTTACAACAAGGCTCGAACTGCAGCTCAGAGGCAGACAAACCAAGATGAGACTGTAGGCTCTGCCTCAAGTGGTCTGAATCAACCCCGCAAGAGGCGTAAACCTGGTAGATTTTGTTCTGAACACTCTTCTGATGAGGAGGTGCAACAGCCCCGCCCATCAAAGAAACAGAAAATGGGACGCAAGAAGGAAAAGAGATGTGACACCCCGGGGGATAGCAGTGATCTTTCTGATGATGAAAATATAATGAAGAAGGTTGATGAAATGATTTCTAAAACATCCTCAAAGCAGTCACAGATTGCGGACATAATAAATAAAGAAGTAATTTTGGAGGATGACAAAGGTAATTTTCCTACTTTTTAGTTCAAACTATTGTAATAATAATTTTATTTGCTTATGTGCGGAATCAAAATGGTTTTCAGTGTCTCTTTGGGTTTTGTTTGTAGGTGCTGACAGTACTCATCAATCTGGCAGTGTGTTGAATCTGTCCATTAGCCCCTCAACTGAGCCACCAGTTACAACATCTAATGCTGGTTAGTAGTAATTTAGTAGTATGTTGCCATTGAAAAAATTACCTTTAGAAACATTCAGTTCTGGCCTCATTGTGGCATGCTTGTGCTATTAGAGTATTTACAGGTTGATTTGTCTAGGGTCATTTTTCTCATTAATTTTTGGAATAATAATAATGTGTATCTAATGTTAAACTAAATTTCTATCTATCTAAAGGTGGTGGTGTGCTCTCCTTTGTCAAAGGGCCCATACCAATAACAGCAAGCAGCAGCAACTCTGGTTCTGGCAAAGGGCCTTCTGTGACTTTTTTACGAGATACATCAAGCAGCATTAAAACTGGATCTGACAGAAGTAACCGCAACCTTACAATAACAGATAAAGAGTCTCCCTCCGTGATTGTTCAACAGACATCAAGCAGCAACAAAACTGTCTCTGTCAAAAGTGTCAGCACCCCTATACAAGCATCATCACCAAAAGATGGTATGTTATTTTCAAAATATTGAAACTTTTCTGCCATCAAAGAATTTTTCTCTTACTGTTTCAAACATATTTTTTGCATGCTTATACTTAATCATGTATCGTTTTCTTTTCAGCCAATTTTGGAAGTAATTTGTCTGAAAATCATGAACATTCTTCTCGCAAAACCAAGTCTAAAAATAAGAGTAAGTTGTGAGGTGTAACAACAAGATTGATCAATGAAATATTTTTACTCTGTTTTGTAAAACAGTGATTTGTTCTTTTGTCCTAGCTGAAATCAGGGCCATGCATGAGACTTTGGAGACTCTTGTGAAGGGTTTTGAATTACTCACGGTCAACATTCACAGGATAATGCAACATGTTTTTCCTGAGGAAGACCTTGTTTCTTTGCCCTCCAATATGCCTAAAACTCCCTTGAAGAATGAATCAGCTTTTAACGATCTGGAAAAGATAGCTGCAAATGATACAGAGTTTACTAAGCTGGTAAGTGAAAGCTCTGTTTAAACTTAAGCATGAAAGTTCATTGATGTTAAAATCTAATCTTTAATTTTCTTAAGATGCTGTATTACTATGGGCGCCTTGAAGTATCAACCCATGCATCAGAAGAGACAAAGGCTACCCGATGGCTTCTTCAGACGCTTTTCACCAATAAGCTTGCCCGAACAATCAGCTGGGAAGGAACAAAAGAGACAAAAATAGCTCTGAAGCCCACTAAAATTTGCAAGCTGATGCTTTGTAAGTAATCGCCTTTATTCCACTTCCAGATAGCACACAATTATCTTTAGCGTTAGTGCAAAATTAATAATGTCAGAGTCTGTGTGCCCCTAATGTCTGCCAGTGACTCATTTTGTGGGGGTAGAATTTACTGCTAAACATTAGCAGGGCCACAGACCCTTGCATGAAGAAAATGTGTATTCTGGGGACTTTGCCAATATACCAATTAAGTTGTGCACATGGCAATAACAAATAACTTTTTCTCATTGTCAGGTATTCTGAAGAAAACCTTCAGCAAATCCAACCTGATCATGGCAACTGGCCAAATTCAGCGTTGGTTCAACACTAGTTCTCAAAGAAAAGTTGAGAGCAGTAGTAGCGACAGCAGTGATGAAGCAACAGAATGACTGATTCCTAATTTTTGTTAGTTTTTATTTTGCTTTATTTGTATGCTCCAAGTCTTAAAAATTTTATATTAGATTTTTTTTTTTTTGAGCACAATGTTTTATTGTGATTATGATGATACACATCAATTCAGTGTTCCTGGAGCTGTGACATGAGTTTTTTTTGTTGACTTTTGGGTGATCTCAATTTTTCATAACATGTATGTTAATGATTATTATTATTAGTTTGTGATGGTATACATCAATTTACATTCAATGTTCCTAGACGAGCTGTGATATTAGGTTTTTGTTCTTTTTTGTTTAAGCAGCTATGAGCAACAGAGTGACTGTTTTCTTCTAGTATCCTAGATGTCTATATCATTTAAGGTTTACATTTCGTTAGGTTTTTTCTTCCAGGCAAGTTATTTTGCTAGTTTATTAAAGAAAACTGTTTAAGCACAAATTTGCGCTTCTCAAATGTTTATTATTGTTATCATAATGAATGATCCTGGAGCTGTTTAAGTTCTTAAGTAAAGAAGTGTAATAAAGACTGTTTCTTTTGAAATTACTTTAGAATTTTATTCCCTTGCATTCCTGCACAAGCTCTTTTAAAATTAGTTTTTAATCGTGAGGAGAGGCGCCCTCGAATGGAAAAATTAACATGATGTCAAAGTGATATCCAACTGACATCTCAAATTGTTTAAGGGGGGAAAGTCAAAATGACATCCAAATGATATAACTGGAACATCAAAATCTGGTCCATTTTGATGTCATTTTGACTGGTTGTGTCGTGACCTGCATAAGATAGCAATATGATATCATTATGACTTTTCTGTTCTCCTTGGGTCCCAGCCCCGAACACCGCTCGGCGCGGCCTCGCGACGCTAGTTTGTTTCTCGTTCTGTCGGTGACTTCCGGTCTGGATTTCCTCCGTAGTACCCTACACTCTACCAAAAATGTCCTGTAAATGCCGTTAATTTATAACCAGTTTTCACTGTAGGTCAATTCACAGCGTTAGCTGTGAACTAGTTCACGGCATTCACTGTGATCTCGGTTACAGTGTTCACTGTGATCTGGTCCCCAGTAAACACTGTGAGTTTGACGCCGCTGAGCACCAAAGTACTGCAAATCAGGCTCCAATTCACGGCGTTTACTGTGGCCAGATCACAGTGAACACTGTAACCGAGATTACAGTGAATGCCGTGAACTAGTTAACAACAAACGCCGTGAATTGCATAACAGCAAACATGGTAATAAATTAATGGCGTTGACAGGACATTTTTTGTAGAGTGTATTGGCTTTCAAAAAAAGTCTGAAGTTGATGACAGTTTAGACTTTGTAGCGGACAATATTGTACAGGAAATACTACATATTATTGCTGCTTCAAAAACTACGGAAGCAAAGAATAAAAGTCAATCATGGAGAGAAAAAAGTCAATATGAGCCTGAGAGTAAACTTGCTGCATACGCATGAAAACGGTCATGGAAAAAAGGACAGATGTTCCGTATTTGGCAGGTACGTACGGAAGGTTCAGACAAGTTTTTGACCAGATTTTCTCACGTACTTTTTTGTGACTTTCGTCTAACAATGGAAATCATTTGTACCCTACATATGCTCGAAACACCTTGTTACGTTTTGAGCTTGTGCAGAGCATTCTATTCGATTCAAACAGCAGACCATGAGAACAGAAGCAAACTGTAGATGCGGTGTCACTTACCCCTCAGGTCTGTTTTCGTCAAGATCGCCGACACACTGGTTGAACGACCGGATCCCTCTCACTGCGAGAAACGACGGTGGGTCGCAGCAGACCACGCCTTGGCGGAAGCAGTTGGAGACTCGGTCCACGTCGGACTGCGGACGGTGCTCCGGCACTGCGTTGCCAATGTTGGAGGTCGAAGGCTGGAGGATCAAAACCGAAAGTTACGAATGATGGTCCGGTCGCGCCGATGTCGGACTGGCTCGGCTTGGGCTGACCTGGTGACTCGCAGCCTCCACTTCCGGTTTCCGGTTCCGCTTCAATGCTGGATCACGGACCGGCAGATTGGACGTTCAGAGGTGTCTTGGACCTGAGGTGTGAAGAACAAAATCAGAAGACAGAAATAACCGGAAACGACCGCCTACTGCAGTTGTGATGAGATGTCAGACGTTTTGGGCAGTGAATATTTGATTCTAGGGTTTCCCTCTGGCAAGACTACAGCGTAATAAACGCGTCATTCAAGCGCCCAACTACGCTTCAAGATTATCCCCCCGTGCATTTATATAGGAGGAAAGAAGCGAATGAGCTCTTGTACGCTTCAAGAACGGCGTACACTAGCAACCTAACTGTCTACTTAGTACATAGTTAAAAATGCATGCTTGCAAGTTCACACTTACCAATGCATTCTTGGTCAAGTACATACTTGGCTGCTTGGCATGGAGACCTTTACAAATCCCTTTGCTTTGCATGGAGTAATACGTCGCCATGCATGCGTTGGTGAGAGTGCACTTGCCAAGCACGCGTTTGTAAGTGCGTGGTTGGCCAAGTATGAGTTTGAAAGTGTGTACTAAGTAGACAGTTATGTTTGTGGTATACAGACAGCGCGCTTCAGGGAAGGCGTCATACTACGCTTTATTTTAAACCCGTGCAGGCAGATGACAACTGAACGGGGAAATTTTTAAAAATTTCAACAGATTTGACATAATTATGTCGCATCAAGGTCAGGGATGATATCTGCGCCGTAAATGTTTTCGTACAAATGTTGTACTAGACAGCACAGTTTTTGTGCAACTGAATTAGTGGTACACAATTGTATGCTACTTTGCACTGAAATAGAAAAATTTTGTGCTTTTTCTTCGCACGAAATTTGTACGAAAAAATTTATTCGCACAAAACAAAGTGATGTTTAGGACAAAATTCCTCATAAAATTTCGTGTTGACATTTCTGTTACAACTTCTTCCAACTGCAATCAAACGACGATAGTAATTCTGAGATCAAGTACCTTGAGCCGTCTCAAGCAAAATATGAAGCCAGAGATCCATTTTGTGGGCAATTTTATGCTTTCAGATGCATTTGGCCGTTCAGATGACCTGTCCGTTCTGAGTACGACGAGTATGTTGTACTTCGTAGACAGATAAGTGCTGTATGTGTGCGTATCAAGACGAAAATTTTAGTGTGATTCGAAAAAAAGTTAAAAATTTCACTAAAATCGTGCGCGCAGTGACACCATGTTATTTTGCAGGGCTTTAAATCGTGCCTCATATCCGTACTTATTTGACTGGATATTTGATAGGAGGGTGGCTCAGCGGGGGCTACCAACCAATGGCAGTGGTACCAATGTGGTCGATGTGCCACCCGCCAAAAATTTTAAAATTTTACAGTAAAAAAAAGCAAATTTCCGAAAAATACAAAAAATGATCTAAAAAGGGTTGTTTTGCGCTACGGTCCTCTTTACTCCGAGAGCCCAAGAAAACCAAACGAAATAACTCGGAGGCTTGCTCCTTGGGCTTGTCCCCAAATTTGGGCCTAAACTCTTCAAACGTACTTTGAACTTAATTTTGGTCAAATAAATTTTGGTGGATCAGCAATACCCCTTTTTCGGCTTCTTGAGTTTGTTTTTAGGACGGTGTAGAAATGGGGTTTCTGAAGATATAACAGTAGTTTAACTAAAAAAAGGACACGTCAATAATACTTTTTAAATTTAATATGGAGGGAAAAACAGTGGTGCATACAGGTAAAATTATTAAACGTGCAAAAGAGTCAAATTTAGAGAAAACTTATGAATCGTTGACCAAAACAATCAATCCATGCCATCTTCCAAAGACCGGAAGCGTCCTTAAAACAAACGAGTCATATTTCAGAGACGGAAAGTCAAATTCACATATTTTCATGTATTCGAATCGGAAAAAAAATCATTTTTAAATGAGAGCCTTAGACTTCCAGAGCCCGTCCTATTGTTTTAAATGACTTCCCACTTAAAATCTAACAATGAGAAAAAAACTATAAGATTGTAAATGACAAATATTGAGACACGGATAGTTTTCCTAACATTAAACAAATTCGGACTAAAATCTCAGTTATGCGCCTCGCGAACAGTCTCAACCGGTACACTTAGGCCTGCCCCTTAGTAATCGTCTTCCGGAAAAAAACAGCCTGCCGGTTTTCCTCAACGAAGTGCGCAGTTTAGACTGCTGCCATCTTGTCTTAACTTCCATTAGCCAACTGGATGTTCAAATCGGTCCTTCAGTTGGGTTTGCAGGTGCGTTTTCAGATGAGAAAATTTTCCCGGGAAACCCCTTGCTGCAAACCGCGCACTCAAAGCGCTTGTCTTCTGTGTGGGCCCGCACCCAGAGGAAGGAATTCTTGTGGCAATCCCGGATTTTCTAATGAAATGTTTTGATCATAATTTACTCCATTCAATCCTAATTTTCTCACTTCGAGCATGGTTTAGATCGATTATGAGAACGTGTTATTCTCAATTTTCGGCCTGTATTTCATGTTCGACTTCAAAAGTGAAGGAGGCGACGAGCATCGAACACCCGCTTTTGAACTAGATTGCCAGCTCGCAAGCCACAGCGCCAATGTGTCGCTCTGTTCAGTGTGCCTCGATAAACGCTATACACTTCGACGCCTGCTCGAGCGCTCAGAAAAATTGAAGAGAGGACCGAACGCGGAAACTGAGATCAGCTGATGAAGCTCCGGTTTAACAGACGGCAGTAGTGTAGTGGTAACGGTCCCGTCTGGCACTTCGGTGGACTGCGGTTCAAAACCCGTCCACTTCGATATTTTTGTTTGAACTTTAGGTCCCACCCCAGCCTCAGATCCGTTGACCAGCTTCAAATCCCGGCTTTGCGGTCATTTTTTTTCAACTCCAATTGAATACGTCATTAGAATCTATCGCCGTGCTCAGACGCAGCGCTGTGGTAGCGCAGTGGTCAAGGGGCGTCTCCCGTAGTCTACGCACTTCGGTTCAAATCCCATCTGTTTTTTTCTTTTTCGTCTCTTTTTTTTCAAACAAGTTAGCACGCTTATTACGCAGAGCTCAACATGTAAAGCTGAAAACGACCAAAAACAACAGCCCGCCCCTTTGCTATCCATCTAAAGTCCCCGGCATGCGAACGGTCAGGTTGGCCTGGGAAAACAGGTGACGCATCGGCTAGGAACCGAACCCGGATTACTATCCTGTGAGGCAGACACTCTACCACTGTGCCATTGGACTGTTGCAGAGCTGTCAGGGTGGGCTCGAGAGTGTTGATGACGAAATGTAGCTGCTCTGAAGTTATGTGGTGGGGGACAACAGCCACCCCATTGGTCCATTCGCCACCTAGTGCGCATGCTCCATAGCTTCAAGAATGTGTTCTTGGCACAAGAAAACCGAATTTTCTCAGGCATTGATGCTGGTTGCAGGATTGAACGGAGAAAAATTTGTCTCATCGAATTTTGTTGACGTCACACCAAAACTGATCGCATCACGCCGATTGATCCGAGTCAACTATTCTCTCCTCATACCAAATTTTCTTCGCCTGAAACTATTTTAAACATACAGGCAAGAAAAAGTCAAGATCCGAACTGATCCAAAAACTTTCTTGCTCGCAAGTGATCCTAAAAAAAGATTGCAACAAGAAAATTTTACTTGTTACAAGAATTTCCTTCTCTGAGTGCGGAGATGCTTTCTGAGGCTGCCACCTTGGCTGAACTTCTTGTTGCAAACCGTGCACTCAAAAGGCTTGTCTCCTGTGTGGGTCCGGAGATGCACTCTGAGATTGCCGCCATGGAGGAACCTCGTATTGCAGACCGTACACTCAAAGGGCTTGTCCCCTGTGTGGGTCCGGAGATGCACTCTGAGATTGCCACCATGGAGGAACCTCTTTTTGCAGACCGTGCACTCAAAGGGCTTGTCTCCTGTGTGGGTCCGGAGATGCACTCTGAGCTTGCCACTTTCGATGAACTTTTTGTTGCAAACCGTGCACTCAAAGGGCTTGTATCCTGTGTGGGTCCGGAGATGCTTTCTGAGGTCGCCACCTTCGCTGAACCTCTTGTTGCAGACCGTGCACTCAAAGGGCTTGTCTCCTAAGTGGGTCCGGAGATGCTTTCTGAGGTCGCAACCTTCGCTGAACCTCTTGTTGCAAACCATGCACTCAAAGAGCTTCTCTCCTGTGTGGATTCGGAGGTGCGGTTTGAGCTGGCCACGTTGGCTGAACTTCTTGTTGCAAACCGTGCACTCAAAAGGCTTCTCCCCCGTGTGGGTCCGCAGGTGCACAGTCAGCTTGGACGCCGACTTATTCTTCTTGCCGCACACTGGACAGTCGTGACCCATTTTGAGTTTGGGAATGAGGAATCCCTGAAATACGGAAATAATTGGTCACTACTTGCAAAGAAAATGTAGAGCAATTCTATCCCAAGGCAACCAGGCCCAAAACCTTCATGTCTCAGATCCTGCTCCCGATGGTATTTTAAGATGCCCTAGTAGTAGAGAGTCTCAAAAAAAAAATTCAGATTTTTATGTCTGATAGAAGCCGAGATTTTGGGGTTTTTATGTTTCAAACCTAGGAAAAATTCCACACTTTTAATTTTTCATCAAAACTTTCCCGTCTTAACTTTTTTGAAAAGAGCATGAAAAGTTGAGTCCTTTCCATGCCAGAACGGAATTTTCAAACAATTTTCAGAAGTTATGACAAAGTTTTAAAATTTTAAAAAAGTGGATTAATTTGTGAAAATTTAATACGTATATTTTTTTTTACTTCTCTGAGCCTTAAACGGTGTATTTTTATAGTCCCTAACTCTGGGAAAAATAAAACCTTTACGGATGAAACTCATTCTAAATACCGCAGCCCAAAACCTATTTTCAGTCTTCGCTCTTTGACTAAAGTGTACCCCCAGGCACTGCAGGATGGTTCAATGAGTCAAACCAAATCATCCTTGTATGTTTTTACTCACTTAACATCAAAGCTGAAGTATTTTAAGTACTCTGTTCAACAGATATATCTGTAGATTGCTTATTTGCACTACACTGATAAAAATTTTGTCGTAACGTAGCGACACATTTATCGCTAACTTTCTTAGCGACAAGATTTGTTGTGGAACAAATAGCTTGATATACCATAGTCGTATTGGAACCAAGGGATAATTTCACAACGACTAACTTGTAATAACGCACCAACAATAACACATCAACGACAAGTATTGGAAGTCCCAAAGAAATTTTGAAATGTCTGCGACAATATTCATAGAGTACTTTTGTCGCTAAATTTATTTTGCATGTTTTTTTTTTAACAATAGTAATTTCCTTATGACTTAGAAGAACAAAATAGATGATTATTCATAATATGCTTTAATTGAGCAGATAATTGCAAAAGATGTTGTTTCCACACAAAGTGTATCGTAAAGAGTGATAACAAGAATTTTGTTCTTCAACGACAAAATGTCGCTTACTAGACTCAACGACATTTGTTTCGCTATGGTTCATGATGAAATTCTATGTTTTGGAACGACTAAATTTTCACTCATCTGATTGTTTCTGTACAACCATTTTTTAACAGTGTAGCCTTTTTTTAAAAAAGTTCTTCTGCTGTGTTCTTGTTGACATTACTCTTGACTGTTTGAGTGAGTTGCAGGGTAATTTGAATGGCTGTATGTATCTTAGAAATTGAGTGATTTAGGCTATAAAATGACATTTGAGAGTGATCTACAGATATATCCCTTGAAAAAAAAATTAATTACTCCTTAATTTAAATCCAAATTTGTTCTGAGTTAAGAATTAATATAGGTTGAATTTGGCTTAATTTTCCTGAGTATGTATTTCCATATTAGACTGAGTATGATCCATATTAAGTTCAGCAATAAGAGCTCACCAGGCCCTTGAAAAGGTTCTGATAAAAGGTCAGTATGTGCGCTGAGGCTTGGTGTTCCATGTGTGTTGTAGGTGCATGCCTCAAATGCATTAGAGTAAATGCTTTTGAGTATGTTTTTAATGTGTTTTAGTTTGTTTTAATCTGTTCAATATACTAAGCCTTAATTTAAATTTAGTTAAGACTTAACTAAGGTCAAACCGAGTAAGGATTTAATTTGAGCGAGGGAAAATCTAATTTGGGGCAATATGAAGTAAATTAATAGTTCAAGGGCCAAAGAAGCTTCATTTCATACACAGAAACAATACACAAAATACACACTGTACAAATTCACAGTAGAAACAATACACAAAATACACACTGTACAAATTCGCAGTAGAAACAATATCAAAATACACAGTATACAAATTCACATACAAACATTTTGAATAAATACAAAATGTACACAATTTTGGAAACTTAATCAGAAAAACTTTGCCTGAGTTCACAAATTCTGATGCTCATCGCTGCGCGAATTTG
>NW_023144625.1:970737-1030963 GCF_012932325.1 Thrips palmi | reverse complement strand
TATCTGAACAATGCTACCCATGCCGCGTGGAGCCTGTTCAAAAAAAAACCTCCCCGCGTGCACTTTGGCCAAATACAGAATTTGACCTATTTTTACGAGTTTTCAAGTCGCTGCAGCTCCGAAACTAGACCCACACCCAACAATTCCGAGATCGTAGCGTGTTTGGGCATGGTATGGACTACAATTTCCGCTATTCGGTTTGGATTTTCACGATATGGGCATAGGCCGGAAAACTCACTGAAAATTGGTCCAAAAAAACCAATTTTCTGCGATTTTTCACACTTTTCACCACCTTTACCTAGTCGCATCTCAAATCCAAGTACATTTTCCGAATCCTCACAGTATTCCCTTTCAGAAACCGTCCTGGGAATCATCGTAGCTCGAATAGTGGCGGAGTTATTGGCCAAAACGTGAAAAAGTGCGAATTTGCTCAAACCACCTTAATGAAGTTTTGACTAAAACTTTGAGGGCGCTTTTCTCAGGAACTACTGGACCGATCTGGCTGAGATTTTGCACAGAATGTTTTTTTGATAAGGTCTACCTACAAAAAAATTTTCATCATGATCCGAAATGGTGACCTACAAAAGTGGCCGATTTGGGATGGAATGCCCCTTATCTGTTTCGTCTTGAAATTGTCTATGTCGCGTTTGGATTTAGGCTCGCGAAAGCCGAAAAGAAGGCGAGAAAAAGACGAAAAGAAGTCTCGTACGAGCGCGGCAAAAGAGCCGAAAAAGACGAGATTGAGCGCTGCCGGCTTCCGGTCGGCAAAAGAGGTTGGGGGGGGGGGGGGGTTCAATACCCTTCAAATCCATTTGGTGTGTCGGTTCAATACCATTTATTCACTTATCGTTCGATCTATTCAATGCGTATGATTTCGCTAAACGGTAATAGAGAGCACGAACAGTAAAGGCGATAAAAAACATTATGAAGTGTAAAATAATATTAAACTGACACACCACAGCCGTCGAATTTCTCGTCAACACCCAGCCGCCGCGGCGGCAGCGTGATACAGGACTCAAGCTCAGACACCCACCCTCCAACAAGTCGCCCTGGCCCAGCAGCTTGTGGCACCGATTTCCGAGTCTCATGGTTCGTAGTTCGACGCTGCGTCGAGGCGCAGGCGCGATACGCAATAGAGACAATTTCAAGACGAAAAAAAATAAGCTTGCGCAGCGGCATACAGGACATGAGCCCCGTCCCGTTTGAGCCCCGATGGTCTGAGCCCCGACCTAAGCCCCCTTTCATGACCATAGCTCTCGTCTTCTGCCGCGCTTCAAACGGACTTTCTGCGGAAACCAAATATAGCCGAAGTAAAGACGAAAATATGACTCCGGCCCAGACCCGGGTCAGTTGCAGACTACGGCGCGTCGACGCACACTCGAGTCGGGAACCGCACCCAGAAAAAAGGTGTCTTGAATCAAGTCGGGCTGGCCTTGAAACAAGGCTAAATGGGCCTTGATTGCTTCAAGGCCAAAAAAGACTTGAATTGAGTCAGATATTGCCTTGTTTCGTATTGTCGTGGGTCAAGTCATTTTGGACTTAAAACAAGTCCACGAGAAGCCTGAAACAAGTCTTTTTTGTTGTTTCAGGCACGATGGAGCCTTGATAGCGACACAGTGTTCAAGGTTTTTTAGACTTGAAATTTCTCACATCTGTTCTTAGTCTATCATGGCCTTGTTCCGTTAGGGCTTGTTTCAAGAAATTTGACTTGAAGCAGCCAAGGCCATGGTTGACTTGAATATAGAGCCTGCGGTGAAATACGCGTCTGCGATTATTTTCAGTCGTTAAGCCCTTAAATACCATCACCCGCTAGATCTTGTCCACACAGTAATTGAAATGGCAGACTCTGTGACGATTCCTTTCAGAAAACGAAAGGAAATATGGCTGAATTAGATGGTCACCGCAGAAACGACTTTGGCGCCTTGTCACCGCCCGACGTGGTTTCGCCAGCTGCCGCAAGAGCGCGCTGCGCGCGTTGTGCTGCCGTCCGCTCGCGGGGCCAGCCCCGGTCGCCACTTAGGGTAGTTCGGAAGTAGGCCCGCGCTCCGACGGGATGGGACAGGACCACCTTGCATCGGTTCAGCAGTGACATGATGAACAGGATTCAGGGAATCAGCAGCAAGAATTTCGGTTCAAGTCTAGCGCGGACTTCTTTTCGACCAGTCTTGAAACAAGTAGGAGTGACTTGAATCAAGCCTAAATTTCAAGTCAACAAAATCAAGTCTATTACCAAACTTGATTCAAGAAACCATTTTTCTGGGTGCGCATCCTCTCCGATGGGACGGTAAAGGGTGGTAGTGACACGGCGCCGGACACGTCCTTCGTCACCACGATCATGTCCAGGAGACGTGCTTGCTGCCATTCCGCGTCATTCCGCGTGCCTGGCGGAGCAGTGCGCCGAGAGGATCGGCAGGCTGATTCCGAGCATTGCTCTAAGCACGCAGTCTCTCTCGCAGCTGGGAACGTCTTTGTCATTCTCGCTGAAGGCTCTTACGACGGTCCTCCTTTAACGACCGATCTTGCTGGCGCACCAAGGCTGCAAGCGCGGATTCGGGGGGTGGGGGCAGTGGGGTTTTCGCCCCTCATAGCCCCTAAAAAGCCCCCTGAAAGGTAGACAAAAAGTGCTCCTTTGCCCTGCAAGTAGGCGAAAAGTGCTACTTTTCCCCCTCCCCCTTTCCATAGGCCGCCTCTGGATCCGCCACTGCAAGGCCGGGGACCCGTGCAGAGGGTGCCCAGGCCGAGGGCAGCGCATGGTGCACAACGACATCGCCGCGGTGACCTCGGAAACTTGTTGTGAATGCCCGGTACACCCGGTACGATGATACGCATGCGGCAAAGTCGACTCCACCTCGGAGGGTCGAAGTGATACAAAAGTTGTGTCACCGTGCCGCATGAGGCAAATAAAAGGGCCAACGCCCCACTGCCCTCGTAGTGCACGCACGCCCTGCCGCACCCTTGCCGTCGGCCACCACCACAAGGTCGTTTGGTTCCTGTCCCAGTGACATCCGCACTGCCTGCCACAGTGTGTCGTCAGCAATCGAAGAGTGTGTTACTGCTAGGAGAAAACTAAGGAATACATGTGATAGTCTCATTTCCAAAGGCGGATCCAGAGGCGTGATCGGGGATGTCGCAGAAGTCGCCTACCTACCTACAGGGGCTAAGTGTAACTTGTTGCCTACCTGTCAGCCGCCGCCCCCTCTCCCCCCCCCCTTCCACCCGGATCCGCGTCTGCTCATTTCACATGACAGATTTTGTTTGGATTTCTCGATTTCTTGATACCGACGATACCCTCCTCACTCATGAAAGTCTCTCACTTGCGAAGTTGCGACGCAGTTGTTGGAACTCACCGCACCGTTCCTGGGGTGCTGGCGTCGAGTAGCGTGTAACGCTGTAATTCTCATCCGTCTGCCGGACACAGTAGCCTCGCAGCCAGGGGCCATAGAGGACAACTTCGAATTTCTCATACGTCTCGCGAATGGGTAGCCTTTCCCCGGGGGGTCTCGTTTTGTGTAGCCAACCTGAAACATCTGCCGGGTCGCCCATCATACCACCCTGCTTAACCTCAGTCTTTCTGCGACCGGCCTAAATATTTTTTAATTTATTTATTTTAAATTTTTTTTTTAAATTAATTAAAATCACAAATTAAACTCTTTTAAAATTTAAAATTTAAACGCAAATAAAAAATAAAAAAAATTTAAAAAATTTGGGTTTTTTATATTTCGGCCGATCGTGCATGGTAGAGTTGAGCCCATCTCATTGTTTGATAAGTTTTAAAAATTATTTAGGTCAACTTCTATCAAAACTGTTATGATATGAAACAATAGAGAACATAACCAAAGCACGGCCTCTATACGGTCATTCCCCAGTTTTCTAACCACTGCCCTAGTGATCCTGGCCAGGACCTCAACCCTTCTTCTTTCCGTTCTTCCCTCAAATCCCCTGGTTCCTAAATCCCATTGGCCATGCACCCCCACTCTCCACCATACTGTTCTTCCCTATGTTCTTCTGCATCTGTAATATAAAGGCGCGTTGTCTGGCGCCAGCCACCATTCTGTACACGGTCACCTTGTTGATAATACAGAAGCTTCCGTCTCCACGAGACCTTCGACTACCCTTTCCCTCCAAGTCCCTTACACTGCCACACTATAACACTGGTGACAGCGGTGAATCGGGCTTTGAGGTTAAGGTCGGTCAATGCCTTCCCTGTTAGGGGGGAGGAGAGTGAATGATAGCGCGAGAGTTTGAACTTAGCAGTTTTCGAGTCAGTGAGTGTAGTGTGTGAACTTGAAGCTAGTAGAGGCCCCCAAAACCCAATACCAGCGTGTGAATCGTGATTGAAAAAGCTGCTAACTCAAGCTAACGAAAGTGGATATTTGTGTGTGTAATTGAATCAAGCTTAGCCGCTGAGGCCAGGCCCCACCTGACTCCAGAGGTTAGGTTTTCGAGGTGACTCTGGTGAGAAAAAGTGTTGGAAACTCGCCGCAAGGTTTGAGTGTGTCCAACGGGGTACAAGGAGTGCTAGAAATAGTCTAAGGCACCTGCTACCTGAGTGAATAGTCACCACCTGCATTCGTTGCTGTGTGAAATTACTCACTTACGGAACGGGTACAACCTGTAGATGCACAAGTAGTGTGACGTCCACCTGCATTAAGTTTGCTGCGTGAAATTGCCTACGCGAGCGCTACAGCTAATTTAAGTCTGTTTGATACGTGACCAAGTGACGTCCACCTGCATTCGTTGCTGCGTGAAATTGCCTGCTCACTCATTAAACAAATCAGCCCCCATTGGCACTTGACGAGGTCCACCTGCATTCGCTGCTGCGTGAAATCATCGAGAACCAGTGCTTGACTGATACAGGAACAATTTCCTACTGCCCGTAAGCATGTCCCCCTGCATGCTGCTGCGTGAATTGCCGCATGATCAGTAAAGCTACAAGTTCGGTTTTTACCCGCATTGATTTCCCCCTGCACACGCCTGCTGAGTGAATTCGTGCTGGGTGAGGCTAGTTAAAGGCCTACTCTGCCACTGTGTCAAAGTGACCAGCTGGCATCGGCTGTGCTATTTTAAGGAGTGAGTGAACTAGTCCCAACTTAGAAATTAGAGGCTTAAAAACAAGTCAAAACTTTTTTAAAGCAAGTTAGATTTCCCCCCAAAACCCCTGTTTTAAATCCTCCCGCAAAACCCGGTCGCCGCAAACTCCATAATTCCACTTTTCCCTTGCGGGCAATTTTTGAACCAAAAAGTCCGCTTCACACGACCCCCGTCCACGAGCCCAGGCCCCCGCCCAATCCCCCCCGTAGAAAGGCGCCGCCCTTTAAAATCTTGTACAACCCCCCTGGGGGGACTAATAAACCATCCGACCCAGGCCCCCCGACGTGAGGAAGAATCCCCGCGGCAAAAGCCCTTCCGCCCCACGGGTGAACCGGGGAGGGCCTAGAGGCCGGGCCTGGCCACCAGGGGGGGGGACGGGAGGTTTTTTTCCAAAAACAAGAGCCCCCGCCGTGTACAGACCCTGGGCCTAGGTTGAACCAGAGGCACAGCCCGTGCAGAGCAGCACGAAGCGGTCGGGCCCCCCGGCCCCGCCCCGGGGGCCCCTCAATGGCTGGGGACTTGGTGGGCATGTTAAATAGAGGAAGACGACGAGTACGACCAGGCCCACGCCGCCGTCGACGCGCGCACCCCTACCCCGCAAAGGGTAGGCGCGATCAGCAAGATAATCTACAGCCCCAACAATTCTACAATCTAATGCGTGACCTAATTAATCGCGCTCCTCCAGCACACATGCAACCAGCAGCTACAGTCACTTCCACATCTGGCTATGTACCACCGTACAATGGTAGCACAGGGTACGATGTCTACAGAGCACAATTTCTGAGCATCGCAGAACACAAAAACTGGTCCGAACAGGAAAAAGGGGCGTTCCTACTGCAGGCCCTACAGGGGGAAGCTACCAAGGTCATTCGAACCTTGACCACACAAAATAGGCCATTAACATTTGCCAATTTAGATGCTGAGTTAGAAAACACTTTCCATATGGAGAGAGTTGTGGGAGAGGACTCGATTTTACGAGTCACTTAAACAGGAAGAGGGAAAAACTCTGAGAGATTATGCTCAGAAAGAAAAGGGAAGCTGTGGTCGATTACATCCCAAACAGCAATCAAATCGATGGGGATCAAGCCGGTGTTAAGGCTTTCATAAAAGGGGTTAACAGATAGGAAGGGGGCTGAGCGTATTTGCTATGCATCGGTCAACTCAGTAGAAAAAGCACTCACCATGTAAAAGGGCACTGTCTCTGACCTCAGAGGCGCCCAGTAAAAAGGTCAGGAAGGTGGAAGTTGATGTTTCAGACGATAATGCTGAAGTCAACTACACCGACCAGGAAGCAGCACCTGGAACAGGGACACAAACAGGTAGAGGCAGAGGCAGAGGCCGAGGCCGAGGCAGAGGCCGAGGCCGGGGTGGCCAAACAAGCAGTGACTCCAATTGCCACACATGTGGTAAACCAGGGCACTTCGCTGCAGCCTGTCAAAATCATTTGACTTGCTACTACTGTGGGAAACGCGGTCATATCAAGCCAGACTGCAGGCTTCGCATTGCTGATAAATAAAGGGTCGCTATCAGGAACACAGCTAAAATACGAGCAAAATCAGAGTCAAACTCTAACGGCAAAACAACTATAGAGGCACCTCTCCCCCAAAGGGGGCAGAGGCGGGGCAGTTACAATAGGGGGCAGTATAACAATAAAAATAGTAAAAACAGTGACTCAAAAGGACCATATGTCCGATTCCCTGAGGCCCCACCGGATTTTCCCAAGGCAATGTCATGGTACGCAGACACAATCCACTCCAGGGCACGCACGAAGCACCCCAACCCCAAACACTCAGGCTAAAATAATACACAAAATGACAGTAAGGTAAATATGCCATACTTTCCCCAAAACCGGAAAACCAATAAGGCCTTCTATTGAGCCAATGGAAATAGAGGTCCCCAGAATTATAAGACCATTGGAAACCGAACCTATTTCTGTACTAAGGACTCAAGTGTCCCCTCCTGTCATTACAAAAGCTTGCAAACATAAACCCCAAATTTTGGGCAAAGAAAATATTAACCCGGCACATAAATTAAAATGGCAGTTTCCCTTCCCCATAAGAAAGGCCCTCTGGTAAACTGCCTTGTGGCAGGCGAGGCCAGAGAAGCTATCGTTGATACTGGAGCTACTATAACTGTCTTTAAGGGGACCCGTAATTTACCTGTTTCTAAATTACGTTTAAAAAAGTGCAACATCACACAAGACATCACTGTATGGGCCGGAGTGGACTGATGTTAATTTGGGAAACCCAAACTTATAGGTTCCCAGTTTATGAGGCTGATATTACTGAAAATCTAATTGGCTATGTTTTCATTAAACCATTTGAAGGTGTTGTAAACACCAAAACAAAAATGCTCGAACTTGAAAATGACATTCAAGTTCCATACAAAGTAGTAAACCCCGTGCACAAGGGAGTTTTCGCCAGGGGCAATCTGTCCTACCCCATACGTGCTAATCAGAAAATCTTGCTAAAACCTTTCGTAGAGAGGCAGGTTTCCACGAAGTTGGAAACTGACCTGGTGGTTGATGAGTCGAGTTGTCTGACGCGTTGCTTGCCATGACGATTAATGGGTATAGTCCCCCTCCGGAGTCGGAAAGGAAACTGTCCACTTCTGCTTCACCTCCGAAACGACATGCCACACAGTGACGTCTCAGGCAAGAGCGGAGGGGGCTGATCATCGCCAGCTTGACAGCCAGACCGGTCATCGCCAGCTTGACGGTCTAGAAACAAAGAACAAAACCATGGTAAAAGATTGTGAATGGGGGGGCCAACGCACAGAAAGTGAACAAACATTGGGGAAACCAACCACCCGAAAGAGCAGAAGGCAAGATGCATGTTGGTTTGTTAACAGCCAGTAAAAGTAACCTAATGTTAAAAGTCAAATCTCAGAAAAAATAGTCACACAAAAGGCGTTTTACCGTGTGTGACAGGCCCAGTAAATGTAACTCTACTAAATCTTGGAGACACTTGTGTCCAAATTCCCAAGTATGCAATTATAGCAGAAGTCCTACTACTCCACCCCCTACAGTTTATGGTCTTGAGGATGAGGCAAAACCCCGATTTTGAGGAGGACTTAGAAAGGGGGGAAGAGAGTGGATATGAAAAGGGTAATGAAACTAATAATGAAAATTAAAAAGTGTCCCTGTCGAGCAGTCAACATAGCAAAGGGACAGAACATCTGAATTTAAATGAGCATGAAATAGAAAAATTTTCCCTGATGCAGAGTACAAGTTGCCAGAAAAAGAACCCATTCCAGAAAATATGCCATTACCTGCAGACTTAGATGCCATGATCAAAGCCACTGCCTTGCCACCAGAACAGAAGGTAGAAGTAGAAAAACTCATTCGCAGACACCACGATGTATTTGCACCAGACAACTTCACATTTGGTCGATGTCCATGGATGAAATTCAGGATAGACACCGGCGACCACCCACCCATCAAACAAAACGCACGTCCAGTACCCCTGCATTACAGAAAAGAAGTATATGAAACATTTATGAAATACTTAAAAATGGGAGCCATCAAACCCAGCCAGTCCGCTTGGGCATCACCCATTCTCTGTGTCCTTAAAAAGACTGGAGAAGTTAGAGTTTGTGTAGACTACAGAGCACTCAATGCCATCACTAGAGTTCCAGCAGCACCAATACCCAGAACACAGGAAATTCTACAAAATTTAGGGGGACACAAACTGTATCACACCTTTGACTTAGCACACGGGTACCACAACTTAGAAGTACACCCTGATGACCAACCCAAAACAGCTATTATTCTACCAGAAGATTTGGGACTACCACACAGGCAGTTTGAATACACTCGATTGAGTTTTGGGCTCTCTGCAGCCCCAGGGGCATTCCAACAAGTCACAGACAGACTAGTCACACCAGCCTTGGAACCCAACAAGCACAATGATTTAGGAAATACTGTGTCTGTTTACCTGGATGATGTCTGCATAGCTGGAGACAACTTTGAACAAATGTTGCAACGGCTGGAAGCCTTCCTTAATAGAGTCAGAGCTGGAGGGTTCCTCCTCAAAGCCAAAAAGTGTGAGTTGTTCCAAAGGGAGATTTCCTTCCTAGGACACATCCTGTCTGAAACAGGAATAAAAGTAGATTCAAATAAAATCGATAAAATCATTCATTGGCCACAGCCAAATGACAGTTCAGAATTAAAGTCATGGCTTGGTCTAGCCGCCTACTATGGCAAGTACGTACCTCATATGGCCAGCAAGGTTTCACCCTTGTACCGCCTACTCAGAAAAGGAGTCCACTTTGATTGGACGCCTTATTGTCAGGAAGCTTTTGACTCTGTCAAAACAGCTCTCACCACTGCGCCAGTCCTTGGTTCTCCAGATGTGGATAAAGGACCATTCACGTTGACTTGTGATGCCAGCCTCACTGGCCTAGGAGCAGTCCTAACACAAGAACAAGACGGCAATGAAGTAACAATAGCTTATTGGTCTAAAACATTAACCCCAGCACAGAGAAACTACTGTGTCACTCATAGGGAACTCCTAGCATTGGTGGAGTCAGTGAAAGCCTTCAATCATTATTGGCTGAGCGATAGCGAAGCCTGTTACTCCAGTGCGGTTGAAAAGTTTTGTCTGTCTGTCTGTCTGTCCGTCTGTCTGTCTGTCTGTGTGTGTGTGTACACTACTCCTCCTGAACGGCTCGGCCGATCTGGCTGAGATTTTGCAGGCTTAGTAGGTATGTTCTTGGCTCGCCACACGCGAAATTTCACTGTCCTAGCTCAACTGGTTCAGTTTTTATAGCCGAAAAACACTTAAAAAACGGCGAAAAATCGAGTTTTCTGCAGGCAGATCACTTCTGTCGTGAAGAAAGGGGGGTCTGGGGGGCGGAGCCCCCCAGCCCCGACAATTAAATAAGTTACGAGGGTCAAGATCGTGTTCTCTGTAGATGAAGCAACTCTATCTATATTTGAGGGGGGTCTGGGGGGCGGAGCCCCCCAGCATGCAACAAGTAACCGCCGACGGACAAGCCAATGCCTGCCAAAGGCAGGCCAGCGCCGCAGGCCAAGGTAGGTACGCCAGGCGCGGATTGGAGAAACAGGCCGCGAGACATCGCGAAGCCTGTTACGACAAGACGCTGTCTGGCGTAAACCTACCTTGTCTAGCCGGAGCACCTTTCATAGTAAAATCAGATCACGCAGCCTTACAGTGGCTCAAAAATTTCAAAAACCCTACGGGCATGTTAGCAAGATGGTTGGAAAAGTTGTCTCCATACAAGTTCACAGTTGTGCATGAAAAGGGCACTAACATCAGTCATGCAGATGCACTAAGTAGACGGCCAAATAGGCCATGTGAACCTAACTGCAAAAAGTGTACAAAAATCGAAGCTAAAGACGCAACAGCTTACCTCATCAGCTCCACTCTTGTGGAAGGGTTAACGATCCAGGAAATCTTCACATCAGTACTTCAGGCCCCCAACACAGCACCAGTAGTTCACCCAATCAGCTTGGAAGGGAAGTTCTCCTCTCCACTGGCCAGACAAATCGAAGAGTGGTACCAAGTCAAACGAGACTTCCACTCGAACACAGACAAAACATTCCCCGGGCTGTGCACCTACAACAGAAACAACAAAACAATCATTAGTCTCATTGTCAAGGAAAAGATGGAGCACAGACCACACATTAATGATGTAGAAATAACACTAAACATCCTGAAAGCTTGGCTCATCAACAGAAATATCACTGAGTGGAATCTACCAGAGTTTGACTATTACAAAAGTCCAGAAAACAATTTAGAAATAATTCCACTACTCTACAAAGTATTCAAAGACACAAACATGACCATCAATATCTGTCACCACCACACCCAGCCAGACCCAACTAAGGTGAGAACTTGTGAAGAAAGTTGTCGCATTTGCCAAACAGTCGAAGAGAACAAAAGAGTTACAGAAATTCTACACACTGCAATCTCACCTGAAGGGGAAACATCACTAGAGATGGCATCACTACAGAGGGCAGACAAAGACTTAGCCCCAATCATCACAGCAGTAGAGAAAGGCCAGAAGCCCCTCCTTCAAGATGTCATCAAGTTTGGGCGCAATACCAGAACACTTTGGCACCAATACAACTCCTTAACACTTCAAAATGGAGTACTCTACAGGAGATTCGAGGACCCAACAGGAGACCCTGCAAAAGAAACACTCCAATTAATATTACCCAGAGCCAGCGTAAAATTCACAGTCAGGGAATACCATCAAAACTTGGGAGAAGGGAATCATTTGGTGAAACAATGACACTCAATTACTTACGTGGGTTTTTTTCTGGGGCCCAGAATGGCCGATGATGTAGCAGCACACATATCCAATTGCGCCCTTGTCAAAGGTTCAAGAAACCGAGACACCCCCCCAAAAAACGCAGCACTCAAAATATTCAAGGAAGGAACACTCCATGGCAGGTGGCATGTAGATATTTGTGGCAAAGTACCTAAAACAAAAGAAGGATACGAGTACATTTTAGTGGCAATAGAGGCTTTTTCAGGCTGGCCAGTTGTAGTCCCACTTGTTAAAAATGATGCTAAAGAAATTGCAACTGCACTAAAAACCCCATTTTTTCTCAGTTTACGGAGCACCAGTCTCTATCCTTTCGGATCAAGGGACACCCTTTGAGTCACAACTTTTCCCAGGAAATAATGGACTTGTACCAGAAAAAGAAATATCGAACAACAGCCTTTCACCCTTCAGCCAAGGGAAAAAAAGTGGAAAGGTGGATCAAAACCCCTCAAACAGCAGTTGGCAATGCTTGTAAATAAAGTCCAGAAAGAGTGGGTGAAATATTTACCTCACATAGCTCAGGCGTACAGGAACTTGCCAAATCCAGTCCACAAGTTCTCTCCATATGAAATGATGTTTGGCACAACAATGAGGACTCCACTCACACTGAATCAAGGAAGCCCACCATGGACAAAGGACGTTGGAACCATGCCGCAACAAATCAGAGAGCGTCTGGACCAAATCCACGAACTGGTCAGGGAGATGCAAGAGTCGGCTGCAACAAAAATGAAACAACGATATGACAACACCGCAATGCTGACCCCATTCAAGGCAGGAGACAGGGTCTATCTCTACAGACCGAGAGGGATTAAAGGAGTCTCCCCAAAGTTAACATCACCATGGGAAGGACCCTACACTATACTAAATATCTTAAACGACTGTAACGCAAGAATTCAGAAGGAAGCTCACCCATATACCATGATGATAGTCCACACCGACAGACTGGCAGCATATCCAAACTCCGAGGAAGAAACTTAAGCTGCATGGCTCACATACGTCTGAGTCATCCAATAACCAAGGACAACACGGCAACGGGCCAACACGACTGACCAAAGGTGAAGGAAAGGGCAGCCTGGCCTTGCCCAGGTCTCCGATATGGTCTGTGGCAATCGCCGCCGGCCACCCACTCGGGGCCCGGCCTTCGGGGATCCTGTACCAGTTGGTGTGAAGCTTGCTATCACAGGACCCGATAGCGAGCTGAAATCTCAGTCTGCATGTACGCCATGTAGGCATTCTTCTGGTCGCTCTCGACGAAAAACTCCACTTACATCCCGACCCGGACACGGGACCAGGCCGGGAACGGAAGAGGCAACTTCCAGCCCAACTACGCCGGCGGGGCCGCCCGGGGGGCTATCCCCGACATAAAGCCTAGGCCTTTCCCTGGCAACGCCCCCGGGGCCCCCATACAAAAAAGGGCCCGCCGGTACCCGGTTCCACTGGCCAGATGGAAAAGACTGTCCCCCGGATCCCAAGCCTGAAACAGCCCCGAGCCCCCGACACCACAATGATGCCGAGAGTCCCCCCGGGGGAAAGCCGCGAAACGGCAAAGGTTGGAACGTCCACCAACAGGACACGGCGGATCTTCTTGAACCACTTGATCCACGACGTCAATCGAGCGACCATCGAGCGGCCCTCTTCTAGTCACAGCTAGGCATTTTCCCGGAACTCGAAATCGGTGTCTTCAAGTCCAAACGTCCAGAGCAGTCACCAAAAGTTCAATTCTTCAGGGACGCACTCCAACCTTGTCAACAAACAGCTGCGAGGAAACCGCCTGCTCGAAATCGGCACTCTGACGCCCCGGGAAAAAGTCGGGTCCACATAACCTGCAACAGGAGAACCCAAACATGAGTCGAACCGGCCATGAAAACACCGCCTCCTACGACTAACCGGAAACAACCGGCCGCCATCTTGTCCTTGCCCGCCATCTTATATCAAAGTCAAACTTGAATCTAAACCCAACTCAGCTACCAACTCGGAAAATCGGAAAACATCTGCAAAAATGGCCCCCAGAACTTGGATTGCTCATAAAGGAACCAACGAAAAGGACTCTGCCCACAAATTGAAGGATGGAAAGGTAAAGAAAACTTACCAAATACCCAAAACCAGCCACCACAAAGAATGGGCCAGAGAATCGCCACTTCAGCCAAAGGACACTCTCAAAACGGACACGGATCGGACTACGCCACTGAAACAAAATAACAAGCAAATTAAACAAGCCAAAACATCACCACTAGCAAAACTATTTGAAAAAGAGGAAGAGAAAGAAAGAAAAGCAAGACAAAGGCAACATCAGGAACTGCTGAGAAAGAAAAAGCGAGACGCAGAATTTAAGAGAGAGCAACTTGAACAGAGAGAAAAGATCAGGAAACAGAGAATTCAAGCTCAGCGAGAAAGAGAAGCCAGAGAAAGAAAAGAATACGCAGAGAAGCTCAGAAAAGAGGAAGAAGCTCTAAGCTGGTTTGAAGACCCAGGATATACAAATTTGCTAGGAGCATGGGACTCCACTTCGGAATCAGAAATTGAAGTTATAAATTTAGAGGAAAACGATTCAGACATTGAGGAAATCTACTGCACAAGCCCAAAAACAATAAAAACTAATGAAAGGGACCCAGAGTATGTCAGGCAAGTGTTGGAAAACATGAGAGCCCAAGAAAAAGAGATGATGCAAGAAATAATGGAAATAGAATTCCAAATAAAAGCTATAGAAAAAGTGGACTCACCAGGACTACGAAAGGAACAGCCCAAGCCAGCGCCCGAAAACGCCAACAGTGCCACTACACTGGAAGCCGAATCAAGAGACACGACGCCTCCAGAAAAACCAACGGAGACGGCGGAAACCATAGAAATACTGCAACAAAACAAAGAAGCAAATGAAGAAAACCATCAAACAAAGCCCACCTCGTGCAGAAAACGAGGAAAGCCAAAAAAAGAACACTGTTAGAAATTAGCTCCGAAATTTTATGGAGAAAAACCCTATAATCACGTTCATGGAGACTCCATTCATTTTCCATTTTTTTTCGGAGAGATTTTCTCAGGGCTTAAACAGATGTTCTTCGGAGCATTCCTTGGGTCCAGATGGGAAGTAAAATGCAAGTCTTTCTCAGAAATATGAAAGAGGACTTCGCTGAAGCATTTTTTAGTCTGAAATGGTCAAAGAAGGGACAATCTCATTCGAGTCCATTTGACTCATATCCTGTAACTTTCCCTTAGTATTATGAAAACTGAGCTCAAGAAGTAGGGGTTCACATTTCCCACAATTTTTAACTGGTTGCAAACCTTTTTTTCGTGTTTTTGTGATAGTGAAGCATGCATTTTTGTTCAAAATTCCGAAATTTTTCGGAGAAAGCCCAGAATTTGCATTTATGGAGAGCTCCATGCAGAAGTTTCGGAAAAACTCCATGATTTTTCCATTTTTTTTCGGAATTTTCTGACAGTGAAAGATGCAACAAGTGTGCAAAACCAACCTTTAATGGTGAAGGAAAGATCTTGTTTCCGAGCAAAGAAGTAAACAGCTTCAACAGCGGCTCAAACAAGACCAGAAGAAAAACAACATCAAACCTGAAACAAAACAAACCAATTAACAACTGAGCAGGGAGCGTCAGGTAGGCCCATCACATCAACAAGTAAACTACAGTAAAACAACAATAAATCACCAAACCAGAAGAAAAGTAAAAGAAAAGCAACACTCACCAGAAGAAACCGTTAAAAAAAAAAAAAAAAAAAGAGGTTAGGAGTTGGGACATGCAAACAACAGCCTCAAACCACATGCAAGTAAAAAAAAAAAGAAGACAGCAACAAGTAAACAAACTTAGATTTAATAACGATGGACAAACTTAGTTCTAATAGGATCCCAGTGGGAGAACGGGCCTTAAGACTTGTGTGAGCAAAACAAACAATCGCAAAAGCTAAATCGCTTACATGAATAATATTAACATGAGCAAAAACAAGAAATGACACCATTCATGAAGATGATAATAGTACAGACAAACAGGAGCTTAATGAAGCACAGTACAAACAAATAAAGCATAGGTGACATCAGTGAATGAGTAATAGCTTAAGGAAACAGAGATCAATACAACTTAATGTGATTGAAACTACGAGTACATAAACGGCAGTGACAATCTGGAAGGTGGGCAATCCCGGCCTGTCTCTCCTCTTCATCACGGGGGAATCTAAAGATTGTAATTCCAGCAGGGGGAATATCGGAACTGCAGGGGATCGCTTCAAAAAGATCTCCCATATTAAGGTCAGGATTCCCGGGAAGAAAACCAAAGTCACCGGGGTTGCCCATTAAAGGGCCGAGGGCTACCTCCTGGTTCCCCATGGCCTCCACCTCCTGCACTAATTGCTCCATCTAAACAAGATAGAGAGCACTCAAACCCAAAACCCACACCATCTCGTAAAATAAACCCAAACCAAGAAACTCGCCTGATCTAAAGGAATGTCGGGATTAGGCAGTGGGGGCAAGTCCCGGATAGCATAACCTGGGGCGGCGCCGATCCCCGGCCCACGCCAAAGGAAGGGGGGTTCCAGTACAGGAGGGACACCCTCATCATCAACAATGACGACGTCAGGGTCATCGACACCCTCAGCCTGAAGGGCGTCGACATCGACGTGCCCAGCCCAGAAAGGCTCTAGCTCAAGCACAGGGAGCGGGGGGGATATCCTCTTCTGCCCAACCAGGAAAGTCTAAGGCGTCATCCTCAGCCCAACCGGGGAAAAGGAAGGGACCATCAACATGCTCAACCGCCAGAAGGGCCTAAACAAAGACAGGAAAAAGGAATAAGAGGAATAAAAATTAAAGAGGCAGAAGGGGGTGAGAAGAATGCACCGCCAAAGGACTCACAAAAACGGCGTTGTTGCACCGCAAACAACTGAACAAAGGGTGCGTGTCGGCAAGAGCAGCATCATCCCACTCTTGTACTTCAAAAATACCCTGGGGGGGTTCATGGGGCACGATCTGGTCAGGAACATGGGGGTCGGGGCCCGCAACGTGACACTCACCGCAGAGCTACACCAAGAAAACACAAGCCATGCCACATGCACGAATACAAGACCAAAACGGGAGTAAAAATCTACTTACGAATCCACCATGACCTCCGCCATTGGGCCCATCGCAGAAGCACCACGCCGAAACGGCATGAAAATGGAGAGTGAGAACCACCATCGCGCAAAGGGCAAACGGAACAAACGGAAGACTGACCGCGCTGAGCTCTTCACTCTAAGTGACGCTACCAATGCCCCCAACGCCAGCGAGAAGGACGCCGCAAGCACAATCAGCCAATCCGGAGCCAAGAATACGTCAGCTGACTCGAGCCGACCAATCACAAGCCGCGCGCAACAGTCAGAAGCGCACCGCAAGGCTCCGACCTGCGCAAACTCGACGCAACGCAGGCTAGCAACGGACAGCTACGGTACGACACGCGACTCCAGCGCTACGCGCACTGGCGGCGGTGCACCGTACCAGACCGCGCTAGGAACCCGACGCGAGGAGTATCGCCAGACGCAAGCGCACGCACGGCTCCACAAGGAGTGTCGTCAGTCGCAAACCCGAATAAAACCACAATAAACATTGTAAACCTGACTGTACAGACATGGAAAGAAGTAAAACTATTATAAATGCTTCGCATTTCCTTCATTCGGAGAGGAGTGAAAGTACAAACAGAGTTCAGCAACTAAAAGTCTAAATTCACAGAACCACTGTCGACTTGGCGCGCGCCTAGCAAGCCAAAATGATCTTCATCATGATGAACGTCGCCTTCTTGGCCATCGTCGCTGCACTGATGGTGCATTACTTCATGAAAGAACGTCGCCCGATGGCTCCAATTATCTACCTGGAAGGAAACATCGCAGCCGGAAAATCGACTCTTGCAGCCAACCTCAAGAGATTGGAGCTTTTCCCAGTACTGGACGAGCCCGTCAAGGATTGGCAGGACGTGGAAGGACACAACTTGCTAGAACTTCTCTACACCGACCGAGCCACTTGGAGCTACCCCTTCCAAGTACTCGCACTAGACACGCTTGGCCGCCGCCAAACCAGCTTGCTGGCCAACCACCCAGAAGGGCTGACTGTCCTGGAGCGCTCGCCCCAGTGCTCACTAAGAGTGTTCGCTCAAGCCCTCGCCGAGATGAACGCCATCGGCCGAGAACACATGGCCATTCTACGAATCCTGCGCGACGCCGTCGCCCCGCCCACTCAGCGGCCGATTCACTACATCTACGTACGCACGCCACCGGCCATAGCGTACCAACGATTGAACCACAGAGGCCGCACAGAGGAAGTAGGTGTCACCGTCGAGTACCTCACCCTGCTACACGACCTGACCGACGCCTGGCTGCTGCAAGAGGAAGCCAACCCAGTTCACGTCCTAGATGGAACGCTCACCCCTGCGCAACTGCTAGCAGCCGCCCTGGACATTATCCAGAACCTGAGAGATGACGTCACGCCAGCCCAGGAGCCCCAGCCCATACGCGAGGAGTAGTTCCATAAGTTAAGTATTTGCACTAGCAAACAGCTAATTAGGTCTCTTAGATTTCGAGGTGCCTGCAGAGTAGGATTAGCTAGATAGTCAGGATGGCACCAGGCAAACCAACCAGACAGAGTAGAGGTTGGATACTTAAAAGCGCAAAACTGTGTAGAGTGTTTTTCTGTCTGTTTCAGTTGGAGCTTCACCAGAACTAACACAAATTTTTGGTTGGCCCACAGGCGGAACATCCCAACTTCACGCGGTGTTGCAAATCGTGACGACGGTTGTAACATCCGTTTGGAGCTGTTGGAGTCTACCTGGCGTCTGAGATGTTAAAGGCCAACTATTCTTTATTTTTCTTTTTTTAACAACAAGCCGACCCGCGGGCTTAGGACTGGACACCCTAACGCCTGGCACCCAGAAGGTGTAATGGGGGAGCGAGCCTTTGTAGCATCACATCAAGACAGCGAGCAGTCGTCATCAACTCAAGAAAGAAAAACTCAAGAAATTATCAAAATTGGACATTTAATCAGACTTAAAAATTGAGCTAAATTGAGTGAGAGAGTGGGAAGATAGTTCAAAATTTTTAAACCAACACGTCAATTCAAGTCAGCATTCTAAGTAAAGATCTGGAGAAAAGGGTGTACGAGGAAAATTTTGAGAAACTTCGTTTCTTTCATTCAGGAGGGAGTGGTGTTATGATATGAAACAATAGAGAACATAACCAAAGCACGGCCTCTAGACGGTCATTCCCCAGTTTTCTAACCACTGCCCTAGCGATCCTGGCCAGGACCTCAACCCTTCTTCTTTTCGTTCTTCCCTCAAATACCCTGGTTCCTAAATCCCATTGGCCATGCACCCCCACTCTCCACCATACTGTTCTTCCCTATGTTCTTCTGCATCTGTAATATAAAGGCGCGCTGTCTGGCGCCAGCCACCATTCTGTACACGGTCACCTTGCTGATAATACAGAAGCTTCCGTCTCCACGAGACCTTCGACTACCCTTTCCCTCCAAGTCCCTTACACTGCCACACTATAACAATACTCACAAGAAACGCAAGATGAACCACAATATTGTCACTACAACAATAATAGAAATGTCGTTTCTGTACAAAACCATGAAACTCCAATTGTAAGTAACATTGAAAATAATTACAACAGTACATTATATATAATTCCAATGATAATTTTTTTCTAAACAATATAATTGCAATACAGGAAAGACATCGTAATACACAAAGTGATGATAGAAATCAAAATATAATTCATAATATACCTGACCAAATAATGGAAAATATCATTGAAGAACAAAGCAATAACCGAAGTTTCAATACTCGGGTATTCATGAACAGACAAGTTTTGCTTCACCATACCACTCCTGATTGCAATGAAGAAGTTACAAATGAACTACAAAGTCAAATGAACCAGTTGCAAATTCAACAACCACAACGCACTCAGAATGTCCAATCAACAACTATCAGATCAAAATCTCCACTAATTGCAACTTTCAGAGTAAGTATGTAAATCATTAATTAATTATAAATTTAAAACATTACTTAAAAACACTAAATACTATATAAAATTCACAATAGACACCACCTCCTCCACCACCTCCTCCACCGCAATCTCCTAAATCCCGGCAACCCACATATGCAGATATTACTACAACACCAATAAGAAAACATGCTGATAATCAGGTAAAAATAACTTTAAAAAAACTATCTTCATAATTATGAACATTAAAATTACATTTAAATAAAAACTCATCTTAAATTACAGAAAAAAGCAGAAACAATAACAAATGGAAAACAATCGTCAACATCAAGACGAATTGTTACATTAAATGATTTTCTGGAAGATGAGAAAGCTCTACAAATTCGCAAGAAACAAGAACATGAAAGGAGACAAGCAGCAAAAGTGAGACAACAAGAAAAGTAATTTGCATTGCAACTACTCTACATTGCAACACTAACTACTTTGCCAACATTGTTTACTGTAGAAACTGAAGAGAATCCATGACATGCCACAAAGCCAACTCTTCGCAACAGCATGCTTGCAACTCTTACCAGCAGCATGCTTGTAAACCAACTCTTCCCAGTAGCATGCCTGCAAGCAAAGAGAGTGCTTGCAATCATGCTCCTAAGAAGAGTGCGCTTGCTTAGCATGCAGCTAAAAAGAGTCACCTTGCAAGCATGCTCTTGGGAAAAGTTGGCTTTGTGGTTGACTCTTAGAAAGAGCATGGCATGCACTCTCATCAATTGATACATTACGGTAAAATGCCCTATATCTCATGCTGTATGTTCAATGAAGCACACTACTTATTACATTATTATTTTTTATTATTATCTATGAAACTCCCTAACAAAACTTTAAAATTTTGCAATGATAAACTTCAATTTCTCCAAGTTACAAAACGTTTAAGTTAATAAGCAAAACCATTGTAAATTGTAGTATAACAACTTTTAAGTATATACAAACTCTCAGATTCATGATTTATGATTTTTATTTCTGTTTCAAAGATAAAAACCATGTAAATTTTCATAGTTTTAATATTATAAGCATAAAAAAGAAAATGATAAGAAAAACTGTACCCATATATTTTCTTAGTCTTTATGAACAGCAACATCATCACTGTTCTCGCTTCAACACAGGATAATGCAGTAGACAACCTTGCAGATGATCTTGAACTGCAAACAACACAAAGAGCATGTAAATTTTCATTCCTTTTGAAAGTGTTAAAATCATAAAAATAAAATGTAAAAAACTATACAATATAATATTTTCTTACCTTTCATAATCACCAAGACATTGGCAGAACCCATCTTAGCAACATCATTAGCGTTGTCGTCCACATACGAAACAACACAGCAAACAACCTTCAAACACACCTTGCACTGACAACTAAAACAATTGCCAACAATTACAATCATTATAACATCATTGGTAAGCACTTTAATGAAATATCAATTAACACACTACCTTTCTTAAAAGCTAAAAACTAGTCCATGGGTATAACATGGACGTTCCATTGCAGTCTGCCACACAATCACCTCACATACGAAATTTGAAAACAAGTTTCCAAACATTGCATAATATTAACAATCACTATCTGAAACAAAAAAACACACCATGTAGACAATTAATCACATCATTCACTCACTTCAGTATTACAGTTACTAGTAAAATATTTACATCAAAAACAGCAGAACAATCAATGGTCACATTTTGCACGAAGTAGAACTTCCTTGACAGCAATGATCTCAATTGTGCCACTTGGAGAAAGTAGAACTTTCTTGTCAGCCATGATCTCGTTTCAGTCAGCATACAATCGGCAACCTGTAACAAAAAAGTTTTTATTTAACAAAAAGGAAAACAACATACAAAACACAAGAAATTATTGCTTCAAAATAGGTTATGAAAAAAGTTCTTCCATCCATTACAGTGACCAAGTACTAAACTCATAAGAATAAAACCTATATGAAGTAAAGTAAAACATTGACAAATGAACACATCAACGTACAACGACAGTTTCAGGATGAATTTACAAATCAAAAACGAAAGTATGTTAAAGAAATTCACTACTCTTTTACTCTCCAACGTGCTTTGACGTTCGGTCATCCGCGTTCATTTGTTTACGTGTTGATTTGTTGGTTATTGATGTGGTGATTTTCGTTAACTCTATACAACCAAAATGTCTTCATTTAGGACAATACATGTAATGATTTGGCTACTAAAAGCTGCAAGTGTCAGTTAGTGTTTTATTCTTTGTCTTCTCTACCTGCCTGGCATGGCACTTCCCTAACAGCCAGGGTTCCATTATTGCCTAGCTTTCTGAACACACCCAACCGTCATCCCCTCCACTATTGTTGCCCAAGCTATAAATTGGATCGCGCTGCAGAGCAGAGCAGCATTCTGTAACCTGATCGCACACTGTTCAGTTCTCCTGATAAACCAAGTCATCCCTCACACAGTTGTCGTACTTCGCCCTTGACCCACTCATAGTGCCAAACACTACAAGTTAGACCGGCTCAAATTTCCCGAAGGTTCGAAATGTCGATGCGCGGAAACGGAATTCGGTTCCTTTCCGGATTCTAAGACTCTGGGAATTTTTCGGGATTTTTGAGGTCACCGGAAGTGGTCCCGCACGGCAGGGTAAGTTAGGCGCACTGCTTATTGATAGACCAGCAGTAAAGCGGCCTTCATATTCGTTTTACGGGCATATTCCATGAAACAAAAGTTGTCAGAAATGGTCAAATTTAAAAAAATAAGTGATGTCTGATTTCGGAAACTCAAAATTTGCAATCTGGGTGCCTACCTGTAAGGGGCAACTGGCGTCTATTTTCGCACTAAGCCCCAAAATGAAGTGTATCAGGAAGGAAAACTTTTTGAAAATCGATTTGGCCCTTCTGGTGGTGCTATTTTGAGTGCCTAATCTTCGCCCGGTCTAACGGATTAATTGGAGGCCTTTAATGAGTATTGCCTTGTTTACGTTTGGGCGCCCGTTGCGTGGCTAAACTCGTTTTCTTTGACTTTTTCGGTAATTTCCGAAGATTCAGTCGAGAAGGTTAAAAGCACGAGAACGTAAAAGAGAACACCAGATGGACAGGCCTTTAGCCTGTCTAATCTGAAATGTTATTCTGAATAAGAACTCTTTCATTGTGATTTACTTTTCCCTACCTCCAACCGATCTTTACTGAAATGTTGTGCGTGCGATGAAAGTTAGCGATTTGATTACTTTGCTTCACCAACGCACATTCGCATAGACCCGGTTGAAACTCATTTCGCAAGTGCTTACTTTAGTCTAGAGATTCATCATACTCGGAACCTTTTGTGACCAATAAATTGATCGTCACGAGCCTGCACTCATTTGAGTATACTCCCAGGGCACAACTGAGTACATTCTACTGTAAGTGTGTTAAATTGAGTACTACACGCCCGTGGGAGTGCGCTTGTGGGTGCACGCCGAAGAGTGCGTATTAACTAGACCGTTGACTTAGCTAAGCAGATTCGGAATAGGACGAGCTTTTCGTCATGCGTACACTTCTCGTCAAAAACGTCGTAAAAACTCGCTTGCCGCGTTACTCTACGTATATGCCAGTTCAAATTTAAGTGAGGCAGACTGTTTCTGGGCTCGCTCCTCACTCCCAGGTTTAGAAGTGTTCTTATTTGAATGGCACCAATAGATTTATACTAGCTTTAACATGAAACGACACTTACGTTATTTTCCAAACCAACTCTTAAAAACTAACAGTCTTGCCTTCGGTCTCATGTAGACTTTCCCGCAGTGCACCTGATCACCGCGCTCCAGCCCTTCGCCGCGTGGCTTTGGCGCGGCTCTAGTTTCCGCACTATTGCTGTGTCAGGGATTGGATCTTCGCAAATCACCGAGTAAAACGAGAAGTAACCAGACTTCACCACAATCCGCACCCCCAAACGTAAACAAGGCAATACTCATTAAAGGCCTCCAATAGGGTACTTTCGTGGATCCTTGGACCGGAAGCACGAGCATCGCAAACATGCTCCCGGACCGGAACCGGTCGAGGCGGTCGCGCTCGGTATGAGAAATCGTTGCGGCGTTGACGTTGTTGTTGTGGCCAGGACGCGCGGGACGCGGCATGTGACGTCTCTGACGGAAAATGTCGAGTTAACTCAAAAAGAAGACAGAGACATCTTATAAATCTTTGGCCGTACTAAAATTTTGTCACCCTGAGTGGGGAAAACGCTCGGCGGTACCATGTAAGTGCGTTCTTGTACGGAAATACATTGACATACGAAGCTGCGTGATACATAACCCTATCAGTGCCTGACTAGTTTCATCTTTCTTGACGTATTTCGAACTTGTCACGCATAGTGCACACTCAAAATACCATTTTTAAGATTAAAAGAGTCGTTGAGACTTGTGAAGTGAAATAGATCCATCTCAAATATTATAGCACTCAACGATACATTTCGTCTCTCTACCAGCATCGCCCACTGCTCCTCTCTTAAATATTTAAAGTGTCTTTGAGGCATCTAAAACTCATTTCAAATTCTTTTCTCATCTCCAACAACTTTTTTGATTTATTTACTGCCTTATCAGCCTCAAGTCATGTTCAACTCATTTTTTTGCAGAGTTGCCATGGAGCTGAACAATATTTACGGTGGCCTGAAAACTACCTCAGAATCACACCATGTCAATGCTGCTTTGCAGGTGCTTAATTTTATCTCAATTCTGGAAGTTTATGAACTTTTTTTATTGGTGAGTGTCTAATTCTCTTTAAGGCTCTGCTGCATTCATCGGCCCTGGTCGAATGCATAAGAAGTGATGGTGATCACAGAAGAACCTGCCGGTCACTTCTACAGTGCATGGTTTGTCAATTGTACAAGATTTTGAAGGATATGGAGCAACTTGGTGTTGGTGATCCAGCTCCCCTGGTGTTCAAGTGGAATGGTAAAGTAATGTGTGTTTTAATAATAATTTTTCTGTTTGTAGTTGTTTGATTGTCAATCCTTTTTTGTTTCTTGTTGAAAGGTATAAGTAGTCGAATGACCACAGAAGATAAGAGGAGTGCTATGAAAGTTTTAGTTATCTTCATCGATATTTTACGTCTGCAGTTTACAGCAAGAAATCCTCAGTAAGGAGCTGTGACTCTTAAGATTGATTTGTGTGTTTGACAGTAGGTCCTGTTTATAATTGAATAGAATTTTTGTTTCAGGTACTCGGGAGACGATTTAGTCTTACACCCTTTTTCCAAAATGTGGAATACAAGCGCTGAAACTAATGGTCTGTATGAATCTCTCAAGTTCGGCAAATTTTGGTGTTGCTCATGTAGTGGGCTGTACACGGTTGTGATAAACACTTTATTAATTTTTAACAGTTTGCTGTCCGTCATGTGGTGAATTCCAACAAATATTGTATTCAAATTACATCGAGTTGACAGACATTGTAAGTGACATTGCCTCATCTATTATTGATAGCTTGTTTGGGTGTAAAAGAGGCCATTGCCCGCGGTGCATGAAAGACACGAGGACTTCTGCTACAGAGGTAGCACTGCCTCAGTGCCTGATCATTCATGTGGACAGGTTATTTATTTTTCTTTTATCCATGAATATTACACCGTGCAAGTACTTGGTGGAAAACAATGGTTTTTAATACTGTTCCAGGTTTGTTGAGGGTTTTATTTTGTCCCCTGAGTTGGACCTGCAGGAATTTAAATTCAATTTAAAGTCCATTATTGTGCAGCCAAAGGGCAAACCATGCACATTTATTGCCAATTGTCCAGATGGAATTTTGAGGCAAATAGATGATAAGGTGAAAGTGAATTCCTTACCCCTTCAAGTTATCTACATTCTTCAATTTGCCTTCATGTTGGTGCCTTTCTCCTCTGCAGGTTACATTTATTGTGCCATCTAAGGTATTTGTTCCTGCATTTCCTTGTGATGAGAAGTACACATTGATTTATGAGGTGAAAAAGGAAACAAAGTTACCCCAAATGGTAAGTCATTTATTGAAGCAACACAAATGCCAAAGGACCAACTGTCCATTTCTTGTAATAAATTGAAGAATAAAATTCCACAAAAATAAAATCTTTCATACTTACATTTAAAATACTATTTTATAAAATCACTATAAGGTACTTGAGCTTAAAATTGTACAATAAATAAAATAATGTGTGAACGTTCAACAATCACAATATTAATCATCTTCATTTCTGGTAATATTTCTAGTGATACTATTCTAATTTTCAGGTACAGACCAAACCTTCAGATGAAAATAACAACATCACTAGTCAGAGAACAGAGACAAGCCCTGTTCTGAAGGTTAGTAATAATGTCTTGTATACTTTGGCGATACTGTGACATTTGGCACATTGGCTCAATGTGGTTCTATGGTTGAATTTGCCATTTTATTGGGATTTCTTGTAATACAATACTATCTTTCAGGAACGTAAAAAATCAGCTTGCAGCAGAAAAATTCAGCTAATGAAAAGAGACAAAGTCAAGGTATGTTATTCCCATTTGTCCTGTCCCTGTCAATCTCTTGTGGTGTCAGGTTCCTTGGTGCTCTCATTGCAAAGTACTCAGGTGCTAGGTATTCCCAATGGAACTTCTTCAGGGCATCTCTCAATTCAATCCAGCGTTCTTCATCAAAGGTCACATAAACTTTGATTGAATTAACTTTAGTCCACAAGAACAGGTGACATTCAGGCAGATTCAACAGTCCCAATGAAAACTGTATTTGGTCATAATATGGATGAGTTTTCTTGAGAAACAAACTTCCTCTTTCATCTCTCTTCAGGCAGAAGGACCTTCGCTGAGATGGGGTTAATACACCTTCAAAGTCATTTGGGTCATGATCTTTTAAAGTGTACAGGCACTTTATTTCCAACAGAACTTCAGGCCAAATGTCATTTTTTGACTTTCTTATACCGTCTGGGCTGCAAGACAGTCCCACATGCTCAGTATGTACAAAGAGCCCACATTCCTCGACAACAATTGTAGAATCGCATTTCAGCTCCTTTCTTTCGTACTCTTTCCTAGCCTCAGCCTCATGAAGCTTCCCATGCTTCATAGCCTTCGTAGTTATCTTGTCCAAACCCCACAAATGTTTACGCAGGAAGTTCATTTTTGCTTTTTTTGACTTAAATTGTGAAATTTCATGGCTGGGCTGTGCTGAGCAATGAAGTGCTCTTATGACAAGCCATTCTGCTGTAGCACTCTGGTTTTTTGTTTCAAGAACTTCAATTGCTCCAGAATATTGAGGTGAAGGCTTCCATTTGTCCAGTTGTTGCTTCAATGCATCATAAAGCTGGTCTCTTTTTTCCTTAAAAATTTCTAACTCTTCTTGGTCATAGTCAAAGTTGTCGTATTGCAAGGATAAAAGTGACACGAATAAAGGTTCATAATCCCTTTGACTGAGAGCTGTTGTGAAATAATTTTTTTGCATGATAGTTGGACCACTTTGGTATCTTGTAGCTCTAGGATCAAATGTAGCCCTCTTGATGACATCAATTTTGAATGACACATATTGTCGTTGGTTGGCTATTTCTGGATTCCGCTTCAGGGACCCTGTATTCCAGGTGTTAGGTTTTGATGTGCAGGTGATAGCTGTGTGCAGAAAAAAAATACATTAGACAACTCAAGTCATACTGCACACACAAGTATCTTTTAAAAAATAATTTTATTTGTTGCAGATGGAAGGTTTCCCCACTATATCAGCACTCCAGTCATTACCAGAGGAATTGTCATCACTAGATCTATGCTTGTCATCCAAAGACAACAGTAATCCAAGTAACACTTATGTCCGTGGTCATGTTAAGAATGTCTCCACCCAAACTAATGTAAGTAGTCTAATTTTTTGTTGCATGTGTTACCTTTCATCACATAAAGTAACTATCATTGATATTTTTCTTATGTTTAGAAAATTGTTAAAGAGGTTGCTGAAATTGCTATTCAAACTGGCCCATTTGCATCATTTGAGCTTTGCAAATCGAGTGACAAATTCAAATTTTGGACTGGTCTCAGCGTTGAAGATTTCTATGCTGTGTATGACTTAATTGGCGGAGAGGAAGTTATCGCTACATTAAAATTGGAATACGATATGCCAACTCCAGAGAAGCTACGAGAGACCAAATTATCAACCCATGACAAGCTGTACATGTTTCTAATGCGCTTAAGAAGAGGATTGCCCTTGGAAGAGCTGGCTGAAGTTTTCAGCATGAGTGTTCCAATGATAAGTAAGATTTGTTATGCAGTGATGAGGCTTATCTATTTGACTCTGAAAGGGATGGAGAATGATATGTTTCCATCTGCAGTAGCACAGCGGAAAAATAAACCAAGAGTGATGAGGCCATTTGAAAATTTGAGGATTTTATTGGATGGAGCCTCTTTCCACATTCAGACACCATCCAACTTTGAACAGCAGGGTAATACCCATTCAAAGTACAAAGCGTCCAATGTGCTGGTGTTCACTATTGGTATTTCATGTAATGGAGCTACAATTTTCTGCAGTGAGGGCATGGAAGGGAGCATGTCAGATAAACAGGTGGTATTAAAAAGTGGCCTGTTGGAACGGTTGAGTGCTGGAGATGGGGTCATGACAGACCGTGGTTATGAGCTGACTGCTGAACTTCAAGAAATTCACTGCCATTTTTACAAACCTCCTGGGAAAAGTGAACGATTGCCCTTAAGCCCAGAGGAGGAGATCCTGACGAAAGGTATAGCTGCTGCTCGCATATACACGGAGCATGCTATAGCTGATATAAAAGATAACAGGCTACTTCAGGGCACCATACCATTGACTCTACTGCCTGTAATTGAGGACCTAGTATACATTGCTGCATACCTTAGAAATTTCAACCCTTGTAGGATAAGTAATAAAAAGTATTCTGTTAATGAAAGTGTCAATGAAGATGAGGCTGAAGATGTCGATAATCCACTTTAGCCAAGTCACCTACTATGAAAAGAAAATTGAAACGAATCAGTTCATAGTAAAAATGAGTAAAGTGTCCATTAAAATTCCATCTTCTTTTTTTTTAAAATAAGAAAAATTGGTCATCTTTCAATGACAGTTTAAAATGTTAATCCTGAGAGCAACATTTACATTATTGAATTTCTTATATATGTAATGTCCATACCTTGTGCTATGTGTCCAAAGTTTTGAGGCCAATGTACTGAAAATTACTGTAATAATAAAACAAATTTTTAATAAGTTTTTAAAATGCATAATATCATTTTCTATGTGGAAAGGTGCAATGCTTGCTACCGCAACAAATGTTGCAAGGGGATAGAATAAAGAGTTTCAATGAACCCATAGCCACAATTTATTTTTTACCTTTTGTAAGTTGACAACACCCAGAGGGGCAGGCCATAGAAAACCAAACAATGAAATGCAACTGTTGTGTATGTGGAGGGACAGATACAGAATATGAAGGCAGCAATTGACCTTTCAATGAACACTCTTTCATGGAGGAGAAGATGATGAAAACACCAATTACCTGCTGTGTACCACCAGACCAGAAAAACCACCCACCACAGCATTAATTGTATTGGTCAAGTCTTATGAGGAGACACACTTACCATAATACTATATTTAGTATTTTTTCAAATTTGTAAAAACTTACCTTGGGGACCATTCAATGTTTTGTGCAGCAGAATGAAGAGCAGTACTGCACTTACGTGACTGCATCTTCCAAAATTGTTTTGGGGGCAATCAACATCACAACTGCATTTCACAACTCTCCCAGATATCTGTGATAGGGCAACCTTCACTATGTATGCCTGTTTATGCATTGATGCTCTGACAACCGCTTTGTAGGCATGAATCCTGTCCGGCAATGTGTCTTCAACCTGAAGTACAAAATTACTTTTGACGTACTGAAGACCTCTCCGCAGCTTTTTACTACATCTAATCTCTTTGCATTCAGCGTCTTCAAATGGATTATTAATGGTCACTTGAAGTTCCTCTTCCTCTTCTTCATCACTAGAAGACAAAGTGGATGGGTTTAGGTCAGCCATTTGAGGCATGGTCTCTACTAAATAATGGAAGACACTGCCAAAATTAAAATTGTGAGGTATGTCCCTACTGGGGAAAGAATCCCATCCAAACTCAGGGAAAAGATCGGCATCAGTGAGTTGAGTTACATCCTGCAAATTAAAAAAGTAAGTCAAACTGCACAGAGGGCACTTTGTTGCTGATGCACTCTGATTATTTCAAACCTACCTGTGAAAGCTGCAAATTCCTCCTCTTTTCATTATACATCTTACCACCGTCTACTTGAGGGTCTAAGATATTATGATCTCCAACTATCATACAATTCCTGACTCTAAAGAGGAACAAGAATGGGAATATACTTCATAAACTTCATAGTCATTTTTACCAGAGAACAGTAATTGCCTAAATCTGTGAAAGTGTACATACCTTGCAACAAGTGTTTGTTTGTTTACTTTGGAGTAAGGTATTCCTCTCCACTTAAGCCAAGTTCTGAGTTGATCATTGGTATTTTTTTCTATTATTGGGTTGGGTAATGTAGCCTCAGGAACATCAGCAGCTGTGAGGTGGACGGGGACATATCCAGGTTGTGTGAATCCGACCTCAACTGCCATGTCATCAGGAATTGTTGTTTCCTGCTGATCCTGCAAGTAATACAAAAGGTGCTTCAACAACCATCACTCATCAATTTTCACTTTGACTTTTGAGTACTTTTCGATGAGCGTTAACAAAGAATAAAAATAGCTGTCTTCAATCTGGTAAGTCCATGCAGCACAGCAAGGTTTACAGAAGCAAAGAAATATTGCTATTAGTCTATAACTAAAACAGTATGGCATAGAGATGAAACAGCGGTGACTACTATTTTGGCTTCTCAACTGTTTAAGTTATAGACAAATAGTGGTGTTTTGCTTCTGCAAATCTCGCTGAGCTGCATGAGCTTACTATATTGAGAAGGGTATTTTCATTCCTTGAAAACACTCATCCAAAAGTTCTTGAAAGTGAAATGATGTGATGAGTTCGATGTAGTAGCTTCAAAGCAAACACGCCAGGAAAAATAAAAATTCTTGCTAGAAAAGTGACAAAACAAATCATGCACACCATACTCACAAGTGGGGACAGTGGATTTAACATATATTCATGATCAGATTGTGAGTCTCTTGATTTAGCTGCAGTCCTTTCCTTCCAAGAGATTCTTATTGGAGGCAATCGGGGATTTAACATATATTCATGATCAGATTGTGAGTCTCTTGATTTAGCTGCAGTCCTTTCCTTCCAAGAGATTCTTATTGGAGGCAATCGGGGATTTAACATATATTCATGATCAGATTGCGAGTCTCTTGATTTAGCTGCAGTCCTTTGCTTCCAAGAGATTCTAACTGGAGGCAATCTTGGCTGCTTGTAAAGTCGATTCGTAATAAATGCTTGAGACTCTTTTGATGATATTGGCATAGGAGCAACCACAGGTTCTTTTCTTGCCTGAGTAGCTTGACTCGGTGCATCTAAGGGTCTAACATTTGTGGTGGTTTCCAACAATCGTTCTATGGGTGTCACAATAGCATCCGCAATTTTTGTTTCGGAATCAAAGGTTGATAAAGTGTTCAGCCCCTGAACAACTGTTGAAGGGATTGATGTTTTCTGCTGATCCTGCAAGTAATACAAGCAAACACGTCAGAAAAAATTAAAATTCTTGCTAGAAAAGTGACAAAACAAATCATGCACACCGTACTTACAAGTGGGGACAGTGGATTTAACATATATTCATGATCAGATTGTGAGTCTCTTGATTTAGCTGCAGTCCTTTCCTTCCAAGAGATTCTAATTGGAGGCAATCTTGGCTGCTTGTCAATCAATGAGATTTTTATGGGAGATACCATAGCACTGGCAGTAGCTTCTGAATCAAGGCTTGACGGAGTTTTCATTCCCTGTATGACTGTTGCAGGAATCATCGAGATTTTTAGGGGAGATACTATGGCAGTGGCAGTTGCCTCTGAATCGATACTTGAAGCAATGTTCATCCCCTTCATGTCTGTCCTTGGCATCAATGATATTTTCAAGGGAGAAACTACAGCAGCGGCAGAGGCTTCTGAATTCTAAATCATTCATTAAAAATAAATGAGTCTAATTATAAATGTCACAGTTTGTCTTCAAAATTTGGGATTAAGTGAATCTTACCACATCTTGAGGGGCCTCTTGACATTCTAAATCTGACTGAGTTGATGTAGTATTGAAGAGAAGGCTTCTCCTTGTCAGTGGTGAACGGTCAACAGGCAGCAATAATTTTTTCTGATGTGACACTGAGGTCTTTTCACTTGTTCCCAATTCCTATAAGAGAAACAATGGGTTCATTAACATTGAATGTATTGATGACTGAACAAAAATTCAGCCAAATAAGGTTGGCATTGTATTTAGTCACCATATTTCCAGCATTCGGGGGCAGATTAAAAGGGGTCGAGCTTGCACTTCCAAGAGAAACAAGACTTTTCCTTCTTTTTGCTATGATAGGTGGTGTAAGCACCTCCACAGGGGTATCATTCACAACAACAATCATGGGCTGCAAATATAATTTATAATCAATTACGAGGTGAATGAAAGCGGTAGTGATATCAAATTATTCTTAACAAGCATACGTAACTTACTTGAGCCAAGGTTTCAGTTTCAGTAGCCACATTCTTATTTTTTATTATGGAGGGAAATACAGTGTGAATCAACTGCCCAAATTTCCTCTTAAACTTCTTGGGAGAGAAAATTTTCCCATTACCCTTTGTGTTCTTTTCTAGAGACTTCATACGTGGAGATTTAAGAGGGGACTTCAGCTGTGGCCCATGCATTTTCTTGTGTAGAGGACTGACAGCTTTGGACGGAGTGTTGGGAGGACTCCTCTTAAGAGAAACAGCCTGCATAAGAAAGAAAATAATTAAACATTACAAGAGGTGTAAGGTCTTATGAAGTGGGACTTCCAGAGTTCATATACCTTCAAATGATGTAACTGGTAAAATGCAACATAAATCCCACAAGTGTTAGTTTCACAGTTTAGATACTGATAATTCTCTGTGACCTACACAAAAGGAAAAGCATGCATTGTATTATTTTCATCTTCTAAAGTGCTTATATTTAAAACAGAAAAATAAAAAAATTTGGGCTGTCACAAAAAAAAAAGAAGGAAAGCTTACTATAGAATCATTGTAATGAGTCATCTTTCCTTTGAAGTTCACTGCAACCGAGGTATAATGTCCTTCGAGGACTGTGTCCCCTTCATGAATTATGGCGCTGACAAAATGGTAAGTAGCATTGCCAACTTCAATAATCCTATCAATGTGGACAGGGGACGAGATTTTGTTGTCACGAGCATCAAATCTAGAATCAATCCCAATCCGAATTAGACCACGCAAATGAAATCAAATCATATACAGCAACTTCCACTAATGAAACTTGAAAGTCAAGACTCACCGACAGAAAACTATCCTCAAGACTTTGGGGTAAGTATGGTGCGTAATGCTCCTGACACACTTGTGTGACGTGCACTTTAAATCACATTGAAATTCACCAATGATTTCTTCCTTATTTAAGTAAGTGTCAACAGCTAATTGAATGGAGGCATAGTCAACAGACAAACTCATTATTGACACTGGCTCATACTTAGTGCTAATAGTGTGACATTCGACACAGGAATCTATATGTAAACATAAATTTTGCACTATCAAACATTCAACAAAGTAAAACGCAAATTTATATTGAATTTCTTTCTACCATTTATCTGCATCCACCCAGTAAAAATCTGGCCAATAGCTGTTGTCTGTTTGGAGCAGAAATCTGGTCTGCAACAAAGTTAAATCAAATATTATGCAATAAGATATCAATGATGCATGTCCTGGATAAGTTTACTTACTCAAAATCCCATCTCTTTATGAGGTCCGCTTCAACCTTCTCCAAAAGACACACCAAAAATTCATGGGCGTCATGTTGCTGATATCTAATTAATGTAGATCGGATCACTTAAAAAAATATATGAAATGCATTAGCTACATTATAATCAGTGTCACATGGTAAAACATTTAAAAGGTTTATCACTTACTTGGTAGCAAATAAAAGATGCCTCCTGGCTTGAAAGTGGGATGCAAACTCATATTCAGATAAGTTCTGTAAAGACTGCAGATAACACAGCTTAATAGGCTGATACATTTTGATCTGTGACTAATGTCACCAACCAGGAAATCAACAAACGATGGAAGATGCATCAAGGCCTGCAAAAAACAACATCAAAAGGGACGTGTTCAATTATAAGCAGTAAACACTGAAGCCTACGTCAGTCAGTAAGGGAGTATGGGGCGATTTGTAACAGATTTCGGAATTCTCTATACAAAATTAAGAACATTCTGCATATCGGTGTCAAACTTGTGCCAGTTGAGCAGTCTGGCCCTTCATCTAGACTGTGCAGCTCCATTGGATCAATCTGGAGTCCGTAATCTTTGAAATCTAAGACGTTTTTCAAACCCTTGCATGCTGTTACGAATCGCCCCATGCTGGGGCGATTCGTAACAGCCATGGGGCTTTTCATAACATCCTCCACATTAAATGAAACGTCGTCGGGAATGTTATCCCCTCCACCAGTTGTTCTTCGGGTGTCCTGCAGACGTCTAAAAATCTACATTACAAGCTGTCGTTGACCGCCTCCGCATTAACTGATCGGCTATGTCAATCCTAACCTCACTTATTTCAATTTTAGATGAAAGAATAGAATAACTCGCTTTAAAATGCATTTCGAGCTGTGTAAATAAATTGGAATAAGGCAGCAGATGATTCGAGAAAAAATTCAAGCATTTAATTGCTAAAACTACTTAAATTCTTGTTTTTATACGGGTCTGTTACTAATCACCCCAAATGCCTGTTACGCAAGAAATACGTCCCTAACTATCACTGGACAAATTTAAAGCAACTTATACCACGTGGTTACATTGTAAAGGGGTCACGCTTCGAGGCCCCAACGGTGCTTCGATGGTGATTCGTACCTGGGGAGCCTCAGACAGAAACTTCCTAGAACTCAAAATAAAAGATTTTTCCTGTTTGCCGAAATTTCGGTGTACCCTATATTTCAGACGCCGTCCAAAACTATACCTGAGCACCGATCACATCCGCTTCGATTGTTCAAGGACCCTGTACTTGAAGCGAAAGAGGGGCCATACTCAGATTTTCCTGTGCTCCCTCCACTTAAATTAATTAACGCATTTGTTACGAATCGCCCCTGTTACAAATCGCCCCATTCTCCCTTACAACAAATTACCTGCAATGACGCATTTAAGAAACATGAGTTCCCCAAATTAACTAAACCCGACTCTGCAGGTTTGATGCCTAACCATGTACCCTTTATTTCCTTATGGTACAAAATTACAATAGGGTCGGGTGGTTCTTTATTGTTCCAATCCTGGAAAAATTAAGAAAAGTTAAAGTGAACACTATCAACGACTCATGTCATGTTCGAAACACAACATTCTCACCATGGTGACGACATACAATCTTGCATGGGACTGAAGAAAAGAATAGCCTCGTCAACTAACTGTGTTCAACTAAAGAAAAAAATACACCAGTCAAGAGGGGCTTGTGGGCTGAAAAGGCAGTAAATAAATCAAAAAAGTTGTTGGAGATGAGAAAAGAATTTGAAATGAGTTTTAGATGCCTCAAAGACACTTTAAATATTTAAGAGAGGAGCAGTGGGCGATGCTGGTAGAGAGACGAAATGTATCGTTGAGTGCTATAATATTTGAGATGGATCTATTTCACTTCACAAGTCTCAACGACTCTTTTAATCTTAAAAATGGTATTTTGAGTGTGCACTATGCGTGACAAGTTCGAAATACGTCAAGAAAGATGAAACTAGTCAGGCACTGATAGGGTTATGTATCACGCAGCTTCGTATGTCAATGTATTTCCGTACAAGAACGCACTTACATGGTACCGCCGAGCGTTTTCCCCACTCAGGGTGACAAAATTTTAGTACGGCCAAAGATTTATAAGATGTCTCTGTCTTCTTTTTGAGTTAACTCGACATTTTCCGTCAGAGACGTCACATGCCGCGTCCCGCGCGTCCTGGCCACAACAACAACGTCAACGCCGCAACGATTTCTCATACCGAGCGCGACCGCCTCGACCGGTTCCGGTCCGGGAGCATGTTTGCGATGCTCGTGCTTCCGGTCCAAGGATCCACGAAAGTACCCTATTAATCCGTTAGACCGGGCGAAGATTAGGCACTCAAAATAGCACCACCAGTAGGGCCAAATCGATTTTCAAAACGTTTTCCGTCCTGATACACTTCATTTTGGGGCTCAGTGCGAAAATAGACGCCAGTTGCCCCTTACAGATAGGCACCCAGATTGCAAATTTTGAGTTTTCGAAATCAGACATCACTTATTTTTATTAATTTGACCATTTCTGACAACTTTTGTTCCATGGAATATGCCCGTAAAACGAATATGAAGGCCGCTTTACTCCTGGTCTATCAATAAGCAGTGCACCTAACTTACCCTGCCGTGCGGGACCACTTCCGGTGACCTCAAAAATCCCGAAAAATTCCCAGAGTCTTAGAATCCGGAAAGGAACCGAATTCCGTTTCCGCGCATCGACATTTCGAACCTTCGGGAAATTTGAGCCGGTCTAAAGCACCATCGGCATCACGTTTGTGCTCTGCTACTTCTAACGTGAATAACGGTTCAATATCATCGGATTGCTTTGCGGCTTCGAACTCAGATGTCTTCATGGAAGTAGGTGCGCCCCCTCTGACAGATTTGTACACGAGGCAGCATGATATGTACCTTGTCAGCTCTCTCAGACTCCTTACTTCTTTCTTAAACTGGTTCTTTCTGTTTTTTTCAAAGATTTCAGGCTGCGGCTGCGTCTCAACCAACTCTCTTAGCGTTTTAAACAGCCCAATCATCCTCTTCCACCTATTCTCGTCCTTAAAACAAGGTAGGTTCACGCCAGACCGCGTCTTGTCGTAACAGGCTTCGCGATGTCTCGCTGCCTGTTCCTCCAATCCACGCCTGGCGTACCTACCTTGGCCTGCGGCGCAAGCCTGCCTGCGGCAGGCAATGGCTTGTCCGTTGTCGGTTATTTTTTAACTTGTTGAGTGCTGGCGGGCTCCGCCCCCCAGACCCCCCTACATTCTAAATAGAGTTTTTTTATCTACAGATAACACGATCTTGACCCTTGTCACTTTTTTACTTGTCGAGGCTGGGGGGCCCCGCCCCCCAGACCCCCCTTTCTCCAAGACAGAAGTGGTCTATCTGCAGAAATCTCTATTTTTCGCCGTTTTTTAGGTGTTTTTCGCCTATAAAAACTGTACCAGTTGAGCTAGGATGGTAAAATTTCGCGTGTGCCGAGCCAAGGACATACTCAAGAAGTGTGCCAAATCTCACCGAGATCGGCCGAGCGGTTCAGGAGAAGTAGTGCGGACAGACAGACAGACCGACAGACAGACAGACCGACAGACAGACAGACAAAACTTTTCAACCCCACTGGAGTAACAGGCTTCGCTATCGCTCAGCCAACAAGGTAAGTTTACGCCAGACCGCGTCTTGTCGTAACAGGCTTCGCGATGTCTCGCTGCCTGTTCCTCCAATCCACGCCTGGCGTACCTACCTTGGCCTGCGGCGCTAGCCTGCCTGCGGCAGGCAATGGCTTGTACGTTGTCGGTTATTTTTGGCTGAGCGATAGCGAAGCCTGTTACTCGGGTGCGGTTGAAAAGTTTTTCCTGTCTGTCTGTCTGTCTGTCTGTCTGTGTGTCTGTCCGCCCTACTCCTCCTGAACGGCTCGGCCGATCTCGGTGAGATTTTGCACACTTCTTGGGTATGTCCTTGGCTCGGCACACGCGAAATTTCACCATCCTAGCTCAACTGGTTCAGTTTTTATAGGCGAAAAACACCTAAAAAACGGCGAAAAATAGAGATTTCTGCAGATAGACCACTTCTGTCTTGGAGAAAGGGGGGTCTGGGGGGCGGAGCCCCCCAGCCTCGACAAGTTAAAAAGTGACAAGGGTCAAGATCGTGTTATCTGTAGATAAAGCAACTCTATTTAAAATGCAGGGGGGTCCCAGCATTCAACAAGTTAAAAAATAACCGACAACGTACAAGCCATTGCCTGCCGCAGGCAGACTAGCGCCGCAGGCCAAGGTAGGTACGCCAGGCGTGGATTGGAGGAACAGGCAGCGAGACATCGCGAAGCCTGTTACGACAAGACGCGGTCTGGCGTAAACCTACCTTGTTTAACTTGTTGAATGCCGCCCCCCAGACCCCCCTGCATTTTAAATAGAGTTGTTTTATCTACAGATAACACGATCTTGACCCTTGTCACTTTTTAACTTGTTGAGGCTGGGGGGCTCCGCCCCCCAGACCCCCCTTTCTCCAAGACAGAAGTGGTCTATCTGCAGAAATCTCTATTTTTCGCCGTTTTTTAGGTGTTTTTCGCCTATAAAAACTGAACCAGTTGAGCTAGGATGGTGAAATTTCGCGTGTGCCGAGCCAAGGACATACCCAAGAAGTGTGCAAAATCTCACCGAGATCGGCCGAGCCGTTCAGGAGGAGTAGTGCGGACAGACACACAGACAGACAGACAGACAGGAAAAACTTTTCAACCGCACCCGAGTAACAGGCTTCGCTATCGCTCAGCCAACAAATTACAAGGTAGGTTTACGCCAGACCGCATCTTGTCGTAACAGGCTTCGCGATATCTCGCTGCCTGTTCCTCCAATCCGCGGCTGGCGTACCTACCTTGGCCTGCGGCGCTAGCCTGCCTTCGGCAGGCAATGCTTGTCCACCGTCGGTTACTTCTAATTTCTTGCATACTGGGGGGCTCCGCCCCCCAAACCCCCCTTTATTCTAGATAGAGTTGCTTCATCTACAAATTACACGATCTTGACCCTTGTAACTTTTTAACTTGTCGGGGCTGGGGTCACCGCCCCCCCAGACCCCCCTTCCATCAAGGCAGGCGAGATCTGCTTGCAGAAAACTCGATTTTTCGCCGTTTTTAGGGTGTTTTTCGGCTATAAAAACTGAACCAGTTGAGCTAGGATAATGAAATTTCGCGTGTGCCGAGCCAAGAACATATCTAATGAGCCTGCAAAATCTCAGCAAATCGGCCGAGCCGTTCAGGAGGAGTAGTGCGCACAGACACACACACACGCACACACGCAGACAGTCAAAACTTTTCAACCCCACTGGAGTAACGGGCTTCGCTATCGCTCAGCCAATAAGGTGCGTACCTAGAAAAACATTTCCATCTACTTAGAACTTCTTCAAACAAAAAAGGTAAGATGTGGTGAAAAGTACAAAAATTGCGTGAAGAAAATATTAATTTTGTTTCAAAACAGACCATAAACGCGTCAGTTTTAAACAACTTTTATTAAAACAGATGAAATGCATGTTGACTATTTGCAATTCATATAAAGATTGAGAAAAGTACTCGTGGTTTAACTTTGATTTCCCCTGACGGAGGTAAATGTTTAAAAATGTTCGCTTTTGATGTAAACTAAAAAAAAAACGTTGACCAAAATTGTAAAAACTGATCTATTTGTCGCGGTTTTGAAAAACTCTTCAATGGGAACTGGTTTCTCTTTAAAATATAATTTTACATTGAAAAAGAGATTCCTTTCGCAAAGACTTCTAGTTACCAAAATAGAAAAACTTACTTGACAACGTCAACCTGGGTCTCTTCAGCGTTCTCTCGGTGTGCTGGTCTGACTTCTGAGACACTGAATGCCTTATACATTTTAATCAGGTTTGTTATAGTTTCCTCAAGTTTTAAATCAGTCTTCTGAAAGTCTGGGTGGGTCCGCAGAACGTTATCTGAGTCCGGCAAGCCTGGTTTTACAAGTTGGAGCAAGGCTCTCATTTGTTTGCTAAGAAAGGAAATATTTATTAATAAAATGAGTATGCACTGACTTTTCTGTGACAAAGAAAAAATGGTTTAAAATAACACATGTTTTAAGGATGTGGGCGCGGCCGAGAAGGAAAAAATCTTCTGAATGGCAAACACAAGACAAACGGTTTTTTTTTTGTATAAATCCCTTAAAATGCGTTTGTTTGCAGGTCGAAACAACTTTGCGACGAAAAAACTTCCCATAAACAGGTATGTTTGCATATTTTAAACCAGTTTCTCAAAAATCTGAATCCAAACCCGTCTGTTTGGGGTTTGCTTCAGTCGAAAAACATTGCTTTCGTTAACTAAAAATTAAATGTGTTTTACTTACATGTAGTTCATATTGCCCGAAGCCGTTCCGTCACAGTCCTTTTGCTCCGAGAGGAACGCTTCGTGTGCCTCCAAGCTTGAAAATATGGCGAACGACTTGTGCTGCTCTTTCAGATGTTCCGGAATGGTCGGTTCTACTTTTGCTAAAATTTTAGCAACATAGCTTACTGCAAGACTAACATTTTTGTCCTTCATGGAATTGTCCTTTGTCGTTTTCGCCTTTTTAGTCTTAAAAGCAAGAACAAGAGGATGTTTCTTCGTGTCTACCAAATTCTTCATGAGCACAGTGAGCTTCACAGCAGACGGACCCTCTTCATCTTCATCATGTTGCTCTTCGGTCTGCATTTCTTCGACCTAAAAAGGAATGAAATTTTTTTTTAAGCAACGCTCTCACTTGCTCTCTTAAAAACCATGTCAAAGTTTCGCCCGACCAAAATTTAAAAAAAAAACTAGCGATGGCAATAATTGTTATTGAATTCAATTTTTATGACTTAAGGGGGCAGTAGCACTTTGTGCACGCTTTTTCAAGATTTTTCGAATTTTCTGTTTGCACCTGAATTAAAAAGACTTCCATGAATGCTAGAGACAAACGGCAGTAACTATGGAAAAGATCAATTTTTTTGCATCAATTTAAAAAAAAAGTATTTTGGTTTAGCATAAGGGGACGCACTTATATGAAGGACGTAAAAAAGGTCTGCAAAATCATACATGGTGTCACTGCGCGCACGATTTCAGCCAAAGTTTTCAACTTTTTTTCAATCGGTAAAGTGCATAAAAAAGAGCATAAAATTGCCTACAAAATGAACCACGGGGGTTAATATCGGGTCAAAAACGCTGGTAGAAGAAGGTCGTTTTTCACAAATTTTCCATTGAATGCATTTTTCTTGTTCGATACTATATATCTAGTAGCATTTTTCATCCGATATTAACCCCCGTGGTTCATTTTGTAGGCAATTTTATGCTCTTTTTTACGCACTTTACCGATTGAAAAAATGTTGAAAACTTTGGCTGAAATCGTGCGCGCAGTGACACCACGTATGATTTTGCAGCCCTTTTTTACGTCCCTCATATAGGTGCCTCCCCTTATGCTAAAACAAAATACTTTTTTTTGAAATTGTTGCAAAAAAATTGTTTTTTTACATGGTTACTCCCGTTTGTCTCTAGCCTTCAGGGAAATTTTTTTTAAATTCGGGTTTGCAAACAGAAAATTCGAAAAAAATTGAAAAAGCGTGCACAAAGTGCTACTGCCCCCTTAATGAACAAAAGCAGCCAAGCTAATAAAAAAAAAGATTTAAAAATTTTTGATTTCACTTACCACAAAGCCAGAATTTACCCTGAGACGATCAGCCTTAGCCTGATCGTGAATCAAAATGTTTTTCATGCTTGCAAAATTTGAGAAACTTTGGATAAAATTGGGGCTGTCAGACACTCCTTCAAAAATCTTTTCGATTTCTTGGATTGACACAATGATTTTGGCTTTGTACTTGCCCTTCACTTGGAATTTTTTAAGGAGCTTTTCTGAAACTTTTGGGTGAGCTGTGGTATAATGGTGGTCGATCCTGTTGAACGCCTTAAAACGCCCCCTGCAGTCAGGGTGGTTGCACAGTTCTGGCTTGCGCGCCCGATTTTCCGAGAACCCCCTAGTGAAGTTCACCAACTCATGAAGCTGAAAGGTAAGAATGACATTTTTTTAAAAACATTTAAGCCAGACGAAAACTTTGAAAAAAATATTCAAATTCTGCTACTGTTTCTATGGCAGCATTACAGTTTTGTTAAATAAAAATATAATAAATACCGCACCTTGTGAACTTTCTGTTGGGGCGTTCCATGGTAGATTTACACGAGTTTAATCGACCATCTCCGATTTTGAGGTGATGCCTTTACACCTACCAGTTTTTGTCCTACCAGTATTATGATAAATATAAAAAAAATTATCTGAGTAGAGCCATGTATTTTGTGTCTACTAGGGTGGGCCGTAAAACACGATTTTTCGATATCGCAAACGTAATAGCGCGCCAAAGTTACTTCATGGCAATACAAACTCAACGCGATCTGGGCCAGGTCTGTAACTTAAAGCTTGACCCTCGCGCATCGACGTTGAAAATTCAAAAATTTTGACTTTTTTTTTGTTTTTCTAAAAACAGCCATAAAAAAACTGAACCTGATGTCCAAATGATGTTTCCGAGACGGAAATGGAAACGTCTGATCATGCTTTATCAGTTTAAGACCACCGGGACCCTCTCCGAGCAGTAGAGGACTGATGGGAGAAAATTGCAAAATTACAATTTTTTTCCGTTTTTTACAAAACGAAAAAAAATTGCTTTTAGGGTTTGATACGGCCATCCTGACGTCACCGTACCCGAACCATACCCCCAATCATCTTCTCTAAAGACCCCTTCCCCGTTTTCAGCGCACGGGGTACCCCGGGATCCGTTCACACGTTAGGATTTGGACCCCCAAAAATACATTTTTTACTTAAATTGCTAATTATCGATACTCAGGGCACTGTAGGGCCTTCGTCTCGTCCGTATGAACTGTAGTGAATCAAAATCGATTACTAGATGTTGTCTTTGCCCGGCCTTTTTAAAAGTGTCGTAGCCCCACCAGTGGTTGGGTGGGAAAGGGTGGTGGTGAATCTCGACGTGCTGCCACCTTCTCGTGGTGAGGGCTGAGTCGTCTGGGATTTTCCGGGCGAGCCAAGAGCAGTACAGTGGAAACCGAATTTTTGGGAAAAACCCGATTTAACCGAACCTTCAAGGAAATAGCGTTCAAAAGGTCTCTCCATCCGATTGTCAATATACTGGTAGGTGCCTGTGACGAAAAGACACCATCTAGTAATCGATTTTGATTCACTACAGTTCATACGGACGAGACAAAGGGCCCCTACAGTGCCCTGAGTACCGATAATTTGCATTTTAAGAAAAACATGTTTTTTTGGCGTCCATATCCTAACGTGTGAACGGATCCCGGGGTACCCCGTGCGCTGAAAACGGGGAAGGGGTCCTTAGAGAAGATGATTCGGGGTATGGTTCGGGTACGGTGACCTCAGGATGGCCGTATCAAACCCTGAAGGCAATTTTTGCATTTTGTAAAAAACGGGAAAAAATTGAAATTTTGTAATTTTCCCCCATCAGTCCTCACTGCTCGTAGAGGGTCCCGGTGGTCTTAAACTGATAAAAGTAGTAAAGACCCCCCATTTTAACGGGCCGCCATCTTGACCCCCCATTTTAACGGGTCCGCCCCATTTTAACGGGTCCGCCATTTTGAATTTTTTCCTCAGAACTTCTGTTGTTGGTCGTCTCCTTTTCCGAGCCTAACCTAAACCTAACCTTATTTACAATCTTGAGCGAGGGTAACCTAACTCAACCTAAGTGGGTCGCCTTCTTTTCGAAACGTAACCCAAGCTTACCTAAGTCGCTCGAAGGGCCTAAGTCACAACCTGGATCCACCCCTGGCGGGACATGGTCGCGGTCGCCCCTTGGTGGCCCATCGTCGCGGGTTCCACAGGTCTGTTCCTGTCCGCCGCAGCTACTTTTCTGAGGGTAACCTAACCGAACCTAAGCAGGTCAGAGCAGGTTTGAGCGAGGTTAAGCTAAGTCTGGACCCGTCCCTGTGGTAGGACTTTCGGACACCTTGTGCGAGGCTAACTTAGGCAGGTATGTACCTGTGCGCCGCAGCTACTTTTCGGAAGTTAACCTAACCTAATCAGGTCCCCCATCCTTGCCCACCCCTGGCCCGCGTAGGGACAGAGTCGCGGGTCGCCTTCCCTTACCCGCCCCTGGACTGTGATGAGCGAAAGTTGCGGGTTGCACCCTCTCTGACCCGCCCCTGGACCGTGAAATGCATCTGTGAGCCGTCACTGTCCGCGAGAGGCCGTGGCGTGGACCCCCTTGTCGCCGCGGTATGGAGCGTGAGTGCGCTTCCCACCCCTTCCGCAGACGCCAACGCAGTGACTGGAGCGCGCCCTAACGGCTGCAACGAGAACCATGCATACTGAGCATGCGCAGTGCTGCGCCGCAGCACCAGAGACGTTGGTCGCAGAAAAGGAGGAAAGGCAGTGGGAAAGTGAGGGCCGTGCCTCTCAAAAAGTTCCCCTGCGCTGCTGTGCAGCGTCATTGCTTTGGTCGCAGAAAAGGAGGAAAGGCACTGGGGAAGTGATGGCTGTGCCTCTCCTTAAGGGATGTTCGAGAAGCCTTTTGCTGGTCTTGAGCCCCAGGCAATTCTGCACTGTGAACTGGATGGCTGTCCGCGTCACGAGCTACTGCCGCCCTCGCTGGTGCGCTGCGTCTCTTATAGCTTCAGCGCCGCGACAGCAGCGCGCCCTCACGGCCGAAACGCGCACCAAGCGGAGCGGTACGGCGCATGCGCAGCGCAGCGGTGCGCCGCAGCGCCAGCGCCGCCTCACGGAGGAAAGCGGAACTACCGACTCGGGATAAAAAGCGGCGCGCCAGCCGGGAGCGGCACAGTCATCCAGTCGTTGTCGATCAAGACACTTCTGCCTACTCTTGCAAGTTTTCGTTACCTCGATTCTTGCCAACTGTCTTTTTAAAGACACAAGCCGTCACTATGGCTTTGACTGAGATTCTCGACGAGTGGGATGCAGCCTGCTACCACACGGACGAGCTTCTTGCTGAGGCATACTCTACAGTCCTGGGATGCCTTCGCTCTGCCACCCCCGAGATGCGCAGCGACCCCCGGCTGCCTGGATTTCTCAAAGCGGGTTACATGGCTCTCCTTCGGGAAAAGTCAAAAGAAAACAAAATGGATGCTCAAATCCATCAAGTGGCGCTTAAACTGGCTCGCCCTGCCCCTTCCAGTCCCACACTGCCCACCACGGCCCTGGACATGGTCGGTGGCTCCAAACCCACTCCACCCGGCCCCGCGGAGTCCCCGCGCCGCCCCGCCACGCCGCCCGGTACGCCCGCCCGGAAACGTGCCCGTTCGCCGGAATCCGCGCCGGAACCTAAGCCCGCGCCGGAAGTTGAGCCCACGATAGAAATAATTCAAACCCGGGAACGGCATCTTCGCCGGTTTAAAACCACATTCCGTGAAGAGGTTGCCCAAATACAGGGTCTTGGCGATACTCTGCCCTCAGAGGACCTCATGGAAGGCCTGTTTGATTCCATGCTCGCTAGGCAGAGAGAGGCCGTTGGAGCAAAAGATGATGACAAAGTCATCCTGGAAATCGAGAATGCTGCCAATGTGGACAACCCACTTTGGTTCAATATGCGTCGAACAGACCAACTGAATGGTCGAGTCATTCTCGACAAGCTGGCCAGAGTTCTGAACTCAAACCAAAGTTTCATGGCCAACGGTCAACTCAGACTCAGTTACATCCATGTTCCCACCCCAGAGGCAGGGGGAAGGCGGAATGCAATTATTGGCAATGAGTCCATGGACCAATGGTTGACCAGGAAAATAGCCAGTAAAACTATTTACTCTCCCTCCAACACATCAGACAACATGTGTCTGACCAGGGCTGTGGCCGTAGCTATGGCGAGGGAGGGAATGAGTCGGTTTGCCTTCTGCCGACTGAAAAAGCCTAACTCAGTCATTCAGAACAACGAGGCAAAAAAATTATGTGACATGGCTGGCATTGATCCTGACCAACCTTGTGGCATTGATGAGGTTAGGAAATTACAAGCGGTCCTTCCAGATTACAGACTCTGTGTCTTTACTGACCAAAAAGGTAAAGAATGTGTGTTTAAAGGGGACTACACTGCACACAGAAAAAACATTTATCTTCTCCTTCACAACAATCACTTTCACGCCATACTCTATCCTTGCCAGGCATTTGAATACAAATTCGAATGCCAGAAATGTGCTGTATTTTATGAGAACAAGGGTGAACACCAATGTGAGGGATGCTGCTGGCGGTGCCTCGGCCCGCAGCCCCACGATGACCCTTCGGTCCCACTCAGACGCTGTCAAGATTGTGGGCACAAATTCAGTGGTGACCAGTGCTTCGACGCACACAAAACAGTGACACTGCCCAACACAGACAGAACAAAATGTGACACCTTCAGATTTTGCCAAGCGTGTGAAACCAGCTACTCCAATGCCAGGGGGCGGCAACACGTGTGTGGCTTTGTTTATTGCAAGTACTGCAAACTCAATGTGAAGGAAAATCACTTGTGTTACATGCAGCCATGGGAAGGTAGGGACAAAAAAAAGGGCTGGTCTTACCATTCGATCTATTACGATATAGAAACTCGACAAGAAACGGAAGTTGAAGGGAAACCCGGGGTTTTCGAACACAAGCCTAACCTCCTTGTGTGCCAGACTGTGTGTGATGATTGCCAACACATCCCTCAGAATGACTACTTCTGTCCGTCATGTAAGACAAGGCAACACGTTTTCCATGACTTCGACGACCCTAACCTCTCAGTCATGTCCCAATTCATTACTTACTTACAATCTTTCGGTGCCAAGACCGAACTTCTCATTGTGGCTCACAATGCCAAGGCATTTGACGCCGTTTTCGTACTTCAAGAGCTCGTTGCACGGAGACTCAAGCCTGAACTTGTTCTCAATGGGGCGAAAATCCTAAACATGAAACTAAACACATGGTCATTTATAGACAGCCTCATGTTTCTCCCCATGCCCTTGAGTGCCCTGCCAAAGGCATTTGGCCTCACTGAACTCAAAAAAGGTTACTTCCCATTCTTGGCCAACACCCGCGAGTACTACAATTATGAGGGGGCCCCCTTTCCCGAGCGTGAAATGTACTGTGTCTCAGGCATGAAAGCTCAGTCTGCCATTGAGTTTAACAGATGGTATGACGAACAAGTTAACCAGGGGGCAGTGTTTAATTTCAAGAGGGAACTTGTGGACTACTGCATTTCTGATGTCACTATCCTTCGCCAAGCCTGCCAGTCATTCAGAAAACTGTTTGCTGAGTCAGCTGGTTTTGACCCGATGTTTCATTCAATTACATTGAGCTCTGCAGTTATGAATTCGTTCAGAAAGCTCTTTTTGCTACCAAACTCCATTGGCATTGTCCCTCCTGGGGGTTACCACGGCAGGGGAAAACAATCCCACGCAGCTCTCCAGTGGCTTGACTGGGAGCAACACAAATTGGGTCAAAGTATCAAGACCATTTACACAGATAGGGAGGTTAGGATTCTTGGAAAGGCTGTGGATGGTTATGTTGAGGTCAGCCTCCCCACAGGCGGTGTAGAGCGCCGCGTTTATCAGTTTCACGGGGATTATTGGCATTCCTGCCCCCGCCATTATCCTGCTCAGCCAGAGGGTGGTGAAAACCGCTATGAGCGCACACAACGTATCACTGCTCTCTTCAGAAATGCAGGTTATGTTGTCATAGAAAAATGGGAATGTGACTGGAACGAGGACCTCAAAACACCCGAGGTCAAAGTATATTTTGAGGCCCACCCCACTTCACGATCACCTCCCCTTGATTTGCGCAAAGCGCTCTGTGGCGGCAGGACCAGTGCCCTCCGCTGCTATCACAAAGTTGATCTCACTAAGGGTGAGAAAATCAAGATGGCGGACGTGGTGTCCGAGTATCCAAATGCAAATTTGAGGGGGTGTTACCCCCTTGATCATCCATCTATCTATCTAGAAGGTGACCCCCAAATGCCCCCTGTTGATACTTGGAATGGTATCGTGAAATGTACCGTGCTTCCTCCCCGGGATCTGTACCTTCCTGTGCTTCCCTATAAGTGCAATGGGAAGTTAATGTTCCCTCTCTGTCGCACTTGTGTTGAAACAGAGAGCTCTGACCTTTGTCTACACTCAAATCCCCTGGACAGACAACTCACTGGTGAATGGTGTGCTCCAGAATTACACTTGGCACTCCAGAAGGGGTACACACTGATGGCCATTCATGAGGTCTACCAGTACCCTCGTACTATGCAGTATGAGCCGGAAACGGGAAAAGATGGTCTCCTCTCTGCCTATGTCAGGCGCTTCATGGCTCTGAAAATTCAGGCCAGTGGGTGGCCGGCTGAGTGCGATACTCAGGAGAAAAAAGAAATATTCATGGACGATGTTAGAAAACATGATGGCATTACCATTGATTCTGAAAAAATGGCTAAAAACCCCGCCCTTCGTACACTCTCTAAACTGATCCTCAACAGTTTCTGGGGGAAGTTTGGGGAAAAGACACTTCGCTCAAAGACAGAGTTTGTCTATGACTATGGAGAACTGATTAAATTAGTCACTGATCCGACCAAAGTAGTTAATGGTCTGATCGTGTTGTCAGAACAATGTTTCCAAGTGTCTTACAAACCCGTAGAAGACTCTGAGGAAAGCCTCCCCACCTCCTCACTCCTCCATGCGGCATGGACCACATGTCTAGGGCGCCTCCAGCTGTACAAATACTTGGACATAGTTGGACAGCGCGCCTACTACCATGACACAGATTCTGTAGCTTACCTCAGTCGACCAGGCGAGCCTGACTTGCCATTGGGCACACATCTTGGTGATCTCACTGACCAAATAGAGGAGGATTACGGACCCGGCTCATTTATCACTGAGTTTGTAGCGGGAGGCCCCAAAAACTATGGGTACCGAGTTGCAGTTGGAGGTGACGTGCAGAACACCAAAGTCTGCATCAAGGTCAGAGGTATTAGCATCAATGCCTCTTGTGATGCACTAGTGACCTTCGAAAACCTCAAGGCCATGGTCATGGGTGACATTGGGAAAATGACCATTCCCATCCCTAGAAAGATTGCTCGCACGCCAACTTGGCAAATTATTACAATGCCAACCAGCAAACAATGGCAAGCCAAAAACACCAAGCGGCGGCGTGTCGATCAGACACACACAGTCCCGCATGGCTATAATGCCTGGGGAGATGAGGACGAGGAGGACCAGGAAGTCCTCGAGGCTCTAGACATACTAGGTGATTCATAAATTTTGAGGTTAAGGCGCAAGGGAGTCTGCAAGCTGGCCCTACCTAGTTCCCCCACCTTCCACTAGGCGGCGCGTCGCTTGCTAGAAGTATTTATAGAGATATCACAGTCTCAGGAAGCATAGTTGTCAGTCACTCTTTGACCAGTCAACATGGCTTACGCTACGTGTGACGTACAGATGCTGATGGGGCCTGACAGGCAGTTCATCATCAAAGAATTTGCTCTGTTCGGGACCAATCTCCAAACAGACGAGTTTAAGGTGGTCACATTTGCCCCTCCCTGTCCTTCTTCCTCTCTCCCGGATGAGGTTGTAAAGCACAACAATAATGTGGTCACAAATATCCATGGAATGCCATGGGAATCTGGGCTTAGTGCCTATGAGTCTCTTGAAGAGACGCTGTGGCAAATGACGTCTCATTTGAACGTCCTCTACGTAAAAGGCAGTCAAAAAAGAAAGTTACTGCAGGGGCTTCTTCCCCACCTCACTGTCTACAACCCTGAGTCTTTAGGGTGCCCCCCACTTAAAAAACTTTCTCAACTGTGGGCTCCTTGCAACTCGGAGACTCACTTGTTAAACCCTAAGCTTACCTGCGCTGCTAAAAACGCCAAGCGCATAGGGCTATGGCTTTTGTTCAATTGGGCAAATCAGTAGGTACGAAGTGCCCTCCTTTAGACTTGAGTTTCACCTCGCCAGTGAGACTTCCGCTAGCAGACCGGACGGACCAGCATGTCCTTAAACAGCATGGACCATCCAGTTGAAAAAATTCACTGATGGTCAGTCTGCTGGACCAGCATGTCCTAAAACAGCACTAAATCTTCGAGAAAGCAACTTTGGGTGGCTCCCGAGGACCGATGGCAGACCGGTCGGACCAGCATGTCCTTAAACAGCATTTATACCACAGTGAATAATACAGAAAATCAAATAAAAACTAATATAATAATCGTCAAAAGCAAAAAAAGATTAATCTGATTTTCCTGGTTCACTGGTGGTCAGTCTGCTGGACCAGCATGTCCTTAAACAGCCTTAAATCTACGAGACACCGGAGCAGGGGAGCTGGTCTGGCCCCATAACCTATAAAAGACAATTCATTTTGATTTTCAATTCATTGCACAATGAGTTCTGAAATGGATCTGAAGTACAAGCATCCTTGCACTGCTCTCATCGTGGGAGGTACGGGGGCGGGAAAGACATTTTTCATGAAAAAACTGATCGAAAACAGAGAAAATATGTTTGACACTGTCTTTGAAAAAATAATATTTTACTTTTCTGAATGGCAACCACTCTACGAACACTGAAAAAATTTTTGTCGTAATTTTACGAATAACTACTGGGAAAATTTCTGTCATGAGAGATTCGTAAAAAAAATAAATGAACTATTCGTAATCTTATGAGTTATTCGTATATATTTCAGGGAGGTTTGAGACCTGGATCATGTCGTAAAACTTACAGATGATTCGTAATCATACGAAAGATTCGTTACAAAATGAATCGTAAAACCACGAACTAATCATAATAATGCAAGAAATTCGTTAACAATAATTTCACAGGTTTTTACAGGAGAGTTTCACAGGAGAGAACCTTTTTGTAAAATTTCTGGCTTGACAAATTCTTTACTACTTTCAATATTTCGACAGAAATCAGCCATACGGATTAGGTACAGGCAGACCGTAATTCGAAGACCACAAGTGACCCGTGGTAAAGCCTGTATCTACATTGTCCGATTTAGGAAAAGCCCTTCCTTCACATAAATAATAAAACGTAAAATGCATGCATGAATGAAAATGTATTTATCAAAGCATCATACCTAAATGCTTGTTTGGTACATATTTCTCTACTATCATGTCTATTCACAGGGCAAACAAATGCAGAGCAACACTAACAACTAGTACATTAATTGAAATGCTTTTGCTTGACAGGTACGTTGCAGCATGGCTGATGATTGCTTCTTGCTTTGGTCTTGTCCTTTCGCTGCACCTCCTTCGATTCACCAGCACCAGCCCAGATGCATGCCCACATCGCTTCACCTCAAGGAACACCGCTGCTTTCTTGCTTCAATGACTGCAAAGTTGCCTTCAACTGCCATCTGCTTGTATGCTGCCAAATAAAAAAAGGATGTAAATACAAAAAAAAAAGACATTTCAGTAACAAATAAATTAACTTGATAGATACCTCACATACCTTTAAAGTTAAAACCTGACAGAAGTCCTCTTCTACCAGGCATATCCAGAATAATTGATCATTTTGGCTATAATTCAGGAATACTTCAAGAAAGAAGTACCACTTCAAAGGCTACCTTTCATGCGTTGACTCCCTGCAAAAAAAAAAGAAATATTTTAAAAGAATCAAAGACTGAGGCATTCAATACCTCCTAATCTCCACATAAATACATACCAAATTTTAAGTTGAATGCCTGGTTCTCCAGGTGACATTGCAGGCTGTCATGCTCCCAACAAATTCTGTTCAGAGAAAAAACTTAAGTTAGCAACAATACATAGACTAATTACATCTATATAAGATAAGACTTACCACAGCTACTAAAGGTGATGGAGATCTGTGCTTGCTATTTCTGTGGACTCATCACTTCACAAGTACTTTCTCCTCCCAAAATTAAAGAGACTATATAAAACACAGGTTTGGTTATAATACAATAAAGGCACCTAGAAGAAAAAGAAAAAATAGAAATAAATCATACAACCAAAGACTATAAGAGTTAGATACAATTGAATTAACACACCATTCAGGGCCTTAGATGCAAGATGTGAACCAGCCAGGGTAAGCAGGGAACAGGCTAGAAATTCCTTTTCAGGCTCCAAGTTCTCATGCTACTTCTGTAGACTTATCAAATCACAAACATTTTCTGCTCCCAAAATGAAAATTATTATGTAAAACACTGGGCTGTTTTTTTTATGATAATACTTAGAAAACACCTAGATAGAAAAAGGACAATAGAAACTAATCATACAACCAAAGTATGAAATAGTTAGATTCATTCGAATTAACATACCATTCAGCGGCTCCAATGCAAAACTCGATCAAGCCAGCGTGTGCAGTGAGGAGGCTGGAAATTCCTTTTTCCACTCCGAGTTCTCCATGTGACATTGCTTATTGCAATGTTGCCAACAAATTCTGTTCAGGAAAGAAACTAGCGTTAGCAACTATAAGTAGACTTATTACATGTAAATAAGATGAGTCTTAACAAGGCTACTGAAGCTGATGGAGATCTGTGCTTGCATATCATTTGAATACAAATTTTATTGCATTTTAAATGTAGAAAAGAAAATTGAAATTACTGGCTTGCATTCACTTGTCAATTATATAAAACCACCTAGGAGCAAGAACAAAAAAAAATATTGTACATAAATAAAAGTCAACACACTTAGACACTTGTCAAATATATTTTGTTTGACAAACCTTTGAGTGCCTCCTGCTGTGGGACTCCACGAAGCCAGCATGTACAGCAAGCAGACTGGAGAGTCCTTCCCTCAGTCCGAGTTAACCAGGGTATAAATCCTGTCTAGAGAAGAAACACACAGTTAGGCACCAAATGTAGTATGATTGTATCTTAATGAGAAAAGACTCACCCAAGTAACTGAAGCTGCTGGAGATATGTGCACCTGCTATTACTAAAGACTCATTAATTCGCAAGTATTTTCTCCTCCCAAAATTAAAGAGACTATGTAAAACACAGTCCTTGTTTTCTTATGATAATACAATGGATGCACCTACAAGGAAAAGAAACGATAGAAATCAATCATACAACCAAATAATAAAACAGTTACATACAATTGAATAAACTCACCATTCAGGGCCTTTGATGCAAGAATCGAACAGGCCAGGGTATGCAGCAAACAGGCTGGAAATTCCTTTTCAACCTCCAGATTCACATGCTACTTCTGTAGACTTATCAATTCACAAATATTATCTGTTCCTTAAATAAAAGAGACTACGCAAAATACTGGTCTGGATTCCTTAAGATAATACTATAAATGCACCTAGAGAGAAAAAGAAGAAAAGAAATTAATTGTACGGCCAAAGAATAAAAGGGTTAGAAACATTTGAATAAACATACCATGCAGGGTCTTTGATGCAAGACTTGAACGAGTCTGTGTATGAAGCGAACAGGCTGGAAATTCCTTTTCACACTCCAAGTTCTCATGCTACTTCTGTAGACTTATCAATTCACAAATATTTTCTGCTCCCAAAATGAAAATTATTATGTAAAACACTGGGCTGGTTTTTTTTAATGATAATACTTAGAAAACACCTGGATAGAAAAAGGACAATAGAAACTAATCATACAACCAAAGTATGAAATAGTTAGATTCATTTGAATTAACATACCATTCAGCGGCTCCAATGCAAAACTCGATCAAGCCAGCGTGTGCAGTGAGGAAGCTGGAAATTCTTTTTTCCACTCTGAGTTCTCCATGTGACATTGCTTATTGCAATGTTACCAACAAATTCTGTTCAGGAAAGAAACTAGCGTTAGCAACTATAAGTAGACTTATTACATGTAAATAAGATGAGTCTTAACAAGGCTACTGAAGCTGATGGAGATCTGTGCTTGCCATCCATGCATATCATTTGAATACAAATTTTATTGCATTTTAAGTGTAGAAAACAGAGTTGGCCGTTTAAAGATTTTCTGAGAAGTTAGCCTGGTATTGGTTCATCCTAGCAGCACTCAGTTTTTAAAAATTTATGGCTGGAGACTGCATTTAAAACCAACAAGTAATACTTTTCTAAACACTGTATAATGAATTGTATCACAATAAACACATGTTTTGATCCCTAAAATTGGTTGTAATATTCCAAACAATTAAGGAAATAAGTGACCCATGAATCTATTCAGTGCTTAGAAAAGAATTACAAGGAAGTAGTCCAAAAGTAGACCCGGGTCATAAATTTGAAATTGAGTGCTAGCAGGGCAAACCATAATCAGGCTGACTAATAAGAAAGCCTCTAACAAGTAAACTTAGTATACTTACTCCCCTAGACCACATGCAGAAGATTGGAAATGTCGTTGATACCTCTACCTCACCCAAGGCCTAAGAATCTACAAGTATGGAATATAAAAGGTTCGTCATTAACTTACCCAAAGTGTTCGGTTCATTCTAACAAACAATATCACACAGGTATGCTTATTTACCCTAGTAATAAGCATGATTTCGATGTCCACAAGCAGCAACACCAAAGTTTTGGCACCATTCAGGATGACACAATGATTCAAGTCGAACTTCTTCATACAACACCATATCAGTCATCTGAAACGAGGAAAGGAGAAGTAAATAAAGCAAAATTATCGAAAATGTATGCAAAAATAATAATAATTTCAAAATAAAAATCGGCAAAGTACCAAAAAAAAAGTTGTTAGTATTCAGCATGAGAGCCGAGGGACTAAATGCGAGCAATAACTCACAACAGTGTTGTGAATGAATTAGGGGCAAAGCATGGGCTTGCCTGCCAGACACACACTGCAACCTACAACAGAAAAAGACAGGTTTTTAGAGAGAAAGTTATAAAACACTGTCAAAAGAAAAAATAGTGGAAGAACTTACTTTTAAAAGAATTGTGGAAGCATCAAAAGTAAAAACAATGGAATGCTCATGAAGATTCAGCCACAGGAAATGCAACACAATATTAAAAACCAACAGCCAGAACCAAGACAAAGAGTAGAATCTTAGTTGGTCTTAAACCTGAAACCTCGAAGTATCATACGAGCTGACCTGAAAATGTACAAGGGGGTTAAAAAGTGTTAAATTATCACAACAGAAAAACAGATGAGTTTCAACAAAATATTTACCAATGAAAGGATTGGGTGGTAGCTTCATAGAGCAGATGTAATTTTCTTGAATAAAAGAGAAACAGTGTTGGAAGCTTCATTTCAAATCACATTTGAAGTACTTTATCTCCTAGCCCAGCATTTCCAACAGCAAACTGCAACAGAAAGAAGATGGTTTCAAAAAGAAAGTCAAAATACACTTCTCACACAATATTGGCAGCACTTACAGTGAAAGACGTGGTCAGAAATCATACAATTGCTTTGTCACTACACTTTGTAGTGATATGAATGATTCATCATTTTACACACATTTGAACGGTGCCAGGCTCTCTGGCTCAGCTTAAAATTAATTTATAACGATATCTGGAATGGAATAATGTGATAAGAATACATGCAACCAAATAAATAAACAATTGTTTTTTGATCCTACACCTTACCTCAGCGATATGTTCTCGCACTTACAAGAATGACCATTCAGCAGAAAAGTACTCTGCATAAGATGATAGATGATTGGCTGAAAGCCTAGAGGCAACCAGCAAGTCACAACATATAAATTGTGAACAGTGTTATGAATGAATTTGGGGCAAAGCATGGGCTTGCCATCTAGACACATGCTGCAAACTACAACAGAAAAAGAGAGAAATAAAGAAAGAGAGGAAATTAAAAGACACTGTCAAAAGAGAAAGTAGAAGAAGTACTAACTTAAAAGAATTGTTGAAGCACCAAAAGTAAAAGCAAAGGAATAGCCATAATGATTTGGCCACAGGAAATGCAGCAAAATATTTAAACACAACAGCCACAACCAAGCCAAAGAGTAGAATCTTTCCTTAAACCTTTCCCTTACAGTGAAAGAGGTAGTCAGAGAACATACAATTGCTTTTTCATTACACTTAATAGGGATATCAAAGATCCATCTTTTTATACACAGTTTAACCGTGCCTGGCGCCTTGTGTCAGTTCAAAATTAAATTATACCGATACCTGAAATGACATAATGTGTTTAGAATACATAAAACCAAATGAATGATTGATATTTGATCCAACAGCTTACCTCAGCAGTATGTTCTTGCACTAGCAAGAATGACCATTTGGCCATAAAGTACTCTGCATGAGAAGATTAACCCAAAGACTAGACGCAACTGGCCAGTCACAAGCGATAAATTGTGAACAGCATTATGAATGAATTTGGGGCAAAGCATGGGCTTCCCTGCTATACACACGCTGCAACCTACAACAGAAAAAGACAGGTTTTTAGAGAGAAAGTTATAAAACACTGTCAAAAGAAAAAATAGCGAGAGAACTAACTTAAAAGAATTGTGGAAGCATCAAAAGTATAAGCAATGGAATGCTCTTAAGGATGCAGCCACAGGAAATGCAGCACAATATTAAAAAACAACAGCCAGAACCAAGACAAAGAGTAGAATCTTAGTTGGTCTTAAACCTGAAACCTCGAAGTATCATACGAGCTGACCTGAAAATGTGCAAGGGGGTTAAAAAGTGTTAAATTATCACAACAGAAATTCAGATGAGATTCAACAAAATATTTACCAGTGACAGGATTGGGTGGTAACTTCATAGAGCAGATGTAATTTTCTTGAATAAAAGAGAAACAGTGTTGGAAGCTGCATTTCGTATCACATTTGAAGTACTTTCTCCTAGCCCAGCATTTCCAGCTGCAAACTGCGACAGAAAGAAGGGGGTTTTAAAAAAGAAAGTCAAAATACACTTGTCACACAATATGGACAGCACTTACAGTGAAAGACGTGGTCAGAAATCATACAATTGCTTTGTCACTACACTTTGTAGTGATATGAATGATTCATCATTTTACACACATTTGAACGGTGCCAGGCTCTCTGGCTCAGCTTAAAATTAATTTATAACGATATCTGGAATGGAATAATGTGATAAGAATACATGCAACCAAATAAATAAACAATTGTTTTTTGATCCTACACCTCACCTCAGCGATATGTTCTCGCACTTACAAGAATGACCATTCAGCAGAATAGTACTCTGCATGAGATGATTGGCCGAAAGCCTAGATGCAACCAGCAAGTCACACGATATATATTATGCACAGTGTTATAAATGAATTTGGTGCTAAGGATGGGCTTGCCTCCTAGACATACAGCAATCTACAAAAGAAAAAGACAGGTTTTGCAGAGAAAGTTATTAGACACAGTAAAAAATAACCATATGACCACATGGCAGAGAAGCAAATTTTTTCAGTTTCACATGAAAAGGAGAACTAAATATGACCAAATTATGAAAATATTCAACTTAAAATGTTAGTGATGGATTGACAAGCATATAACAACATTAAGTTTCCACTTACACTAGGGAGATAAAACTGTTGATTAAAATTTCCATGCAATCCTTCTTAATCAAATCTTTCCATTGGTATGTCAAGTTCTTCAGAGAGGCAAATAAAAATATACCAATATTAAATAAAATTGAAAATTGAAATGTGATGCTCTGAAACGGAGAGTAAAATGGTTATAGCAAGTGATGACACAGAGCCCTTACTTTTTAGAATTAGAATATCTGACCTTGTGTAAAACTTGCGACTGTTGACAAAATAACCTTGTAAGGTTTCGAAGAATTTGCTATCGTGTTCCCTGGTTACCTGAAACGGAAAATGATGAATTTAAAACAAGCGACAACATTAAGTTCAACTACATCTGATAGGATTTGCTTACCTGAAGTGACTAGAGTCACAAGAGAGAACATGTTTCAGAGAGAAGCATTTCTGACTGCCAAATTGATAAACTTGCTGGCAGTCAGGGTACTGTAGACTCTCAGTTGGGACATAAATTTTGGATAAACTTGCATTGCTTATAGCATAAACACCGTAGTCAGAAAGAAGACGAGCAATATATGTGTTGAGGACAAGTCCAACTTTGCTTCCGTCACAAACAATCAATTCAATTCGAGCAATGTGCACATTGATTTCATCAAGATTTCCTAATAAAATCCAGGTATCAGATTTGAACAGCAGTCCATCTACTTTAACAGAGTCAACTTCTAACGCAGCATTGGACACATTGTGGCACTGTAAGAGCTCTTTAACATCACCACTCATACCCTCAATGCTTAACTTCTTGGCATTTTTTGGCTCTGAAATACCTTCTTCAAAGAAACTACCAGCTGACTGATATGCCAAATACAGAGCATTTTTCTTTGCCATAGTCAGGGTTGGATTGACCCAATTCTTTGATACCCTTGCCGCTTCACGGAAAAAAGAATGCAGAGTTTCAAAGTTGAGTGTCCACAAATGCTTAAGTGGGCCAAAGATAAAAATTAAATCAGCATTATGATTTGTGAAGTGGTCCTTTGGAAGTGAAAACTCCAAAATCTGTCTATCATTCAAATAGTTTTCACCAAGAGCCTTCAAATAGGCAACCTGTTCATCCATGAAGGAAGGGGCAGCGTTGTACTCCACCATTTCCTTAAGAGTAAGATACAATTTCCAATGAGGATCTTGAGCATCCTTGATCCGCCTTTTCTTGATGATCATAGGAAGAAGACGCAGCAAAGTCCAATTCTGAACCGCATTGCCCCCAAGACTGCTGTTTGAAATATTTCCTGGTCTGCTATTGCCATCCTTACCTTTGAGCGGAAATTCATCTTTTAGCTTGTTCAAAAGATCGAGATCAAACCAACCTTTTCGGACTAAGTTGCTGATGATTGCGGAGAGATCTTGCTGGACCACACCCAAGAATAGGTCATGAGCTATGCAGGGTGGCAAAGCTGGATCACAGACATGAAAATTTTCCAAGGCATGGAAAGGACAGTCATAATCAATAGATTTCACACCTTTGAAGTGTGTCACACGAGGATCTCTCTGCTGTCTGCGAGTACACTCCGCCATAAACTCTCTGTACTGCTCTTTGGTGCGAAAAGGCTCCCTAGCCCATGGATCCACTTGAAAGACGAGTTTTCTTATTGGACAGTAGCGGCAGAAATAAGAACCAGAAAAGCACTGGATGAAACCACCAATTTCATGTTGGCCTAAGTTATCACCAATTACAAACAGCAATCTTACTTTCACTCTCTCTCCTTTGTACTCCAAACCAGTCACTTCAAGTCTTTTCAGGTCAGTAACTAACTTTTCAAAGCACTTCTTGCGTAATTCCTTCTCCTTGAATACTTTCTTATAACTTGGAACCAACATAACCATCTGAAGAGCATCCAACTTTGCTCTAATATATGGCTTAAAATTTCCCAAAGTGCAATAGACTCCTAAGGTTGAGTGTTTCTGAGCAGCCTTAGACAGGTCATTAGTTGGCTTAAATGCATCTTGAAAAAGGAAAAGGTCCAACACTTTTCCAGTTGATGAGGTGGTCTTCTGGCGGTAGAGGGTACCGTCATAATAATCTGAAAGAATATTGTTTGTACTTGGTACTCTGGAAAAACTGGCATCCACTTGACGTTGCACAGAAGGACAAGACAGCATAAGTTTCAGAGTATCTTCTATTGGTGAGTAATAAATGTAAACCGGATTATTCGGATCATCAGTCAGATTATATTCAATTGGATCAATGTACTTGAAGTGCTTCTTATAGTAAGACATTCTCAGAGCAGATGTAGAAAGCCATGGTCCAGCACCAATGTTCTTGTGGTGCGCAGAGAACAGGGCATCAGAGTACACAACCTTGTTTACAACAGAATCAATTGAATCTTCAGTAAGTTTTAGGTCATCCAATTCATTGACAAGGCGTTTTTTGATTAATGTCATGTTTTGTTCTAATAAATCTGTAAAGCCTTCACACATCTTTTGAACTGTAGCTGCTGGCATCAAGTATTCACTTTCCATCATTAAATAAAATTTGGCGAGAGAACAAATCAAATTCTTTTTTTCCTGGTACTCGTTTATGTCAAAATCATCATCTTCTTCATTTATAGTATCCATGGTATCATCATCAGCGAAGCCTTCTGTATTTGGATGGATAGTTCCGGTAGAAGATGGAGATGGAGATGGAGGTCCATCAACATGCCGCAAGCCAGGCATCTCATTTTTGGTCCAGCCACGGTGGTACTTGCTGAGATGAGACTGGAGATTCTTGATAGGTACTTCATTTTGACAGTGAGAAGATAAAGGACATCTTACAGCCTCTCCTGCTTTGCAATGATCAGCTAGTACATGGTGGCACACATCCCTCACACAGGAATATTTGGAATTGCAGAATGGAACTGAGCAAAGATAGGAGCCAGTCTCAGAGGGTCTTGGAGTTATAACTCTTCTGGCAATCGTACGGTGAAAGCGACTCAGATGCACATCAAGTCCTATAAATGTCTTGAACTGAAGTAAGCAGTTAGGTTCTCCACAAACAAATAGAAATTTTTTCTCAAATTGGTGTGTTTGTTGATGTTTGGAATGGTCACCTAAGTTTAAAAATACTGCAGCACATTTAGGACAGTTGTAAGTCATGATGATGGCTGAAACTAAAGAAATCGAAACAACACAAGAAATCAATCAATGGGCAGCAGCACAAGCCACTATAATGAAATAAAGATGAGAAAAAAACTTACCTTTATAAGAACCAAGATTAGATAGTTGAGACAATGTTTTTAAGGCCAAAACAGCAGTGCAGACCTCCTATTCATTTAATGAAGTACCAACTGTAGCACAGAAAAAATATTTCAGAAAGAAAAGTACAAAGTGACATACCATGCGCAAGTGTTGATAAACTCACCATTATGAAAAACTGGGTTGTGTCCGCTGAAGTTTAGAGTGCTTGCATCTCAAGCAACTACGTTTAAATGGTTGCGATATTGCAAACTTCCAGAAGAAAACAAATGCAGACAAGGCTGCTCAGTTTTCAAAGCTAAACTCCGTTGAGAAAAAAAAAAAGAACCAACTGTAACAAAAGAACTATTTTAAGTTTAAAAAATGCAAAGTACAATACAAACAAGCACAGTTTCAGAACAAAATGTTTTGTAACTCACCAACGAAACCTTTAGCAGACAATGGAGTTTCAGATCAAGCAGTTCTCCTCAAACCCCATA
>NW_023144625.1:919037-970237 GCF_012932325.1 Thrips palmi | reverse complement strand
TTTGTGTCATACTTTACTTCAAAATCAAGTACGTCGTAGCGGCGAAGAGTGTAGTGGAGGACCGGCACACACCGGCGGCTCCAGTCCAAGCTCCGGCGCCCCGGCCGAATTCAGAGGCAGCGTTCCCGAGACCGCCAGAGACAGTGCCGCTCCGGGAATTTTATATGGACCCGAGCCTGAACGGATTTTCAGCAGAGCGCCGCAGCGGACGCCTGTTTCAAATTATTAATTTTAGGTCGTTGCCGGCCGTTCCAAATTACTAACCACGGCACACTCTTAGGATAACTTAGGTTAGGGTCGATAGGCCACAAATTAGAATAAGCATAACCTAGAAATAAGGGGTAGCAATTAGTTTAAAAATAAGGTTTAGATAACACCGGCTTACCAAAATTCTCCAACGAATCTTACCTTCTCTCGGTTTCTCTGCATCTTCCTTCTTCTTCATTTTCCCGTCCGTCTCCTCTTGGCTCGCCACCGAGTACAGCATCCACGCGAGGGCCGTGCGCGTCCGGGGCGCCCTACGGCCACGTAGGCAACGCCCGAGACGCCCAGGAGGTGCTGCCCTCGAGACGCTACGGCGGACAGAAGAACTACGCCGGTGTCCAGGGTCCGAGACCGCCGACGTCAGCGTCGGCCAGCTACGACGCGGAGGGGGCACGGAAACGCTGCCACCACGAGGTCACCAAGAGCGCACGCGTCAGCATCCCTCTCGGTCCGGCTGTCGACCGACTCGCAAGCGCGATCGCGATCCAGATCGCCGTCGACCTCCAGGTCGCCGCCCAACTCCAGGCCGCTGTCGACATCCAGGCCGCCGCCGACCTCCGGGCCGCTGTCGACCGCAAGGCCGCCGTCGACCGCAAGGCCGCCGCCGACGACAACGAGGTCGCCGTTGACGACCACGAGACCGACGTTCGTCACCGGGCCACCATCGACCAGAGGGCCGCTGTCGACCGTAAGGCCGCCGTCGACCGCAAGGCCGCCGTCGACGACAACGAGGTCGCCGTTGACGACCACGAGACCGACGTTCGTCACCGGGCCACCATCGACCAGAGGGCCGCAGTCGACTACAAGGCCGCCGTCGACTTACAAGACCGCCGTCGACCTACGAGACCGTTGTCGACCTCGAGGCCGCTATCGACCACAGGGCCGCCATCGACCACAGGGTCGCCGTCGACAAGACCGTCGTCGTCCTCGAGACCGCCATCGACCACCAAGGGGCCCTTGCCGACGTGGCGCGCCAGCGACTGAGACGACGCGCAATACGTGCGAAGGGGTTAAAATTGTTTTTTTTGTTAGTCATTTCGAGCATGCTAAATTGTCTAATTTAGATTTGATTTTTTTTTTTAAATAATTTTTAGTTAATTTTTAAATTTGAACTTTATTCTAAAAAATTTAAGTTTTTTAATTTGGAGTTTATCTTACAGATTTTTTTTTCTTCCTTTTCTTTCATTTTTTAGAAAATTTTCTTTGGTTTAGTTAGGTTAACAATAGTCATACATCTTAGTACATAAGCTTTGGGGTAGATAAATTTCGTAATTTTTTTTTAAATCTCAGTTAGCCCTTCATTTTTCCGTCCGAAGTCTCCTTAGATGAGGACATCTTTAGCTTAGGGACCGGGGGGAAACTAGAATAGGTGTAGATTTGTAAAAGTTGTAGGTAATAAAAGGGGAAACCTAAAAATAAGCCCCACCTGGCCAACAAGTACATTGTTTCCAAATTTAGACAATTAATGAAAATATTAGAATCACCAAATTTATCTGACTGATGTTAAATTAAGACGCGAATTCGCTCCTGAGCATAGTTCGATCGAGACGATCGTAATCTTAAAGGGGGGGATGTCAGTATAGCGAGTAGGTTTGAATCCCCGCGCTCAGGGAGGAACTCGCGTCGCTAGCGGAAATGCTAGCTCAGCCCTTAGCGGCTGGCTCGCCAGGGCCTCCACGGCTCTGGCGAGCGACACGCAAGTCAGACGTGTCACGGCCTTCGGCTAGAACGCATCACTAAAGTAAGTACTTGGTGGCTGGGCCCAGACAACCTGAATTCTAGTGTTCTCTCCTTTCACACCCTATCACTCCCATCTGTAGCTACACTCAGCCAGGGTTTGTCGTACATAGTACACCTACGTATAGGATCACACTCAATACGGCAGGCCCTGACTGGAGGTGACAATCATATTTACCATTTAACATGAAACTGGTCTCTCTGTCTTTTGATTTGAATTCAAGACCGTATGAGATTAGAGGAAGGTCGTTCTAAGTCCAGACAAGAAAAGACAAGTCTGAGCACATTCAAAACATACCACTTCTAGTGTTTGGTTTTCCCACTCAAATCTGCAGTTTGCACTTCAAGTGGAAAGCCGAAGTGTTTCGGGGGCCAATGGGATATAGTCATTTGACCTTATTGATTTTTTTTGCCATTTAAATGCCAATCTCGCAGCACATGAAGGCAAGATTGGCATTCAAATGGTACCTGTTTTTAGGCCCACCCGTGATGTTATGCTAGCGGAACTGCTAGCAGCACCCGCGCGGGAGGTATATCGCGTGACATGCAGCGCCATCTTCTCGGAATCATCAAACCACTTTCAGAAATGCAAGTTTTATGTCATATTGATTCGGTACCAAACTAGTATTTGGCAAATTAACACGACGTTAACTACTTGACGTCAGGTTTACACCGTAGACGACACAAACTTGCTCGTTTGTCATCAGAGGGTCACTTCTTGTAGATTACACACTGATATTTCTTGTGCGGAGATAGGTTTTCTGGCTTAGGTTGAGTTGGTTTAGCCCAGTTTCGTGGCCTTTTCAAAAAAACATACCATAATCTTATGCAAACACTAGTTTTTGGCTCTTTAAACTAACATGTTTTAGGCAAAGGGAGCAAGAGTAGAACATTCATAATATATCAATGCTTTGGTCTCGAAGCACAGTAAAACAATTTTTTTCTCACAGAACATCACTTATGCTTTTTAGAAAAACCAAACAGAGTTGAAAGGTACCAGTTTCTTGGCGAAATAAACACATTTCTCGTGTTCAAGGCAAACTAACTTGCCAATTATAAATGCGCTTAGTCCATAACGACAAACAACTCGCAGGACCTTTCTGCCTACCTTTTAAATAGGAACATAACTTGGAGTTGAGGAAAGTTTCTCCTTTCTCACTGGAAACTGGTCTCTACGTCCTTTGCTTGGTTCCAAGATCGAAGGACATAAGAAGAATTTCGTTCTAAGTCCAGACAACAAAAGACGAGTTTTGGCCTTTTCAAAACATACCACTTCTAGTGTTTGGTTTCCCCCTTAAACCTAGAGTTTAGACTTATAGTGGTAAACCCAAGTGTTTCAGGGGCCAGCGGGTTTTGGTCTTTTTTTAAAACCGGACTAGTCAACTCAACCTCAACCCTTCATGGGGTACCATCGTGAAACCAACGAGGTACCAGTTTCTTTAAAAAGCCGACTTTGCCAGGTTTCTGGTCGTGACCAGAAACCTGTCTAGGACCTTTTTGTCCTTTTAAAATGTCCTTTATCCTTTTCAAGGACAACAACAAGGAAGCTTTGCTTGGCTCCAAAATTCAGAGGTCCACTGCAACGTGGAGTCCTGTAACCCTTTCGGAAATAGGCGTTTACCACTTTTCGGTACGTACCGGTTTATGGTCGGTACCAATTTCTTGTATGGAAACTCGCGGTTTCGTGGTCTCCGGTAGAACCTCAAATGTGACACCCAATGTGCAATCTGCGTACAAGTCCTCTAACCACTGCCTCATTCGTTCCAGTGCACAGCGCTGACTTTGCTATGATGCTGTTACCTCTCATTGCTGCAGAGGGCACATACAGTTGTTGGGTGCTGATTAGGGTGGGCCGTAAAACACGATTTTTCGATATCGCAAACGTAATAGCGCGCCAAAGTTACTTCATGGCAATACAAACTCAACGCGAAATGGGCCAGGTCTGTAACTTAAAGCTTGACCCTCGCGCATCGACGTTGAAAATTCGAAAATTTGACTTTTACGTGTTTTTCTAAAAACAGCCATAGAAACTGAACCTGATGTCCAAATGATGTTTCCGAGACGGAAATGGAAACGTCTGATCATGCTTTATCAGTTTAAGACCACCGGGACCCTCTACGAGCAGTAGAGGACTGATGGGAGAAAATTGCAAAATTACAATTTTTTTCCGTTTTTTACAAAACGCAAAAATTGCTTTTAGGGTTTGATACGGCCATCCTGACGTCACCGTACCCGAACCATACCCCGAATCATCTTCTCTAAAGACCCCTTCCCCGTTTTCAGCGCACGGGGTACCCCGGGATCCGTTCACACGTTAGGATTTGGACGCCAAAAATACATGTTTTACTTAAATTGCTAATTATCGATACTCAGGGCACTGTAGGGCACTCGTCTTGTCCGTATGAACTGTATTGACTTAAAATCGATTTTTAGATGGTGTCTTTTCGTCGCAGGAACCCACCAATATATAGACAATCGGACGAAGAGACCTTTAGCACGCTATTTGCACTGTAAATCTCGTTAATCTGGACTTAAAACGTATTTCAGGCCACAAATGCCTCGTCTGGATTAACGACAGAAGGTGGTTGCACGTTTATACGGGTTATTCTTATCCATCGTGTAGATTCTCATTTCCTTTCTCACCGTTATGTCCGTTTGCAACGGCCCAGGGAACATACTTACGCTTAGTGCGCTGTGGAGCTGAGCCCCCCGTAGACAGGCCCCTGTTTCGTTTGTCTTCGTTATGGTAGTTTCTCAATACCGTTAAAATTTGTGCGACTGCCTGCGACAGCCGCAGGGACATGTAACGCCAGTTGACCAAGTTTGGAAGTGATGCCTTCTTACAGGTAAACATTTACCTTCGTTCTGGCGTACTGTACCTTCGCGTTTTGCTCCATTCTCCTGCGTACAGTATCAAGGTGTCAACTTATACATGCGCTGTAGGAAAAATCCACGGGAAAAATACAGGCACGTTTGGTAGAACATTTGCCTGGTACCACCATACCTCAGCCAGTACGGCTTTTGGGGTACGGACAGGGGTATGAAACAGCCTAGGGAGCGCGTGAAGCTATGCTCCCCGCACGGGCCGACTAGCCGCGCGCGCCCGACCGGCCTGCGCGGCGAAAGTAAACTAGGAAAAGCTACCGCTTCAGGCTGAGCCTAAGGGCTCCTACGTTTACATATTTGTAATTTATTTTTCAAATTTTCCTCTATGTCGCTAAGAAAGTGACAATTTTTAAGCATTTGTTTAATTTATTAAGGATGTTTCTGGATTAATTTAACAGTGCTGTCATTTTTACTATGACGTCGCACCGTATCCAGGTTGAAAAAAATTCTATTGTGTGCCGGAAAGTGGGTCTGTGACGATCATTGATGTCTTTGACGCTAGGTGGGCTCGGCTGGAACAGGAATCAGCCCAGTGGGTAGGCAACCCATCGTGCCTCGTAAAGCGTGCGGCGATACCCCGTGCCGCTAGGATTTTAGCTCTGTACATTTATTTAATTTATGACCTTGTACTGCAAAGGCCACCTAACATCTCTAGATTAAGGAGGCTGTCAAGTGAAACTAGAATGTCCTAAAAGTATTTGTCACAGAAAGTTCATTTTGAGGTCAAAATTCAACCACTACTAGGTGAATTTATTTCTGAAGTTGGGAGCCCCAACTCCTATTAGTTTCTGAATTATGGATGTTTACGTTAACTTTTAGTCTTTTCTCCCAAATTCTCCTCATGACAAATGATTTGCTACCCAGTCTTCAGATTCGGACAAGTATATCTATTATTGCACTGGAAAAAGATAGCGTGGGCAAATTTGAAAATATCAGTCTGGAAGAGGCTGTAAAAGCTATTTCACCAGGCCCATTTTTATCTTTCTTCAAATTTGAGAGATTTTGTCTTATTTTGGTCTTGGAATTTTCAAGAAAACTAAGTGACATATTGAAAAAAGGGCAACGCTATCTTTTTCCTAGGCAAAGAAGAATACAATTGCTAGAATCTGGGGACTGGGTAACTAATCCTTTGTCGTGAGGAGAATTTGGGAGAAACGACTGAAAGTTACCGTAAACATCCATAACTCGGAAACTAAAATGAAGTGGGGCCCTGCTCTTAGTGCATGAGTTTATGCAATAGAAAGGAACTTTTATCCATAAATTAAGACATTTGACACAAGTAAATAAAAAATATTAAATAGTCACTTTTTTCACTTTACAATAACCTTAACAGAAACTTCTTTGATTGCATATAAGTCAATAAAATACAGATGTCATGATTATGTTTCCGTCAGTTTCACATTACAAATAAAAGCTAAGGAATGTCATTGGTTGCATTTAAAGGTATCAAGTTCTCTATCAGAAAGATTGCAGCTGTTTGTTCTTTTTCTAGTTGCCTTTGTGCAACCCACACAACTGCGCACCAACAGTTTATGTGTAATTTTAAGAACAAGTGGCAAAGGCCACCTAACACATAACATCCCCCTAGGCAGGCAGAACGCCTACCCCAACAGAACGCCTTTGCCCACAGAACGCCTTTAAGCGCTCACAATTTACATCCACCGACAAGAGAAAGTGGCAAGGGCCATATATTCCCCTGAAGATTCTCCTTGTCTCTTTTTATATTTTTGAATGACCGCAGAATAAGGTCTTTAATTTCGTTTGATCTATCGCTTGGCATCATAAACTTTTGTGAAATGAATATTAGTCTACAAGAAAAACACAAGACACTGTGATACATGTGCCAGTGTTAGATGTTTGATAATATGTATGATAATAAATTTCAATCGTTTTACAGAAACTACTTTGAATGCATAACCAATCAAATTTGGTAAAATATTATTCCATTATTAAGATTAAGATTATGAACGGTGAGATGTGTCAATAGAATGCAGGTTTCATGTACTCATTTCCTTCGATTCCACGTTACAATTATGGTGAACGAACAATCATAAGTACAGTTAAAGTGTCAAGTTATCTGAAAGAATGTTATTATTTTCTTGAATTCTGCTTTCTGCTCGAACGACTCTGCGCTTCACTATTGGCAGGATCATGCTATTCACAGTTCAGCTAGTGCGCTCTCGCCTTCGCCATTTCACGCCCGTCGTCTTCTCATTTTCACGTAAAGAGTTCAATTTCACGGAAATTAGCGTCAATGTAATCTTTGAACCTTCCTCTTTCCATAAATATACAATTTGTGCCACTTTCGGCGTTCTAACATGCTCAAAGATGCGAGTAAACGACGGCCCGACGATCGTTTTCGCCTTCTCTCGCCTTCGCCATTTCACGCTCCGTCGTCTCCTCATTTTCACATAAAGAGTTTATTTTCGTCAAAATTAGCGTCAATGTAATCTTTGAACCTTCCTCTTTCCATAAATATACAATTTGTGCCACTTCGGCGTTCTAACATGCTCAAAGATGCGAGTAAACGACGGCCCGACGATCGTTTTCGCCTTCTCTCGCCTTCGCCATTTCACGCTCCGTCGTCTCCTCATTTTCACATAAAGAGTTTATTTTCGTCAAAATTAGCGTCAATGTAATCTTTGAACCTTCCTCTTTCCATAAATATACAATTTGTGCCACTTTCGGCGTTCTAACATGCTCAAAGATGCGAGTAAACGACGGCCCGACGATCGTTTTCGCCTTCTCTCGCCTTCGCCATTTCACGCCCGTCGTCTTCTCATTTTCACATAAAGAGTTTATTTTCGTCAAAATTAGCGTCAATGTAATCTTTGAACTTTCCCCTTTCCATGCATATACATTTTATGCTACTTTCGTGGTTTTAACACGCCTAAAGATCGAAAGTAAACTTGACAACCGGCTGGGTCCCGCCAAGTCCCGGCATCTCCACTGGGCTCTGGGCTGTGGGCTGAATGGAGGGCTTCGCCCAGTTAACGTATAAGATAAAGATAAAGATAAAGTTTGGCTCAGCCAATTAGACAGAACTTTGTCAAAACTGCATCGAATCGAACAAACGACGACGGAAAAACATTCTACATTAAATTTCTCATCTTTATAGCGTATTTGAAATTCGTTTCAGACACGAAAAACGCATGTATAATCGATTCAAAGTCAATTTTACCGGCTCTGGATAGCGGACCCAAAATGTCCGATTGATTTTTAAAGTGCTTTCCGTCCATTTTAGGCACATACATGCAGCAAGCCGATTGTTTGCCACTATTTTTACGGTGCATTAGGCCAAACCGCATGTCAATCCGAGGTCTGTAGCGGAAACGGCGGCCCAAAACATATTTCAGTGATTTCGACCAAATTCGTATTTGTCAACTTTGGATGTTAAAATCGCATCTTTTAACAAGTTTTTATGTGTTATCTATGAGCCTAATGCACTCAGAATTTCATTATCTTTCTTCCTGCAGTGACCGTTTCGCAAACAGAGGACAAACTTTGTCAATCTCACCTTTCTATTAATATACTCCAAACACGCCGAAAAAGTACAAGCAAACGGAAACGCTTAATGTGAGAAAAAATATTGCTCTGATCGCAAATCTGATACCACCACGTTAAAGAGCAGACAATTTTACATTGTTTTGTCAAGTTTCATTACAATCAGTGCGACAGAAAGAAGACTGTAATAAATTCTTTCAGATCCGCGCAGAGCACCGCCGCCGAGACCGCCGCTCCCTAACCTAACTCTTCGGCAGCCGTCCGCAACGTTTGTATTTCGAATTATTTGTACTACTTTCTTTCTGTTGCACTGATTGTAATGAAAGTTGACAAAGCAATGTAAAATTGTCTGCTCTTCAACGTGGTGGTATCAGATTTGCGATCAGAGCAATATTTTTCTCACATTATGCGTTTCTGTTTGCTTGTACTTTCTCGGCGTGTTTGGAGTATATTAATAGAAAGGTGAGATTGACAAAGTTTGTCCTCTGTTTGCGAAACGGTCACTGCAGGAAGAAAGATAATGAAATTCTGAGTGCATTAGGCTCATAGATAACACATAAAAACTTGTTAAAAGATGCGATTTCAACATCCAAAGTTGACAAATACGAATTTGGTCGAAATCACTGAAATATGTTTTGGGCCGCCGTTTCCGCTACAGACCTCGGATTGACATGCGGTTTGGCCTAATGCACCGTAAAAATAGTGGCAAACAATCGGCTCGCTGCATGTATGTGCCTAAAATGGACGGAAAGCACTTTAAAAATCAATCGGACATTTTGGGTCCGCTATCCAGAGCCGGTAAAATTGACTTTGAATCGATTATACATGCGTTTTTCGTGTCTGAAACGAATTTCAAATACGCTATAAAGATGGGAAATTTAATGTAGAAAGTTTTTCCGTCGTCGTTTGTTCGATTCGATGCAGTTTTGACAAAGTTCTGTCTAATTTACTTTCGCCGCGCAGGCCGGTCGGGCGCGCGCGGCTAGTCGGCCCGTGCGGGGAGCATAGCTTCACGCGCTCCCTAGGCTGTTTCATACCCCTGGTACGGAGTACGGGTTTTTCATGACATAGGATCAAGGGAAGCACGGTTTTTGGGTACAGCTGTTCTGTACATCGTGTGGTACGGTCTAGCCGTACCTTTTTCCTTGAAATGTAGGGCCTTTTTAAAAGTGTCGTAGCCCCACCAGTGGTTGGGTGGGTAAGGGTGGTGGTGAATCTCGACGTGCTGCCACCTTCTCGTCGTGAGGGCTGAGTTGTCTCGGATTTTCCGGGCGAGCCAAGAGCAGTACAGTGGAAACCAAATGTTTGGAAAACCGATTCAACCGAACCTTCAATGGAAATAGCGTTCTAAAGGTCTCTCCATCCGATTGTCAATATACTGGTAGGTGCCTGTGACGCAAAGACACCATCTGGTAATCGATTTTGATTCACTACAGTTCATACGGACGAGACGAAGGCCCTACAGTGCCCTGAGTACCGATAATTTGCATTTTAAGTAAAACATGTTTTTTTTTTGGCGTCCATATCCTAACGTGTGAACGGATCCCGGGGTACCCCGTGCGCTGAAAACGGGGAAGGGGTCCTTAGAGAAGATGATTCGGGGTATGGTTCGGGTACGGTGACGTCAGGATGGCCGTATCAAACCCTGAAGGCAATTTTTGCATTTTGTAAAAAACGGAAAAAAATTGTAATTTTGTAATTTTCTCCCATCAGTCCTCTACTGCTCGTAGAGGGTCCCGGTGGTCTTAAACTGATAAAGCATGATCAGACGTTTCCATTTCCGTCTCGGAAACATCATTTGGACTTCAGGTTCAGTTTCTATGGCTGTTTTTAGAAAAACACGTTAAAGTCGAGTTTTCAACGTCGATGCGCGAGGGTCAAGCTTTAAGTTACAGACCTGGCCCAGATCGCGTTGAGTTTGTAATGCCATGAAGTGACTTTGGCGCGCTATTACGTTTGCGATATCGAAAAATCGTGTTTTACGGCCCACCCTACTGAGCAGTGTGGCCCAGCGGGTTGCCTACCCTCGGTTACTGTGGGGCGTTCCATGGTAGATTTACACGAGTTTAATCGACCATCTCCGATTTTGCTCATATTTGGCTTAAATGTTGCCCTCATAGGGGGGAACATCCGTGCAAAATCTCACAGCCGTAGCCCCAGTAGTTTCCGAGATATAGCGGTTCAAACTTTTTATTTAAGACTTTCCGAAACTTTTATATAAAAAGTGAAAAATGGGTCCCATTTCCGTACCGTTCATTCTAGAAGGACGAAAATGGTAACATATATGTAAAATCACGAGAGGAATCCGAATATGCCCCCGGAAAGATCGTAGCTCAACTCCTTCTATCCGAAATCGCAATTTTGAGCCTATTTTTCAGGCACTTTTGAGGCTTTGGTGAGGGGTGTTCCCAATCGAAAAATCGACTTATTCAGGGTGCAATCGGTAGGTCTCTGACCCTACTTTCAAGTTCAAATGACGGAAGTATGGGGTATGGCCCTCGTTTTCGCTCCACAGCCCGTTGAAAAATAAAAAATTGCCAATTTGACCCATTTTGAGCCAAAATGGCACATATTTGAGGCCATATTGCAGGAGATCGACACCAGATACAGAGGTCTGCCAGGGCTCATTTGAAAGGAAATTTCATGCCCTTTCGACATGTGAAATAAAAATCATGGGTATTTGCCTTCTTTTCACGGTACACGCAGATATGTAAAAGTGTGCAAACCTCTAAAGCGACATAATTCACCAAAATTTGTTGGCTGAGCGATAGCGAAGCCTGTTACTCCATTGGGGTTGAAAAGTTTTTCCTGTCTGTCTGTCTGTCTGTGTGTGTGTGTCTGTCCGCACTACTCCTCCTGAACGGCTCGGCCGATCTCGGTGAGATTTTGCACACTTTTTGGGCATGTCCTTGGCTCGGCACACGCGAAATTACACTATCCTAGCTCAATTGGTTCAGTTTCTATAGCCGAAAAACACCTAAAAAACGGCGAGAAATCGAGTTTTCTGCAGGCAGATCACTTCTGTCTTCAAGAAGGGGGGTCTCCGACAAGTTGAAAAGTTACAAGGGATCAAGAATGAAGGGGGGTCTGGGGGGCTCCGCCCCCCAGCATGCACCAAGTTAGAAGTAACCGACGATGGACAAGCCATTGCCTGCCGAAGGCAGGCTAGCGCCGCAGGCCAAGGTAGGTACGCCAGGCGCGGATTTGAGGAACAGGCAGCGAGACATCGCGAAGCCTGTTACGACAAGACGCGGTCTGGCGTAAACCTACCTTGTTTTATGACTGAAATGAGGGTCTTGTGTGCCTCTATCGCACTAAGAACGGTTTTGTAATTCATTTAGAGTGCAGGTACCTTTTGATACGCACCTCAGTGCGAGCATTTTGGTGCCAAGTCTATCGAATGAGGGATTTATTTGAATGGTGCAGCACCGGCCTCCTCTTTGATGGAATAATTGTTTCAAGCATGGAAAGGGGGACGTCCATTAACAGAGAACGCGGCTTGGACCTTCGAAGACCCGCGCATTCGACATGTGATTGTCGTTAACACTCTCATTGCAGGAACGTACATCACGTTGAAACGGACGTGACAAAATGTCACGTTCGTTTGAGCAATGTGTCACTTTTGTTTGAATGCACTGTGGCAAAAAGGTACGGAAAATCCTGTTAATTTTTTTGCCAGGATTCTCCGTAGCCCTCTTTTAAATATTCTCCCTGGCTCTTACAGTATTCTCCGTAGGGCCGCACAGTATTCTCTGTAAATCCGCACAGTCTTCTCCGTAGGACCTCGAAGACTGTATAGTCCTACGGAGATCACTGTGCGGTCCTACGGAGAATACTGTGCGGTCCTACAGAAAATACTGTAAGAGCCTACGGAAAATATTGAAAAGGGGGCCTACGGAGAATTACCACAAGGTTTACAAAATTTTTCCGTAGTTTTTTGCCACAGTGTGTAAACAAGTTGATAATTGGCCAATTCACCCCCAAAAACGAATGTGTCACAATGCTCAAACGAACGTGACATTTTGTCACGTTCGTTTCAACGTGATGTCGTTCTTGGAATGAGAGTGAACTCGTACGAAAGAGCACCGCAGCAAAAAATACAACAAACGACGAACGCAAGCTATGTTGCTCATACCGAGTTAGGCCATTGGTCCATGGGGCACTTCGGTCCATTTCAAATTTCGGGGGGGTTAGAGCAACCGCAGCGACTTCATGCGGGTGTTAGAAGAAGGTCTGAACCTCCAGATTTATTTCAGAAGTGTCGGAAGACATTTCACAGCAGGCAGACTTGTGGCAAGGGAGCGCAGTTTGATTTTGAAAAAACCCAGGTAAATGTAAATTGTCGGCCTCATAAAAGCATCTTTTTTTACTCTACAAATTTAAGTGTGTACATAGTACACTCCACCTGGAGTCAGCATGCATGTACACGGGGGTTTTGGCGTGTACTTTCCAAGTTCACTCCGCCCTGTAGTGTACACCCAGGTATGCCCCAGGTTAGAGTGTGCATGCATGCGCTGCAGGTGGAGTGTACTATGTACACACTTGAGTTAGTAGGGTAGTAGCACTGCCATTAGCCCTTTGGGCCCCAACCAACCATTTCATGTTAAAGCCTGTTTATTTGGCTTTAAATATGGCACTGGGTCCAATATGTAGAGTGTATTATTTGCAGATAAGAGGCTTTTAATTTATTTACGTCACTCGGGACAGTTTGGTCCACCTTTCGACGGGACACATTTGGGCCAATCAGGCCCGCGCCTGGAGTTAATTTTCAAACTGAGCCACATAGACGTCGTTACATGGATTAAAATTGGAGGGGGGGGGGGTCAAAGTAGCGCTTTTTAGCAATTATAAGAGAAAAATGTTGTATTATGCTTACCTTTCGGATGTTTATGTAGGCAGGGACCTCGTTTTTTGCCCGGCCAAATCGGTATGAGAAACATAGCTTGCGTTCGTCGTTTGTTGTATTTTTTGTTGCCCGGGGCTCTTCCATACTAGTAAATGAAAATCCCAAAACTCCCGTCTTCAAGGGGACAAGAAAAGCGTTTCCTTTTTTAATGGCCCTCCCCTTGCCGCTTGAAACAATTATTCCATCAAGAGGTGATCGGTGCTGCACCATTCAAATCAATCCCTCATTCGATAGACTTGGCACCAAAAAGCTCGCACTTAGGTGGTTTTCGAAGGTACCTGCACTTAAATGAATTACAAAACCCTTGTTAGTGCGTTTGAGGCACACAAGACCTTCTTTCAGCCATTAAAACAAATCTTGGTGAATTATGTCGCTTTTGAGGTTTGCACACTTTTACATATCTGCGTGTACCGTGAAAAGAAGGCAAATACCCATGATTTTTATTTCACATGTCGAAAGGGCATGAAATTTCTTTCAAATGAGCCCTGGCAGACCTCTGTATCTGTGCCGATCTCCTGCAATATGGCCTCAAATATGTGCATTTTGGCTCAAAAGGGTCAAATGGCGATTTTTTATTTTTCAACGGGCTGTGGAGCGAAAACGAGAGCCATACCCCATACTCCGTCATTTGAACTTGAAAGTAGGGTCAGAGACCTACCGATTGCACCCTGAATAAGTCGAATTTTCGATTGGGAAAACCCTCACCAAAGCCTCAAAAGTGCCTGAAAAATAGGCTCAAAATTGCGATTCGGATAGAAGGAGTTGAGCTACGATCTTTCCGGGCATATTCGGATTCCTCTCGTGATTTTACATATATGTTACCATTTCGTCCTTCTAGAATGAACGGTACGGAAATGGGACCCATTTTTCACTTTTTATATAAAAGTTTCGGAAAGTCTTAAATAAAAAGTTTGAACCGCTATGTCTCGGAAACTACTGGGGCTGCGGCTGTGAGATTTTGCACGGATGTTCCCCCCTATGAGGGCAACATTTGAGCCAAATATGAGCAAAATCAGAGATGGTCGATTAAACTCGTGTAAATCTACCATGGAACGCCCCTGTGCGGGTTGCCTACCCTCAGGTACTGTGCGGGTTGCCTACCCCTCGGGCGTTTTGGATTTGTGCGTTGGTGTCGGGGAACCGCGGAGGTTTGAAATCCCGCGGGCACTGGAGAGGAAGCCGCGATGACATCCGATCGCCGCTCGGCGCGACGCCCCACAGTGGTCGAATCACCCCGATTTTCTGGTCAGAAGGGTATTTTTCAAAGTGAAGATTTTGATATGTTCCAACGCTTTTCCGTGTAGGAAACACCCTATTCATCGACAATCCACGTGGGATTAGCTTTCAGTGTCATCGAGTTCACGTACAAAGAAAAGCAAACACAGAACTTACACTGCAGCGTTTTTAATGGATGTATTTTGAAGCAAATTGACCATGGCCCCTACAGTAGGGTGGTCCACTTTTTTTAAAAGTTTCAAAAATTGAGGAGCGCCGTCCAGATTCTGAAAGTAGGTGTAAAATCATGAATTTTGATACAAATATGATATGATTTGGACCATCCTTAGGGGTCCATCAACGCGCCTGAACTTTAAAGAAAAGTTGAAAATGTAGCGGTATACTAAAATCGATGCAGTTACGAGAGTCTTTGTCCGATTTTCGATTGCAAAACGGCGATCTTTTCAGAAAAGTGCGCTCTACTTGATGATGTACATAAAATGACGATCCGACGCATTGCCTATTTTCCAGGGGCGTACAATCCCGTTTTTAGCCTCTAAATCCAACGTGTTCTTGCGTTTTGAAGGTGTTTGAGTCGTCCGATCGGATTTTGTGGGTCACTATTCGACGCGCCTGATCAAAACCTTTCGAAAAATGTCTCAGGCGTCAAAATCGGTTGGTTTGCCTACTGTACAGGAGCAAAAAAACCACAGAAATTCGCTTAAAAATTGCTTTTTCGGGATACGAAATATCCTGTTTGGCATTGGGTCGGATTTCTTGTGGTGCCATTTGACGTACCTGGTGAAAAACTTTCGATTACCGTTTCGAGCGCCTGAATCCAGAGGGTCGCGTATCCTACAGACGAATTTTTCGACATTCGACATTTTTTGCTTGTAGGGTCGGCAATCCACCGGATTTGTACACCCAGGACGGTAATTGGAAGTTTTTGACCAGGCGCGACAAATGGCACCACAAGAAATCCGACCCAATGCCAAACAGGATTTCATATCCCGAAAAAGCAATTTTTAAGCGAATTTCAGTGGTTTTTTGCTCCTGTCCAGTAGGCAAACCAACCGATTTTGACGCCTGAGACATTTTTCGAAAGGTTTTGATCAGGCGCGTCGAATAGTGACCCACAAAATCCGATCGGACGACTCAAACACCTTCAAAACGCAAGAACACGTTGGATTTAGAGGCTAAAAACGGGATTGTACGCCCCTGGAAAATAGGCAATGCGTCGGATCGTCATTTTATGCATATCATCAAGTAGAGCGCACTTTTCTGAAAAGATCGCCGTTTTGCAATCGAAAATCGGACAAAGACTCTCGTAACAGCATCGATTTTAGTATACCGCTACATTTTCAACTTTTCTTTAAAGTTCAGGCGCGTTGATGGACCCCTAAGGATGGTCCAAATCATATCATATTTGTATCAAAATTCATGATTTTACACCTACTTTCAGAATCTGGACGGCGCTCCTCAATTTTTGAAACTTTTAAAAAAAGTGGACCACCCTACCCTACAGCCCTAGTGTAACCTTAAGGTGCCGAAACTTTTTCTTCAGTTAGTTTGGCTTGTTCTTAATGAAATGCCCCAGTGGGCATTGCTTTATGAGCCTTTCATACGTTGGAAAAGTCACGTTTTCGAAACATTTACCATTTTTACTAAATTTTATGCAAAAACGGAAATCTACTTTAGAACATGATAAAACACGGTCGTCCCATTAAGTCAGGGGCCTTTCCCCAAGTGTCCTTTAAACAACAGCGTTGAGTTTTTCTGCTTCCGTTTGCAACTTTAGAATCTATGACCAAAAAACATCGTCGGTGCAGTGGCTTTTCAGGCAAAATCGCTGAAAATCGTGGAGAATATTCCATAATTGGCTATGTCCGCAAGAATTTATGTTACTGTTGATGCTCTTGAGGGTCAATGAACACAAAACAAACTTCTTTTTTGGTGGAAAGAGGGTGGAAAATGGTGGAAAAATTGAAATGACGGTAAAATTATAGGTAACATTTAAAACACGCACTTCTCAACAAGAAAGCACAAACCTTGTCGAAACCACACGAAGATGCTTCTCGATACTTGAAAAGATCTGTACAGACTCGCTGCACAAGTGGATGACCCATCCGAACCCAACAAAGTCTTTTGAAAGCTGAAAAACGGTCGATGGCTGTTAGACCGGCTCAAATTTCCCGAAGGTTCGAAATGTCGATGCGCGGAAACGGAATTCGGTTCCTTTCCGGATTCTAAGACTCTGGGAATTTTTCGGGATTTTTGAGGTCACCGGAAGTGGTCCCGCACGGCAGGGTAAGTTAGGTGCACTGCTTATTGATAGACCAGGAGTAAAGCGGCCTTCATATTCGTTTTACGGGCATATTCCATGGAACAAAAGTTGTCAGAAATGGTCAAATTAATAAAAATAAGTGATGTCTGATTTCGAAAACTCAAAATTTGCAATCTGGGTGCCTACCTGTAAGGGGCAACTGGCGTCTATTTTCGCACTGAGCCCCAAAATGAAGTGTATCAGGACGGAAAACGTTTTGAAAATCGATTTGGCCCTACTGGTGGTGCTATTTTGAGTGCCTAATCTTCGCCCGGTCTAACGGATTAATTGGAGGCCTTTAATGAGTATTGCCTTGTTTACGTTTGGGGGTGCGGATTGTGGTGAAGTCTGTTACTTCTCGTTTTACTCGGTGATTGCGAAGATCCAATCCCTGACACAGCAATAGTGCGGAAAATAGAGCCGCGCCAAAGCCACGCGGCGAAGGGCTGGAGCGCGGTGATCAGGTGCACTGCGGGAAAGTCTACATGAGACCGAAGGCAAGACTGTTAGTTTTAAGAGTGGTTTGGAAAATAACCGTAAGTGTCGTTTCATGTTAAAGCTAGTATAAATCTATTGGTGCCATTCAAGTAAGAACACTTCTAAACCTGGGAGTGAGGAGCGAGCCCAGAAACAGTCTGCCTCACTTAAATTTGAACTGGCATATACGTAGAGTAACGCGGCAAGCGAGTTTTACGACGTTTTGACGAGAAGGTACGCATGACGAAAAGCTCGTCTATTCCGAATCTGCTTAGCTAAGTCAACGGTCTAGTTAATACGCACTCTTCGGCGTGCACCCACAAGCGCACTCCCACGGGCGTGTAGTACTCAATTTAAAACACACTTACAGTAGAATGTACTCAGTTGTGCCCTGGGAGTATACTAGGGTGGCCCAAAAACAATCGAAGGTTTTCCGATTGTCCAATTCCGCTCAAAAATCGATTCTAGACCAAAAAAAAATAACCCCTATTTTTTGCGTTTTGTCCTGAGACGATTTTGAATCCCGGGCTCAATAGCAAAAATTTTTTTTTAAACCCCGTTTAAAGCACCAAAATTGTCTTAACAATTACATTTTTTATCGGATTTTAAAAAACGATACGGCAAAATGTTCGGTTTTTGACGGCGAAAAAATTAAATTTTTCACCCTTTTTTTGTCAGATTTCGTCTTCAGTATTCTACTTGCGATTTTCGCTAAAAAAAACACATATTGTTCACGATTTGGAGAAAATTTTCTTGTTTCGGACGGCCCGGTTGCGTCCCTATCCACTTTCTTATCTTACCCTACCCCAAAAACAAACCGACCACGTGAAATATAGCCGTGCAAATCAATTTGCCTACCATCTAGGGGCAAGCATTTCGTTGCTTTCAGTTTAAAGAAAAGTCTGTTGAGCTCTGAGGCCGCAAATTTTTCCCCCGATTCTCAAACTCGAGAAGTCATTTTGTTAAGTTTTTTAAGACGAACAAAAAAGATTCTAGTCATTTTTTTGTCAGACTGCGTTTTTAAGGTCCGTCCTGCTTACAACGTGCAAAAATCGCCCAAATTCAAATTTTTTGCCCACTTTTGGACCGTTTTTCTCGTCAGTGATCCACGTGACCAGCCAATATCACTCTTTTACCTTCCCTAGCCTTTCTGGAATGGCTAGAATTAAGAAGAGCCAGGTCCTAGACACGAACTAACAGGTCCAGGCATGATTTGGGGGGTTTTTTGCTTGTAACGTGCAAAAATCCCCCAAAATTCGAATTTTTTGCCCACTTTTGGACCGTTTTCTTTTGTCCAAACCTGTCTCAACTTCTCCATACCGGTCAGAACTAGACAAAATCGGTTGCAACACTCCCACTTTTCTGAACTATTCACACGGCCCAAAACCGTCCGGGCTGGCCTTTTTTTCCTTTTTTAAGAAGGAAAATTCTAAACGACCCGCCAAATCATGCCTGGACCTGTTCGTTCGTGTCTGGGACCGGGCTCTTCTTATTCCAGCCATTCCAGAAAGGCTGGGGAAGGGTAAAAGAGTGATCATTGGCTGGTCACGTGGATCGCTGACGAGAAAACGGTCCAAAAGTGGGTGAAAATTCAATTTGGGCGTTTTTTGCACGTTTCAAGCAAAAACCGATTTTAAAAAACGCTGTCTGAAAAAAAAATGACCAAAATCTTTTTTTTTGTCTTAAAAAACTAAAAAAAATGACACCTGGGGTTTGAGAATCGGGGGAAAATTGCGGCCTCAGAGCTCAACAGACTTTTTTTTATACTAAAAACAACGAAATGCTTGTCCCTAGATGGTATGGAAATTGATTTGCACGGCTTTATTTCACGTGGTCGGTTTGTTTTGAGATGGGGAAAGATAAAAAGTGGATAGGGACGCATCTGAGCCGTCCAAAACAAAAAAATTATCTCCAAATAGTAAAAAATATGTTTTTTTTTTGAGCGAAAATCGCAAGCAGAATACTGAAGACGAAGTCTGACAAAAAGTTGGGGAAATGTAATTTGTTCGCCGTCTAAAACCGAACATTTTGCCGTATCGTTTTTTAAAATCCGATAAAAACTGTAATTGTTATGACAATTTTTGGGGCTTTTAAAAAGGGTTTTAAAAAACCCTTTTCGCTATTGAGGCGGTATTCAAAATCGTCTCGGGCAAAACGCAAAATTAAGGGGTTATTTTTTTCGGTCTAGAATCGATTTTTGAGCGGAATTGGACAATCGGAAAACCTTCGATTTTTTTTGGGCCACCCTAGAGTATACTCAAATGAGTGCAGGCTCGTGACGATCAATTTATTGGTCACAAAAGGTTCCGAGTATGATGAATCTCTAAGACTAAAGTAAGCACTTGCGAAATGAGTTTCAACCGGGTCTATGCGAATGTGCGTTGGTGAAGCAAAGTAATCAAATCGCTAACTTTCATCGCACGCACAACATTTCAGTAAAGATCGGTTGGAGGTAGGGAAAAGTAAATCACAATGAAAGAGTTCTTATTTAGAATAACATTTCAGATTAGACAGGCTAAAGGCCTGTCCATCTGGTGTTCTCTTTTACGTTCTCGTGCTTTTAACCTTCTCGACTGAATCTTCGGAAATTACCGAAAAAGTCAAAGAAAACGAGTTTAGCCACACAACGGGCGCCCAAACGTAAACAAGGCAATACTCATTAAAGGCCTCCAATTAATCCGTTAGACCGGGCGAAGATTAGGCACTCAAAATAGCACCACCAGTAGGGCCAAATCGATTTTCAAAAAGTTTTCCTTCCTGATACACTTCATTTTGGGGCTTAGTGCGAAAATAGACGCCAGTTCCCCCTTTTACAGGTAGGCACCCAATTGCAAATTTTGAGTTTCCGAAATCAGACATCACTTATTTTTTTTAATTTGACCATTTCTGACAACTTTTGTTTCATGGAATATGCCCGTAAAACGAATATGAAGGCCGCTTTACTGCTGGTCTATCAATAAGCAGTGCGCCTAACTTACCCTGCCGTGCGGGACCACTTCCGGTGACCTCAAAAATCCCGAAAAATTCCCAGAGTCTTAGAATCTGGAAAGGAACCGAATTCCGTTTCCGCGCATCGACATTTCGAACCTTCGGGAAATTTGAGCCGGTCTGGCTGTAGTGAGGACCTGTCGAAGCCGTAATGTAAACTGCATCCCAGTAGAGCAGTTCAGAGTCTGAAAATCCGAACCGGCTATGCCAGATTCAGATTCAGAGAACCCTTTAACGTAAATGCCGCTGAAAAGGGGGAACTTTACACTTGTTTTAAAATGTTAACCCCCCTTTCGGAACGCAAACCGCCCCTGGACCAAAAATTTTCTGCCTTCTTTTTCAAAATTGAATCCAGCGACCCTAAAAATTGATATGCTGAAGAAAGAACGACGCTTCCTGCACTTTTTTACTTATGACCAGAAAATCGTGGTGATTCGACCATTGTGGGGCGACTTGTTGGAGGGTGGGTGTCTGAACTTGAGTCCTGTCTCACGCTACCGCGGCGGCTGGGTGTTGACGAGAAACTCGACGGCTGTGGTGTGTCGGTTCAATACCATTTATTCACTTATCGTTCGATCTATTCAATGCGTATGATTTCGCTAAACGGTAATAGAGAGCAAGAACAGTAAAGGCGATACAAAACATTATGAAGTGTAAAATAATATTAAACTGACACACCACAGCCGTCGAATTTCTCGTCAACACCCAGCCGCCGCGGCAGTGTGATACAGGACTCAAGCTCAGACACCCACCCTCCAACAAGTCGCCCTGGCCCAGCAGCTTGTGGCACCGATTTCCGAGTCTCATGATTCGTAGTTCGACGCTGCGTCGAGGCGCAGGCGCGATACGCAATAGAGACAATTTCAAGACGAAAAAGATAAGCTTGCGCAGCGGCATACACACTGTTATTTGACTTGCGATACAGACCGCACTTTCTGCGCAATACAAATTTCATAGCACTTTTCTGTGATGATCATCGCTAAAAGGTGTAATGAGCTACAGTATCGCACAATTTTGCAATGATCATTGCAAAAATACTGCCATGATTCCATATTTTGTGTTGTCATCATCACAGTTTTTTGCAATAATTTGGATCCTCATTGCAGAAAGTTGCGATGATCATTGCAGAATTTTGTGCGATACAGAAGTCATTGCATCTCAGGAGCAATGATTCGTGGGAATCACATTTCGGATATCATCGCACGTTTTTGTGTTGAAAGTATCGCAACTTGGATAACAGTGCAGGACATGAGCCCCGTCCCGTTTGAGCCCCGATGGTCTGAGCCCCGACCTGAGCCCCCTTTCATGACCATAGCTCTCGTCTTCTGCCGCGCTTCAAACGGACTTTCTGCGGAAACCAAATATAGCCGAAGTAAAGACGAAAATATGACTCCGGCCCAGACCCGGGTCACTTGCAGACTACGGCGCGTCGACGCACACTCGAGTCGGGAACCGCATCCTCTCCGATGGGACGGTAAAGGGTGGTAGTGACACGGCGCCGGACACGTCCTTCGTCACCACGATCATGTCCAGGAGACGTGCTTCTGCCATTCCGCGTCATTCCGCGTGCCTGGCGGAGCAGTGCGCCGAGAGGATCGGCAGGCTGATTCCGAGCATTGCTCTAAGCACGCAGTCTCTCTCGCAGCTGGGAACGTCTTTGTCATTCTCGCTGAAGGCTCTTACGACGGTCCTCCTTTAACGACCGATCTTGCTGGCGCACCAAGGCTGCAAGCGCGGATTCGGGGGGTGGGGGCAGTGGGGTTTTCGCCCCTCATAGCCCCTAAAAAGCCCCCTGAAAGGTAGACAAAAAGTGCTCCTTTGCCCTGCAAGTAGGCGAAAAGAGCTACTTTTCCCCCTCCCCCTTTCCATAGGCCGCCTCTGGATCCGCCACTGCAAGGCCGGGGACCCGTGCAGAGGGTGCCCAGGCCGAGGGCAGCGCATGGTGCGCAACGACATCGCCGCGGTGACCTCGGAAACTTGTTGTGAATGCCCGGTACACCCGGTACGATGATACGCATGCGGCAAAGTCGACTCCACCTCGGAGGGTCGAAGTGATGCAAAAGTTGTGTCACCGTGCCGCATGAGGCAAATAAAAGGGCCAACGCCCCACTGCCCTCGTGGTGCACGCCCTGCCGCACCCTTGCCGTCGGCCACCACCACAAGGTCGTTTGGTTCCTGTCCCAGTGACATCCGCACTGCCTGCCACAGTGTGTCGTCAGCAATCGAAGAGTGTGTTACTGCTAGGAGAAAACTAAGGAATACCTGTGATAGTCTCATTTCCAAACGCGGATCCAGAGGCGTGTTCGGGGATGTCGCAGAAGTTGCCTACCTACCTACAGGGGCTAAGTGTGACTTGTTGCCTACCTTTCAGCCCCCGCCCCCTCTTCCCCCCTCCACCCGGATCCGCGTCTGCTCATTTCACATGACAGATTTTGTTTAGATTTCTCGATTTCTTGATACTGACGATACCCTCCTCACTCGTGAAAGTCTCTCACTTGCGAAGTTGCGACGCAGTTGTTGGAACTCACCGCAGTGTTCCTGCGCGATGAAAACGGAACCTGGTTTTCCCAGGAACTCCCTGGAAATCGCCTATGCCTTCACCATTGGCTTCCTGGGAAAACCAGGTTCCGTTTTTACCGTGTGGGGTGCTGGCGTCGAGTAGCGTGTAACGCTGTAATTCTCATCCGTCTGCCGGACACAGTAGCCTCGCAGCCTGGGGCCATAGAGGACAACTTCGAATTTCTCATACGTCTCGCGAATAGGTAGCCTCGTCAGGAGGGTCTCGTTTTGTGTAGCCAACCTGAAACATCTGCCTGGTCGCCCATCATACCAGCAGCTGCTTAACCTGTCTCCCTGCAGACCGGCCTAAATATTTTTTAATTTATTTATTTTTAATTTTATTTTTAAATTAATTAAAATCACAAATTAAAACTCTTTTACAATTAAATTAACGCAAATAAAAAATAAAAATAATTAAAAATTGGTTTAATTTATATTTTCGGCCGATCGTGCATGGTAGAGTTGAGCCTATCTCTAGCAAGTATGACATCTGATGAAGCATTATCACCAGGCTTTGATAGTGTTACAGGAATTGGTAAAAAAGATGATGAACAATTCTTGCTGACAACAGCAGAAAAACTACATCATAAGAAAACACAAAATCTACAAAAGAATCTAAGACTTCGCATTGATGCAAGATATATTTTGAGTCAAAACATAGCAATTCCAGACAAACTTGCCAATGGAGCAACAAATACACTCAAAAAAATAATAATGGGAAAAACAAACAAAGGTGATATCGTACCATTAAGAGTATATGTACAATTTGATGATCCCTTTACAGGTTCAAAAACAAGAAATACTTTTAAAGAAACTATGAAAAAAGACGATGTACAATCTTCTGGGAAACGTCGGGACGTACCCCCGTCGGGACGTTCCCCCCCTGTTTTATAGTATTTCTTACAATATATTTAATGAATAAATATATTGGGTGGATATTATTTTAATTCACTCTGGAATAAACAGAAATAATCGTCCGTCGTCCCAAAAATATTTATGAATATTTTTTAGATAGTCAAAATATTTTCCTCTCTCTAATGAGCTACATGCGGAGTTTCTCGCAAGGTCTGTCACAAGTAGACGAAGAGCTGGCGCGAGCAGTGTAAGATCTGTCACGAGTAGACTAAGATCTGTCGCGAGTAGAGAAGGGCCTGTCACGACTTCAGATCTGTTGTAAGTAGACTAAAATCAATCGCGAGATGAGATCTATCACGAATAGATTAAGATCTGTCGCGAGTAGAGTAAGATCTGTCACGAGTAGCGCAAGATCTGTTGCGAGTAGCGTAAGATCTGTCGCTAGCCCGTTAGGTTTGGTTAACACAGGTTGGACCCTTTTGTGCCAGAGTTTTAGGGAAGCCATCCGTCGGTCCGCATGCGCATCTACCCCGCACCACCATTAGAAATTCCGCATGCAGCTCGAGGAGAGAAGAGAATATTTTGATTATTATAAACATATGTAAAAATATTCCTGGGACGACGGGTGATTATTTCTGTCAACTCGAAAAGAATTAATAACAATATCCATCCAATAAAAATATTCAATAAATATATTGTAAGAAATACTAATAAAACAGGGGGGAACGTCCCGACGGGGGTACGTCCAGGCCGTGCCCAATCTTCTTCACTAACTCCAATAGAGAGAGTTCACAGATCCTTTACAATAACAAAAAATCACAGACAATGTGTCACTCGTAACCAAATTCCTTTACTTCCAGGGGCGTCCCCGATTGATCCCCAGTATTTCTGATCCCCAGTATAATAGAAACCTCTAATAATATAAATTTAATCATTGAAATGTTTTATATGGTTTCCGTGTCCTAATAACTCCTCTGTTACTGCATATTAAGCCCCAGAAATGTTAAAAAAATATTATCCATATTATTTAGTGCTTAGAAGCCTCAAAGATGACTGATCCCCAGTTTTTTAGAAACATATACCAGAAAATAATTAAAAAATTATCCTGGAACCTTTTTTTTTTCTTTTATGGCACCTTGAAGCGCATTTCATGCAGATATTTAAAAATACTTTTAGAATATATTTAAAGAATTTTCGGGCAAGCTCGGGGAGCTGCGTCGCTATCCCTCGCCCGGGCGTCGTGTGAATCTGAATGTGGAGGCTCCCTACGTTCATACTGTCATCTGTCATGACAAGTAAGGACATGACATGTGGTTCAAGTAATATACTAGGTGAAGTCGAATTTCAAGGCTGAGCCAAAGATGAAAAAGCTCTAAAACTTGAGAATTTAGACAATTTTGTTTGATATTCCCAATCATTTTCGGCGTCTAGCAGAAACAAGTTGCCCAAGTTGTGATACCAACACAAGCATGAATTACTGGTACATTTATCACTAAACTACTCCCTCAATAATAACCAGTTCTTGCTATTGCTAACTCTGCCTTACTAAGAAGGTCACTTAAAAGCGAAATAGTTACACATCTTTCACTGGCAATTTGTATAACGTACATAATTAGACTTCTGCTTTTAATGCACTGTTATGTTGGATCCCCATGAGCAGACCCCTCATCAGCCCTTCATCTCAAGATTCGGGGCTGGCAAGGCTGGAACTCGATTGGATAGCTTCGCCAAGTAAAGTTTCAGTTAGAGATAGAGGTGAAGATTAAAGGCTCAGCAATAAGAATATGTTTTAATCCGGTCCTAGGTGCGTGCTAGTTTCTGTCCCTTGAGGTCTTACAATGTCTGACTGCACTCCTTCAGCAACGATTGCTTGCACAAAGCAGAAAAACATTGGTACAAGAGAAATATTTCGGGGGCAGCAATGATGGAAGGAACATTATTGTAACAAAAAGACCAAATGAAACAATGAACGCACATCTTAGCACATGTAACAATCTGTAAAATCTCACTTTCCATAAAATTTGTTTCAACTATGAATAATTGAAAGGCCAAAATATGTGATTTAGCACGCCTTTGCCAATTTCTGACTGAAGTCGTACACACTTTTTGAGCCATATCTTCTACACAACGAAAGTGCTAGTTGTGAAAACTATCAGTTCCTGGACTTACAAGTATAAGAAATAGGCAATTTAACCGAGGTAGGAGCTGTTATAATTTTACGAGCAAACTTTGTACATATATGTCTATCAAGTTGAAGGGATGGGACTTTTCTACTAAGGTACTTCATGATCTTAATATTTGGGGAGCATTGACAAAAATTGGAGCAGTGTTACACAAGTAAGTAAAAACATGTCAGCCTCAAAGTCCAAATAATGGTTTGGTGAAGCATATTTTTTATTTGCAATGAATCAGGTGATACTTGATAATTGCACGATTAAAAACAGATCCTCTCTTCACATAATCACAAGACAACCACAATAATATATGAACTATGAGGAAATAACAATCCACATGGCATTCTTGCGATATTCGAAATCAACAACACTACCTCTTGGTGGTTGCTAGGACCTGGAGAGCATTATCCAAAATGTGGCGTAAACAATTGCTTACATACCAATGAATTGATGCCAGCCAAAGTTGGTATTGCTTGTCATTGTATTTCTGGACAGCAGTTGTAAGAAAGTTATGACGGGGCCTCACTGGATCTAGTTTTCTTTCCTGTTAATAAGACAATAAAATTAGTTTCAACCATGAACTGAATGATGAACAAAAGTGTGGGTTACTATGTAGGCTTTTCCAATGGTTGACTTGAAAGGAGGGCAGTTTGATATTTCATGGCCACAGGACCATCACAAAAACATAGTTAAAATGGTTGGACATCAGAAATAGAAACTGGGTTTCTTGAAAAGTGTCTTCCAAGAGAGAACAGGCATGAGTTCAAAGTTCTTATACTTGATGTACAATCTCTTTGATTCATACATGCTGACTGTATTTAGTAGTCAGCATTATTAGAAACAAATGGCATGTGGCCTCATGCAAAGAAGTGTTCTGGGAAGAAAGTAAAATCAGAAGAGAAGAAAATTAATACGTACTATGTCGGTGTTGAAAACTGTACGTGAGGCCAACCAGAAAAAAATAGAGTCTTCACATTTTAGGAAGGACACTGCAACTAGGTGATGAAGAACGTGGTTCTGGTGTCGCCAACATCAAGCTCATCAATACCCTGGGAGACAAAAAAATTATCGAATAAACTAGAGAATAAATTTAAAATAAAGATGTGATAGACGATCACTTGCACCTACTGAATTTGAGACTGCAGGTGTTTCAGTGTTTGCTTCGCAGGTCCACTGGTAATACAGGTTCAATAGGTAGGAAACCATTCTGTGCTAACTTGCCCCTCAATAAGGCTTCCCGTCTGGCATCACATGGAGGACATGCTGCTGGCTGCATCAAAAGAAACATTCTGACAAAAAGAAAGTAGAATGGGTTAACGATCTTACAAATGTAGCTCAAACTCAACATAAACTGTTAAGATGGGCAACAGAAGGGAGCAACAGATTTTCTTATAACATTAATAAAATGATGACTAGGCCTGTTTGCATTAGAAAGGACACATTTATAAGATAACCTAATGTGGCGAAAACAGAATATACGTAGTTGAAATCAGTAAGTCACAATAATCATATTCCATTCAGAATAATTATAGAAATGTATGTAATTTCGTGCTCCTGATACGTTCCCGAGAGCGTTACAAAAACCCCTATGAGATTTACTAACTAACAAGAAAATATACATTTGTAAGTTACGTGAGTAAGCATGTTGCACTTTACAACAAACAACTTACTAGAGCCACATAAGAACTGATGCAACGCAGAAAATTGTTATTGTTGGTGAGTGAGGTTAGTTGTTAGTTTAGAGGGCTAGAAGTCAAGCCACTACCAACGAAACAAGACAAGGTGGGCTCAAGAGATAAGTAATGTACTCTGAAAAATAACAAACCAAATAAAAACCTGAACCAGATTTCAACACCTGCACTACCTCTGTTCTTATCTTACAGTGACAGCTGCCTTTAACAACACATGTCTTTTCACGTCCTTGAAAGACTTCCTCCGCCGAATCCTGTGCTCCCTCAAAGGTTTAGGAGGGTCCTAGATATGACTTACAGGTTCAATCTCCATCTCAAAACTGAAATCACTACCAAGGAACCATCATTCAGCTGCTTTGTTTACAACGGGTCGACGAGCGATCCTCGGCGTAATACTGTACGATTTACCATTCCATTGTCAGGAAACGAAACTGGTTACTATGCAGTTTGATATTAATGTGGTGTGAAAGTTACCCCGTGTTTGTAATTACATCTTCGAGTGAAAATAGTTGAGAAAGACGCCTCACACACACTTCAACTTGGGACGGAGCAGGCTGGAGCGAGCTGGAGCAGCGTAGCGGAGCGCGTGGGAGAAGAAGAACAAAAATGCGACCGGAACGTCGCCGCCAGTTCGACAAGGCAATGGCCAAGCGCCCACGCCACGATCGACTGATCGAGACCGAGACCGAGAGGTGATCGATGCATCGACGCCAGAAAATTGACATCAACGCTCCCAACTGTCTGGATACTTGTCGTTGTCATCTCATTTCCAGGCTCCAGCGCCCAGCGTCATCCGTAAGTTTATGTGTCGCTTCGAAACTTTTAATGTTGTGAACTGGTATCTGGTATGTTTGAAAATTGCTCTGCACGTTTCTATGCGCAGGTGATCTCTGATGGACGACGCGAATGAAGATGGTGTAGTCTGGCGTCCAGCCCTTGCCATGGTTGGATCGCGTGACGGAACCCAAGTAATTCATTTTGGAGACGGTTTCTATTACTACCGTCACAATGATCGGGCTGGCAGTCCTTTCGTCTCCCTTCGCTGCACGAAATATCGCAGGCAAGGTGTCCTCTGCCGAGGGCGCGCGGTTATGTCGCGCGATCGGCAGTACTATGCAATTACTCGCCGTCATACAGGCCATGCTGCTGACGTTCACTTCGTTGCGGAGCGAGAACTGAGAGGTCGAATTTTGGAGCGCGTGCGCTCTGGTGAAGCCACCCCTCACGCAATGATTGTGCGCGATGAAGGAATCAGGTATGAGTTCTTCGTGATGACGTTGTTGAGCCCAAAACAGCAAAGACAATTTTTTTCTTGAACTTAAAAGCCTTTGTTAACTGTTACATTGTACATTGTACACTCTTATTAGAGCAAACTTCCAAGTACACTCTTATTAACAGCATACTTGCTAGGCACATGCTTAAATAGAGTGTGCCTGGCAAGTACACGCTAAATAAGTGTGTATCTTGCAAGTACACGCTAAAACACACTCGATTAGTCCTATCTAAAAGCATGGGCCAGTTTAAGTGTACCTTCCAGGTACACTCTTATTTAGCGTGTACATGCAATGTACACTCTATTTTAGCGTGTGCCTAGCAAGTATGCTGTAAATAAGAGTGTACTTGGAAGCATGCTCTAATAAGAGTGTACAATGTACACACTTCAGTTTGCAGAGAATGCGGAGTTCCATATTTCTGCATTTAGTAAATGGTGCACTTTTATTGAAAGTTAACAATTTGCAGGGGCAGGTATTCTGCTGAGGTCAGATCAAGGCTGCCTGCGTCAAGACTTAGGTCAGCAATGTGGAATGCTAGAGGAGAGTATCTACCCAGAATTCCAAGAAACCTTCCTGTCCTTGGACATTACTTGTCGGATCCTCAATATCAGCGTGTCACCCAAACCATTGATGGCCAAGATAGTCTATTTGCAGGAATGTGTGGTCTGTATGCCGCAGGAACGGTGTCTCTTGTTTTTATGTCTAGACGCATGATGGATTTGCTTCAGCGTCAGCGACAGGTGTGAATGACTTTAACTTTTCAATGTTTCAACCTGGTTTTGCTGTGTAAAAATTGTGTTTAAAATCAAAATAATTTCAAATGCCCCTACAGATTTTTGTTGATGGCACCTTCAGAAAACGGCCTCGTCAGCCTTCATCATCTCAAATTTTTTCTATTAGTATCATATGGACAAATGAAGCCACCAACACACGACATGTAAGTGACAATCCTAAACCATACTTAGGATATTGTTTTGTTATTTTTATGAAAGCTTAACATTTCATGCACAGTTGAGTGGCGATTTCTTCTCAATTTTGGAGTGAATAGAGGGGTTTTCTTTAAACATAAACAATATGAGAATATTTTTTGTCTTCAGACCATTACTGTAGCAAGAATACTAATGCAAACGAGGACTGAAGAAGCTTATGTTACCTTGCTCGAGTATTTGTTGACTCTTATGCCGCAGTTTAACCCAGAATTGATACACTGTGATAATGAGAGAGGCTTAATCAATGCCCTCAGAGCAGTCTTTCCACAAGCAAGAATTGTTCCATGTTTGTGGCATTATGCTGTGGTATGTTTTTTTTTCTCATGTCTGTTAATTGTTTGTTACTAAGCATTTCATTCTGTTAAAAATTACTCGAACAGTAATTTTTTTCTTGTAACAGAATTCTTTGGTGTTTTTTTTTGCTTCCTAGGATGTTTTTCGCTACTCAAAGTCCCTTGGGTTGCACCATGCAATGGAAACAAGCTGGGTTTTGGACTCAATTGTCAGATGCTTGTGTGTCATTCCACTCCTTCCAACTCATCAGCTGTATGCGGGTCTCCTTGAAGTGGGCCACTGGGCTCGGAGAAGTGGACAAATGCACTCTCCACTTGTAAGGGACTTATTTAGGTACATGGAAAGACAGTGGATGTCACAACAGCAAATTCTGAGTGTCTACGGCTGTCCAGACAGAACCATAATGTTTCAGAAAGTTCACATGCTGGTTTAAATTGGCATCTCAGGCAAGACAGACCAAATGTCTATGAGCTTATCAGTAAGTGTTCTGTATTGGAAATAACTTATGTGCCTTGATCATATTAATGATACAACCTGTTCAAACTTGTTTTTCTTTCCAGGGTCCTTTCTCCTTCAAGAGGATCAGTTCATGGTGGATGTCCATGCTCTTTCAGATGGTCGAGATGCTGGTAGAGCAGTGCGAGTATCGACTATCTACAATGATGACAGGATCAGAAACCTCACAGACAGCCTCAATCAAAACAGAATAAGTATTTTGCAGTTCCTGCGAAGTGCTTCACGTACCCTCCAGGCACCTTATGATCTTGTTTTCGGTTAGGCTGGAACATCTAACTATTGTTGTGAGGAGGACCATTGCCCCATAAAAACTAAATTTTGGTAGGAAAATTTCAAAAACTAGTCTGTGGATTTTTAAGTGAGTTTGTGGGTAATGGTCTCCTTTCTCTCATGGTCTTGCAGCAGAACTTTCCTATGTGTTTGCTCAAACTGTGTTGGGCTGTTTTGTTATGAACAACAAGAAGTATTTTTGCTTGTATTTTATGTAGTTGACACAATCTATGTATTTGAAGTGCCTTCTTTCATCGAGGTGTTTTCTGTTTATTTTTATTTTTTTGGCTAAAATTTTAGAACCCTCCATTTTGTTGTTGTGATAATTCATTTTGGTTACGAAATACAGCAGGTTGTGAATAACTCTGATATTTAAGGTTCCTCATGTTCATTTCATCTTATGCATTGCAGACACAAAAGAGACTATCAGTCTTTCAAGAATTAAACTGAGTAGTCAGTCTTTAGTACAGAAAGCTATGTAAATTCACACATGTCACTAACTCAAAAGTGGGTTTCATGCTGGCTTGGAGTTGTTCTTTTGTTGATGTTTATTACCTGGGTGAAAGGTGCTATCAAATTTCCCTTTTTGTAAAAGGCAAATCGCCCAAATGCTCAGTTTTCACCACAATTATATATTTATTGTTGTCAGTACAGAACAGTACACTTCCAGAGAAGCACTTATCAGAGCTGGCAGAAAATTTATTGCAAGTTAAAAACACTAATTGTTTGCACGATTTTGTTTACTTCAAATTGATGGACAAGTGCCAGGAATATTTCTTTCTCTTGCTTCTTCATGGCCTCCACCTGCGCTGATTAGGTCTACCACCTTGGTTCCTCGGGTTGTCTGGCAAAGTCCCTCTGGATTCTGGTGGTGAGAATGGAAATGGGAGTGTTGCTTGGCTGGCATTTGCCCTGCCTCTGATGAGTGGGTTTCTTGACATTTCTGAAACAGAAGAGCCATATGATTTAGTGGAGGTGTAACTGGTATTTTATATGCCTTCAGGTTGATAAAAGAACAAATTCTCAGGGGGACAAAAAGACATGACTCGTTCAGCATTTATGGTGCTCTGGAATCTGTCAATGACTAATAGTTTGTTTGCACTCCTATTATGAAATCGGAAGTTGTCGGATTATTACCAGAAAAATTGTTTCACTGATTTATTTGCTGCAAATGTTAAAGTGTTTGACGTTTGAGCATTGAGAGAATTAAGTGCTTCATAATACGCCATCCAGGGTTTTCCTTTGCTTCAATGAATCCTACAAGACGGGCCTTAAAGTCAAGTCATGTCACCAGTGCCACTGTACCTTGGAGTCTTCTCAGCTCAGAATCTACCACCTCGGCCGTTCGTCGCAGCATTGTAAGCCTTTCAGCCAGTTCTATGGGTAGTCGGACCAGATCTCGCTCGATACGACGCATTTGAGACTGACAATCATTAAATGAGTTAAGGATAGACACATACCAAAAAAGGAGTAAGGGTAATTCGAACTCACACGCAGATAAGCCGATAATTCATCCAACTGGCGCATTTGGCGAGTGTGTGAGGTGTCCATTGGACCTAACTGGAGACAAAATTTGGGATGGCTCCGAAGTTATTTACAGAAAAAAGTAAGCTTCTCTAAGCAACGCGACAATCGGCAATCAAAGAGGGCGCCGCGCACCGCCAACCCCAAACGGATGTGCGAATCGTCCGGAAGTGGTATGTGCACCAACCTCTGTACGTTCAAGTCTCGTATTACGTTCCAGTCACGTCCGGAAGGGTCCTCACACGGAAACAGCCATGCATGTAACAATGCTAGAAAAGCCTCTGAGATAAGCTTTCGCTCAACAAGACCGCTCTTCTTTTCCGTATGTGCAAGAATTCGTAATGGGATTTCGGAGGCGTAGAGGTGTGGTGTCACTGCACTAATAAACAACGCCAGTCAAAACAGACCCATTTCGTCGGTTATATTTCACTACCGTTGATTTTTAGGGTACTGACACTACTTTCTCCTTCTAAAAAAAAACAATTACTTTGCGTTTTGACATTTAGCGCTGTTTTAAGTAGTACAAAGGTCACCTTTGTTGATGTTTTTTCGGGGGGGCGGGGTTATGTTCATTGGTTGACTGACTTCAGCTGTACTTTTTGCGGTCCTTCCGGCCGGCTGGCAGCCGGCCGGCATTGCCGTCAGTGTGCAGGTGACTCTTGTGGGGAGCTGACGTACGTTAACGTGAAATCTGGACGGGATCATGGAGAATAAGTCTGCGGACGCTCAGGGCACTGGGGGGCCCCACGCGCAGCAGGCGGGTGGTCCGCCAGCAGTGGCTATGCAGCCTCTGCAGCAACCTCAAGGTGTACAGCCTCCTCATCAGCAAGCTGGAATGGCCGTGGCAATGTACCCGCAGCCGCAGGCGGGTGGTCCTGGGCCCATCGGTCCGCCGCAGCCAATGCAGCAACCTCAAGGTGGACAGCCTCCTCATCAGCAAGCTGCAGTGGCCGTGGCAATGTACCCGCAGCCGCAGGCGGCTTTTCCCCAACATGGCTACGGATTTGTGCAGCAGCCGTACTATCATCAACAGGTCTATAGCCCATCGCCAAATGCGCCTGCCGCGTCTTCGGCTCAAGGTCAGTGTCTTGGCGCCTACAGTGTGCGTTAGGATAGGGTCCTTTGTCTAGAGCCGCCATTTTTTATTTTCTCCCGTCCACTTGAAACTTCCTATTTTCACTCTTTATTGAAGTAAGATCCTTCGTCTTTCTCGCCCGCGCAAGTGTATTTCTCCTCTAAACCTTGACTATTGCTGCCCGCCCAAAATGCCAGCCGAGTGCTTGTTGCGAATCGCCGATTGCGTCAGTTAAACTCGCAGTATTATGACGAAGTTAAATGCCAGTCTCTATCTCTCTGTCCCTCTCACTCACTCTTCCTCACTCTCCTCTTAACGAAGTTTCTTCTTATTTCAGGTGCTGCTCATTGGCCGCCTAATGGAGAAGGACATTCCCCCATGCCAGCCGGGCCCTCATGTTCTGGGCAGTTCTGGTATCAATCGTTTGCCTCCAGGTTCATAGTGAGCATGTTCTTATTTCCTTCTTTCTTAATATTTTTCAGGACCTGCTCCCAAGCCATGGGCATTTGCTCCTGGAGATGCCACGGTCTCCAGCACCTCCAGTAATGGGAGAAGGAAGAGGCCAAGGAAGCCGGAGTTCGAAGCTGCTAGTGCAACATGCGCGTTGTGCTTTGAAGAGAAGGCACCGTTGTTTGCTTTTACACCCTGTGGACACTACCCATACTGCAACGACTGTATATTTAGAAGCTCTAGGGGATCTATAATCCGTTGTTCCAGCTGCCGGAAAATTGTCGATGACAAGGTCCCTGCCAACAAAGTCAGGCCAAAGCAACCATAGTGTGCTCTTTTGGTGACTACCTTTTATGATCATGGTGAGATGTGTTCTTATTTCAATTTTTATTATTGACATACTGGGTGAATTTTTACAATATGGTCAAAGCATTTTAAGTAATTTTTTTTAATGACGAGCACTTCTCAAGGGAATACCACCTTGACCTTGATGACAAAGCTTTTTCACTCCTTTTTACCTCTATAATGTTTGTCTTTGCATTCAATTTTTCTATCATGTCCAGATCTGTTTTGCTAAGCATTTAAAAATTTGTTTTTATGTTCTCTAGAAACTGAAGAGTGTGCATGGCATGCTCCCCCAGGGAGTATGCCACAAAGCACGCTCCATCCTGGAGTGTGCGTGCAAGCACACTCTTCCCAGGAGCATGCTTGGCAAGCACGCTCTACGGAGGAGCATGCTTCCAAGCACACTCCAGGATAAAGCGTGCTGCGTCTCTATTGCAAGGCCCATATGATCGAAGAGGCACGCCTTAATCCTGGAGTGTGCTTTGAAGCATGCTCGTCCATAGAGTGTGCTTGCCATGCATGCTCCTCTGTAGAGTGTGCTTGCCAAGCACACTCCAGGATGGAGCGTGCTTTGTGGCATACTCCCTGGGGGAGCATGCCATGCACACTCTTCAGTTTCTAGAGTTGGTCACTTCTGAAGGGAACACCACTTTCTGGTCATTGATGAATAAGCTTTTTCACTACCGTTTTCTTACGTACTCTCTGTCTTTGTGTTCAATTTTTCTATCTTGTCAAGATCTCTTGTGAAGCATCGAGAAATTTGTTGTAATGTTGGTCACTTCTCAAGGGAATACCACTTTATGGTCCTTGATGACTAAGCCTTTTCACTAGTTTTTTTTCTTATATAATCTTTGTCTTTGCGTCCAGTTTTTCTATCTTTTGTAAAGCATTCAAAATATTTTTATAATGACAATCACCTCTCAAGGGAATTCCACCTGGACCTTGATGACAAAGCTTTTTCACTCCTTTTTACCTCTATAATGTTTGTCTTTGCATTCAATTTTTCTATCATGTCCAGATCTGTTATGCTAAGCATTTAAAAATTTGTTTTTATGTTGGTCGGGAACACCACTTTCTGGTCATTGATGAATAAGCTTTTTCACTACCGTTTTCTTATGTACTCTTTTTCTTTGTGTTCAATTTTTCTATCTTGTCAAGATCTCTTGTGAAGCATCAAGAAATTTGTTGTAATGTTGGTCACTTCTCAAGGGAATACCACTTTATGGTCCTTGATGACAAAGCCTTTTCACTACTTAATCTTTGTCTTTGCGTTCACTTTTTCTATCTTTTGTATATTTTTATAATGACGATCACCTCTCAAGGGAATGCCACTTTCTGGACCTCTATCACAGACAATGTAGATGTGGTCATGTGTCAAGTGAGAGTGATGTGTATGTAAGTGTTTGTATGTGTAAGTGAAAACACTTTCAATTTTGAATTATACTTTTTGCAGTATCACCCAAACTGTAATCATCTCTTATTTCCCCACTCAAACCACAGCAAACTGACACTGAATTTATCGCTGGTTAATTGGCTTGAACCTATGAAGGTCGAACAGGTCTTTATTGATCCTACCACTAATACCATTGCCATTCCAGCCACCAAAGTGCCTAAACGCTTAGTGTTCACCACAATTATATATTTATTGTTGTCAGTTCAGAACAGTGCACTTATCAGCTGGCAGAAAATTTATTGCGAGTTAAAAACACTAATTGTTTGTGCATTTTGTATTGATATCTCTTACTTTTCATTCTAATAATATACATGGTTCTGATGTTTCTTAATATGCATAAAGCATTATGCAATTTGCTGCATTCAATAAATACACCATTTGATGTGTGGAAAAGCTGGTATTAAATTTGTAGCCCTGTTGTCACTGAGCTACTGGTAACTACTAGTCGAAAGAGTGTTGATGGAGATATCCTGAAACCTTTGGAGCACTCCGAGTCAGCTAAGAAATTATCGAAGCACATTTACTAATGGAGTTTTGAGTTGATCACCACAGGGAAACATGTGTTCTATAGACTGGGATGTGGGGAAAGGGAAGAATATGAGATGAATGACTTGGAATACACAAGAAAATCATTTTTATTTGAAACCGAAAGAGGCCTCCGTTGGAGAACAATTCACAAGCGCACTCTGGAATTGAATCATTATTAAGGAAATTTATCTCTCTCTCTCTCTCTCTCTCCCTCCCTGATGGGGCGCTCTGCAAGTGTGGCACAAAGACAGCGACGAAGCGCTGTGGCGGTCCAGCGGTCGGCAGGCGCACCACATCAAACGGGCGCGGGGGAAGTCCATGTAAGCACAGATGCGGCGCCAGGCCTCGGGCGCCACCACGCCCTGGTTGGAGGAGCGCGACGCTACTGCAAGCTGCCGGGCGATTCAGAAGGATCACTTCGTCGCTGTCTCTACCGCACTCATGGGGCTCTCCCTGAGGGTGCGACCGAGACAGCGACAAACCGATGTACTGAATCGGTAGGCTCGGAGGGTCAAGTTAATTGCCTTGGAGGGGGCGCCTCCCTCCCAGGCTTGCAGAGTGATTCCGATCAGTGCCTTCATCGGGGCGCATCGGGGCGGTGGAGGGCCTCTGTCCCAGGGGCGCCGCGCGGGCAGCATCGGCACCGGCAGCGTGCCGACACCGAGAGCGTGGACTAGAAGGGGGCCACTAGGGACGGGTGGTGCACTGGGCGAGATCACCCCCACGGCCGCACGCCACGCTCCTGTCCCAGGCGATGGTGGCGCAGTCTGCGTCAGCCAGTCCCCCTGTCGCAGTGGGGCGGTTTGACTCGATGTCGTGCAGGTCCAAGCAGTCCGTGAGTTCCGGGACGACAGGCCGGAGCTGTCCGCGCCAGCAACAGCGCGGTGGCCACCAGCGGGACAACGAAGCCGCGGGCCGCGGGCCGCGTGGCTGGGTCTGACGGCGTCCTCGGCTGGCGCTGTCGGTGTCTATACCGACGCTCCCGCCGCGACTCAACCACCAAGCCCTGCCAGCGAGACGACGCGCATCTGTCGCAGTCCAGCACGAAGGGGCCGCCGTTGGGGTCCGGGTCGCCAGGATCGGGGCCTCGGTGAGGGCGGCGCGCAGCTTGTCGAACGCCGCCTGCGCCCCGGCCGTCCAGGCGAAGGGCTCATCCTGCACGAGTATCGCGTAGAGTGGCGCGGCGATGCCGGCGAAGTTGAGCACAAACCGGGCGTAGAACTGCGCGAGGCAGACAAAGCTTCGCAGCTGCGTCTTGTGCCGTGGCGTGGGCCAAGCGCGGTCTTTGTTGGCCTTGTTCCGAGCCGAGGACTCTCCCTTGGCGTCGATGACGTGGCCGAGGTACTCCAGGCTGCGGCTGAACAGGCTGCACTTCTTTGGGTTCAGCAGGAAGTTGGCCGCGCGCACGCGAACGAGTACCTCCACCAGGACAGCGCCTCGCTGAAGGTGGCCCCCGGGATGACGATGTCTTCCAGGTAGACCCGGGTCAGCCGGTCCATCAGTCGCTGGAACGTGGCGGGGACGTTACAGATGGACTGAAACAAATACAAACCGTGGCCGGGGACACAAAAGGCGGTCTTGGGGCATGGCCGCGCCGCCAGGGACGAGAACCACTAGGCTGGGCGCCCTGGAAGAACTCCAGCGTGTCACCTATCCGCGGCATCGGGTAGGCGTCCTTCTGCGTCACCGTTGAGCCGGCGGAAGTCGATGGCGAACCAGGGCTTGCCGTCCTTCTTGACCAGGATGACGACCACCGAGGCCCAGGGTGAGTCCGCCTGCTCAATGACGTCCTGCTCCACCATCTCCCGGATGCAGTTGTCCGCCGTCTGCTGCTAGTGGAAGCGGAGCGCCTCGGTGCCTGCTTGATGGGCGCCAAGTCCCCGTGCGGGTGTCGATGTCATGCTCAACGAGTGTGCAGTGCCCGATCTCACCGCCGCACGAGAACACGTCCTGGAACTCGAGGAGCAACTGCCGGACTTGGGTCACCTCGAGCTCGGAGAGGGCGGCGCTGCATGAGTCCAGGAGGGCCAACAAGGGTGCGGGGAGCTCCGCGGCCGGGGTAGCGCCGGCGTCCTCTGCAGGACGTGGGCCAAGAGTAGCGCGAACGCGCGCAGGTCCCCGAGGTGGGTGCCGCGGCGCAGCATCAGAGGCCGGGTGGAGTCGTTGCGCACGGTCACCGCCAAGCACCGCCAAGGCCCGGCCGTCGCCGTCGGCAAGCATCGTGCTGGTCACCGTGAGGCCTGCGGGCAGATCGGCCAAACCAGGAGCAGGTGCGGGTCCGGGGGGGGGGGGGGGGGGGGGGGGGGCGCTGAAAGGTAGGCAAAAAGTCGCACATTACCCCTGTAGGTAGGCAACTTTCGCGACATCCCCCCCTGAACCCGTCCCTGGATCCGCCCTTGACCAGGAGCCACGCTCCCGCGATGACCCCACGGATTAAAACAACGTGGCCTTCCTCGACCCGTCCACTCCCCCCCCCCCCCCCCCCCCGGGCTGAGCGCGTCGAACCTGAGCCTGCTGGTGTCGTCGCCGGGCGTGTCGCGGAACGCCGTCAACCTGGGCGCCGGTCTCGGCGTCCAGCGCGGCGGTGTCGTGGAGGCCGCGTCTTGGCCGCGCCAGGCCGCCAGGCTGCTGCATCTCCCGCAGCAGGTCGCGGAGCTCGGCCACCAGTGACCGGTTCTCGTTGGCGGGTGGATGGGCGGCGGGCACGCGCACGTAGGCGTCCTGGTGGGCAGCGGCTGCAGAGGCGGCCTGACCTGACGGACCCTCGACCCTCGGTCTCTTGACGGCAGGCTGCTGCGCTTGGTCGACGGCCTACAGCCGGAGGTCCGCGGCGATGGTCTCGGCGGCGGATGTCCCCGTCCCGGCGCATCTCGGGGTTGGCGAGGACGGCGATGAAGGCCCGGCGTGCTGCTGACTGCAGCGGGTCCTCCCGCCCCAGGTGGGGTACGCGGTACGCCTCGCGCACCAACTACAGTACGGCGCCGGTGGCAGCAGCGCCGCCGCGGGACCGTGGAGGGCACGGAGAAGGCGTCGCCCCTTATCGACGTCGGCCCAGCCAAACTCCCGCACCGCGTCTGGGAACTGCGGGTCGTAGATGGCCCACGGCATGGTGCCGTCAAACCTCAGGCCGTGGCGCCGGAGTTCGGGACTGCAAGACGAGCTGGAGCAGGACGTCCGTCGTGTGCTCCTGCCGTCGACGACTCGCTCCAGCGAGCGGCCGGACGCGCCGGACTTTGTCGTGGCGCTCACCTTGTCGATCTCGAAGTTGCCGGAGAGGCACTCGTTGACGTACACCCTGCAGGCCATGGTGGAGGTGCTAGTATTGATGAGGACGCCCGCCCGCGTAGTAACTTGGCCGCCAGTGCTGTGGTTGCTCCTCCACGCACCCGTCTGCATGCACGCAGCGAGATGCAGCGGCGGCCGCGACGCGAAAGAGCACACTGCAGCAGGTCGCGGCTAGGGTTCGAATACAGGCCGCTTGGGTTGACTTCAGCCGAGCAGGCTGCAACTGTCAGTGACGTCTGTGCGGGACGGCGGCCGACGCAGCGCCCCTAAACAAGTGGTGAAGCCCCTGTCCGTGGTGCCGTGGCAGCCGACAACTGGCGAGGTCCCTGCCGCTGGGGGCCTACCTGAACTCTAGCCAGGCCGGAGTCCGAGATGAGCAGGAGCTGGACGACGCGCTGTCAGGGCAGTTGGCGTCGAGCCCCCCAGAGCACGCACCGAGTGCGTGGACGAGGCGGACACCGAGACGGTTAGGCGTTGCATCAGATCGCCGCCAGTGTCCGACGGCAGTGGCAGTGGCGGCCTTCCTCTTTTAAGTCTGCCAGGGTTGGCCAGGGTGGCCGGGCCGCGTCTAGTGAGCATTGTTGAGATAGAGCAGGGCAACAGCAACAGGCGCTGCAAAATAACAGCATCCAACACGATGTCTTCTTCGCGATTCCCTATTGCAATTACGACTAATGACGGTGGTCCTTTCGGAGTGCCCTACAACGACATGGGTAGAGCACGTCGATCGCAGTTGCACAGCCTGCTGGAATTTGTGTCGGTAAGGAGACCCTCTAGATACAGTACTTTGCGTTGCTTCACTGAGCGTCTCAAATGCAGTTTCCTTCTTTTTCATGTCAGAGTGATTTGAGCCGCATGCGCAGTGACCTAACGAGGCTGCCGGATCGTATTAACGCCATGGAGAAAATACAGGCAGTTCTAGAAGATGAACTGGCCCTAGAAAATGCGCTAGCTGTTCCTGACGTTGAAATCACACCACCTTCGCAAAACGTAGGTAGTAAACCGGTCATTCTTACACCGTTAGCGTTCAGGCTCATTGCTGGTGCTCGTACAGGGGGGAAGTCAGCGCCAGCGGCATACGCGGACGCGTGGTCGCAACGGACAGCGCTCTAGACGGGCACAGGGACAGCAAAGGGCTCCACCACCGTCAAGATCAGCGCAACAGACAAGAGCACAGACACAGCACCTTCGACGGCAGCAGTTGCACTCAAGACCCCCCGCTGCCACCAAAATGATCCAAGTGCCCAATTTACTGTAGCATCAGTGGAAAAGAAAAGAAACGGTTTAGGCTCGACTCCAAAAAAATTCAGGTAATTAGATTGAAGGCTTTAAAGTTTTGGAATGAGAGCTGTGCACGAATCCCAGCAACACGCTCGCAAAATGAACCCAATCATTTAGGAACAAGGCGCCTGCGCAGCAGGCGGGGTAGGCAAACCTTTCGACAAGTCAGTTAAGTTGTTGCCTACCTAGGAATGCGCGGGCGCACTCCCACCACACTGACTGCATCCCTTCGATTTACTTTAATTCCAGATACAGTTTCAACACTGAATCACCCAGCACAGCTTCCTGCAGAAGAAATTCACCATCTAGATCCTCCTCAAGCCCATATTCCCCAACCACAGCGCGCACCACAGCCCGACGGGCTAACTGGCGCAAAGCGTTGCGCGGTACAGATGCGCGTCGTCTCGCTGGCAGGGCTTGGTGGTTGAGTCGCGGCGGGAGCGTCGGTATAGACACCGACAGCGCCAGCCGAGGACGCCGTCAGACCCAGCCACGCGGCCCGCGGCCCGCGGCCGCCGGCTTCGTTGTCCCGCTGGTGGCCACCGCGCTGTTGCTGGCGCGGACAGCTCCGGCCTGTCGTCCCGGAACTCACGGACTGCTTGGACCTGCACGACATCGAGTCAAACCGCCCCACTGCGACAGGGGGACTGGCTGACGCAGACTGCGCCACCATCGCCTGGGACAGGAGCGTGGCGTGCGGCCGTGGGGGTGATCTCGCCCAGTGCACCACCCGTCCCTAGTGGCCCCCTTCTAGTCCACGCTCTCGGTGTCGGCACGCTGCCGGTGCCGATGCTGCCCGCGCGGCGCCCCTGGGACAGAGGCCCTCCACCGCCCCGATGCGCCCCGATGAAGGCACTGATCGGAATCACTCTGCAAGCCTGGGAGGGAGGCGCCCCCTCCAAGGCAATTAACTTGACCCTCCGAGCCTACCGATTCAGTACATCGGTTTGTCGCTGTCTCGGTCGCACCCTCAGGGAGAGCCCCATGAGTGCGGTAGAGACAGCGACGAAGTGATCCTTCTGAACACAAAGAAAAAGAGTACATAAGAAAACGGTAGTGAAAAAGCTTTTTCATCAATGACCAGAAAGTGGTGTTCCCTTCAGGTGACCAACATAAAAGCAAATTTTTAAATGCTTAGCATAACAGATCTGGACATGATAGAAAAATTGAATGCAAAGACAAACATTATAGAGGTAAAAAGGAGTGAAAAAGCTTTGTCATCAAGGTCCAGGTGGAATTCCCTTGAGAGGTGATTGTCATTATAAAAATATTTTGAATGCTTTACAAAAGATAGAAAAACTGGACGCAAAGACAAAGATTATATAAGAAAAAAAACTAGTGAAAAGGCTTAGTCATCAAGGACCATAAAGTGGTATTCCCTTGAGAAGTGACCAACATTACAACAAATTTCTCGATGCTTCACAAGAGATCTTGACAAGATAGAAAAATTGAACACAAAGACAGAGAGTACATAAGAAAACGGTAGTGAAAAAGCTTATTCATCAATGACCAGAAAGTGGTGTTCCCCACCAACATAAAAACAAATTTTTAAATGCTTAGCAAAACAGATCTGGACATGATAGAAAAATTGAATGCAAAGACAAACATTATAGAGGTAAAAAGTAGTGGAAAAGCTTAGTCATCGAGGTCCAGGTGGTATTCCCTTGAGAAGCCCCTCAGGTATCCCGTCGGGGTCTGGTCACAAGCGAAACATTCTTCCCTCCAACCGAACTTTTTCGCATCCTCTTTTTCTTTAGCAATACATTTGTAGCACGTCGGGTAGTGGCCACATGGCTGGACGATAAACATGCCACGGTAAAGTGAGCAGTTGACACAAGCATTACCGCGGTCCTCTGGCACTTCTCGGTCGCTCAACACAGCCTCAGGCAATTCTGGGCCAAAGTCGCACTCTTCATTTGGCTCCTCAGGTCTGGGGGCTGGTGGCTCCTCGACTCGCCCCCTCTTATTCTTAGATCCTAGCGGTCTCCCAGCCTTCCTCCGAGGTGGTACAGCGACACCTATAAAAACAGATCCAAAGTGTTTTAAACGTAGTTAAAAAAAGTGATAACTAGCAAATGATGCTAGAAGCAGAAGCAGAGGAGTAGACAGAGAAAGAAGTAACATACCTGAACAGCTGGCTGGCGAGTAGTTGGAGCTGCTGCCAACGTGCCACATGTTGGTGGGTGGCCAGTGAGAAACACCTGAAAGATGACGATATTTTGTTAAACAAGGCTTCATCTGGTCAATTCCGCATTCAGTGGTTAGATGGTGAGTATACAAGTTGACGTGACAGAGCAGAACAATCAATAGTGACCAAGAGCAGAACGGACTTAGGCAGATTAATCACCAAAGGGTCAATCAATAAAATTAATCTGAAGATACTCAAACTTGAGGGTGTATGAGAAACTAAAACTTACCAGAGCAAGAAGGCCCGGCCGGCATGGGGGAATGTCCTTGTCCATTAGGCGGCCAATGAGCAGCACCTGAAATAAGAAGAAACTTCGTTAAGAGGAGAGTGAGAAAGAGTGAGTGAGAGGGACAGAGAGATAGAGACTGGCATTTAACTTCGTCATAATACTGCGAGTTTAACTGACGGGGCAAACCAGGGCCATTCAGCAGCGCCCAAAATGGACCATCGACGATTTGGCCCATTTTTGGCTCAAATGTTACCTACCCATAGGTAAACATCGGGGTAAAATTTCAGCCACCTAGATGTCGTTTCATAGGAGTTATGGGCAATCTTAGTTTTTGACTTTTTTTCTTTAGTGGTTTTTGACCAAATTGCTACATTTTCCAAAAATCCCTCTCAAGTCCACAGTTTTGCCCCTAGTTGGCTGAAAACTCGTTCCCCACCGTAAAATTGCATGAGGAATTCGATTTCAGGGCCGAAATGGACCCCTGGGCAGTCTATCATAGAGAAAAACGCCAGTTTTGACGAAAAATCACTTTATTTAAGGTTTTACGTCGGTGCGTTTTAAACCTACACCCGAATCCAAACTTGGTCAACTCTATGCGGGAAATCGTACCTCACACTACCACCTAAAATAGCACGGCTCGACATTTGGGTGGTATGGGTATGGTTTGGGCGCTGCAGCCTAGGGAACTTTTCAATTATGACCAAACCAACAAACCAACAAAAACTAGCAAATTTCTCCTTACGGCGAGGTCAACCCTCCTGCATTGGCGGTTTCGGGTTCAACTGAGGCCCCGCGGTAAGATATAAGTTAGAAAGGTCCTTCTTACCCCTCACTACCATCACTGACCCTCTGAGAAGCGCACTGAGGTCACTTTTGGGTCCATGGCTGCAGCCAAAATGACAGAATTGACGAAACGCCTGAAGGGTAGGCAACTTATCCTACGCGCCTGAAGGGTAGGCAAATTATCCTACGCATGAGGAGGGCTGTTCTGGTCTAATAAAACATGTAGTGGAACATCTGCTTCTTATATTTTGAAGAGGATAATGATCACAATTTTGACAAATTTGGCAGTTAGATAAAATACTAAGCTAGGAGCAAAACTTGGCCCATTATACATTGAGCTAATATCGTAAGTTGCTGATCATTACACTAAACTAAGAACACAACTTTGCTTAACACATGGGAAAAAGTCCAGACGACCATCCGGGAACACCGCTCCCGGACAAATCCGATTTTCCGATTTCGCCTCACAGAATAGTCACGATCATGAGACATATTTTTTTGGAACCACCTCAACGGAAGACGCAAGTTATTTTTTGAACGGACCTCGTACGATGAATTTGGTACGGAAACATGATTCCTGGACGGTCGTAAGAGACATGTCCTTTCCGGGAACACCGTTCCCGTACGTAAAAGCAGCCCCGCAAGCTCAATGAGGGTATTTTCGGAATCAGCGGATCGAGTCCAGGCCATTCGCACACTTTTCGACTTGGTTTGAGCTGTTACAACCAACTCGATTTTGGCACGGCCCGATTCTGCTGCACGTCAAGAAGGCCGTGTGGAAATCGGGTTGGTTGTAACAGCTCAAAACAGGTCGAAAAGTAAGCGAATGGCCTGGGGTCCCTCCGCTGATTCCGTAAATACCCTCATTTAGCTTGCTGAGCCGCTTTTGCGTACGGAAACGGTGTTCCCGGACTGGACATGTCTCTAAGGACCGGCCGGGTACACGGTTCCCGGACTCAAAAACGGCCATACGAGCTTCAAACTTAGACTTTTTGCGTTTTCTTCCTTTTTTTCGTAAAATTAAATGATTTTGGCACTCACTTCGATCGGGACCGTGTTCCCATATATACTGCGTTCCTGCATCCAATGTGTCGTTGGCGTCCACACGGGAACCCCGTTCCCGTCACTGGGCATAGCCCTTGCAACCGTCCGGGCACGGGGTTCCCGGGATCTTTTTTTCGGCTGGTTGGTTTTTGTTATTGCATGATTCGTGCTTATATCTAGTCGCGAGGTCTGGGAGATGCAGGGTTTGGTCAAAGTAGACTCCGGTGCTGAGCGGAAGTTTGCCCAAAACGGGTCCGGTCGTGAATGTGTTAAGCAAAGTTGTGTTCTTAGTTTAGTGTAATGATCAGCAATTTACGACATTAGCTCAATGTATAATGAGCCAAGTTTTGTTCCTAGCTTAGTATTTTATCTAACTGCCAAATTTGTCAAAATTGTGATCATTATCCTCTTCAAAATATAAGAAGCAGATGTTCCACTACATGTTTTATTAGACCAGAACAGCCCTCCTCATGCGTAGGATAATTTGCCTACCCTTCAGGCGCGTAGGATAAGTTGCCTACCCTTCAGGCGTTTCGTCAATTCTGTCATTTTGGCTGCAGCCATGGACCCAAAAGTGACCTCAGTGCGCTTCTCAGAGGGTCAGTGATGGTAGTGAGGGGTAAGAAGGACCTTTCTAACTTATATCTTACCGCGGGGCCTCAGTTGAACCCGAAACAGCCAATGCAGGAGGGTTGACCTCGCCGTAAGGAGAAATTTGCTAGTTTTTGTTGGTTTGTTGGTTTGGTCATAATTGAAAAGTTCCCTAGGCTGCAGCGCCCAAACCATACCCATACCACCCAAATGTCAAGCCGTGCTATTTTAGGTGGTAGTGTGAGGTACGATTTCCCGCATAGAGTTGACCAAGTTTGGATTCGGGTGTAGGTTTAATACGCACCGACGTAAAACCTTAAATAAAGTGATTTTTCGTCAAAACTGGCGTTTTTCTCTATGATAGACTGCCCAGGGGTCCGTTTCGGCCCTGAAATCGAATTCCTCATGCAATTTTACGATGGGAAACGAGTTTTCAGCCAGCTAGGGGCAAAACTGTGGATTTGAGAGGGATTTTTGGAAAATGTAGCAATTTGGTCAAAAACCACTAAAGAAAAAAAGTCAAAAACTAAGATTGCCCATAACTCCTATGAAACGACACCTAGGTGGCTGAAATTTTACCCCGATGTTTACCTATGGGTAGGTAACATTTGAGCCAAAAAATGGGCCAAATCGTCGATGGTCCATTTTGGGCGCTGCTGAATGGCCCTGGTTTGCCCCTGACGCAATCGGCGATTCGCAACAAGCACTCGGCTGGCATTTTGGGCGGGCAGCAATAGTCAAGGTTTAGAGGAGAAATACACTTGCGCGGGCGAGAAAGACGAAGGATCTTACTTCAATAAAGAGTGAAAATAGGAAGTTTCAAGTGGACGGGAGAAAATAAAAAATGGCGGCTCTAGACAAAGGACCCTATCCTAACGCACACTGTAGGCGCCAAGACACTGACCTTGAGCCGAAGACGCGGCAGGCGCATTTGGCGATGGGCTATAGACCTGTTGATGATAGTACGGCTGCTGCACAAATCCGTAGCCATGTTGGGGAAAAGCCGCCTGCGGCTGCGGGTACATTGCCACGGCCACTGCAGCTTGCTGATGAGGAGGCTGTCCACCTTGAGGTTGCTGCATTGGCTGCGGCGGACCGATGGGCCCAGGACCACCCGCCTGCGGCTGCGGGTACATTGCCACGGCCATTCCAGCTTGCTGATGAGGAGGCTGTACACCTTGAGGTTGCTGCAGAGGCTGCATAGCCACTGCTGGCGGACCACCCGCCTGCTGCGCGTGGGGCCCCCCAGTGCCCTGAGCGTCCGCAGACTTATTCTCCATGATCCCGTCCAGATTTCACGTTAACGTACGTCAGCTCCCCACAAGAGTCACCTGCACACTGACGGCAATGCCGGCCGGCTGCCAGCCGGCCGGAAGGACCGCAAAAAGTACAGCTGAAGTCAGTCAACCAATGAACATAACCCCGCCCCCCCCGAAAAAACATCAACAAAGGTGACCTTTGTACTACTTAAAACAGCGCTAAATGTCAAAACGCAAAGTAATTGTTTTTTTTTTAGAAGGAGAAAGTAGTGTCAGTACCCTAAAAATCAACGGTAGTGAAATATAACCGACGAAATGGGTCTGTTTTGACTGGCGTTGTTTATTAGTGCAGTGACACCACACCTCTACGCCTCCGAAATCCCATTACAAATTCTTGCACATACGGAAAAGAAGAGCGGTCTTGTTGAGCGAAAGCTTATCTCGAGGCTTTTCTAGCATTGTTACATGCATGGCTGTTTCCGTGTGAGGACCCTTCCGGACGTGACTGGAACGTAATACGAGACTTGAACGTACAGAGGTTGGTGCACATACCACTTCCGGACGATTCGCACATCCGTTTGGGGTTGGCGGTGCGCGGCGCCCTCTTTGATTGCCGATTGTCGCGTTGCTTAGAGAAGCTTACTTTTTTCTGTAAATAACTTCGGAGCCATCCCAAATTTGTCTCCAGTTAGGTCCAATGGACACCTCACACACTCCCCAAAATGCGCCAGTTGGATGAATTATCGGCTTATCTGCGTGTGAGTTCGAATTACCCTTACTCCTTTTTTGGTATGTGTCTATCCTTAATCATTTAATGATTGTCAGTCTCAAATGCGTCGTATCGAGCGAGATCTGGTCCGAACCCATAGAACTGGCTGAAAGGTTTACAATGCTGCGACGAACGGCCGAGGTGGTAGATTCTGAGCTGAGAAGACTCCAAGGTACAGTGGCACTGGTGACATGACTTGACTTTAAGGCCCGTCTTGTAGGATTCATTGAAGCAAAGGAAAACCCTGGATGGCGTATTATGAAGCACTAATTCTCTCAATGCTCAAACGTCAAACACTTTAACATTTGCAGCAAATAAATCAGTGAAACAATTTTTCTGGTAATAATCCGACAACTTCCGATTTCATAATAGGAGTGCAAACAAACTATTAGTCATTGACAGATTCCAGAGCACCATAAATGCTGAACGAGTCATGTCTTTTTGTCCCCCTGAGAATTTGTTCTTTTATCAACCTGAAGGCATATAAAATACCATTTACACCTCCACTAAATCATAGGCTCTTCTGTTTCAGAAATGTCAAAAAACCCCACTCATCAGAGGCAGGGCAAATGCCAGCCAAGCAACACTCCCATTTCCATTCTCACCACCAGAATCCAGAGGGACTTTGCCAGACAACCCGAGGAACCAAGGTGGTAGACCTAATCAGCGCAGGTGGAGGCCATGAAGAAGCAAGAGAAAGAAATATTCCTGGCACTTGTCCATAAATTTGAAGTAAACAAAATCGTGCAAACAATTAGTTTTTTTAACTTGCAATAAATTTTCTGCCAGCTCTGATAAGTGCTTCTCTGGAAGTGTACTGTTCTGTACTGACAACAATAAATATATAATTGTGGTAAAAAATGAGCATTTGGGCGATTTGCCTTTTAAAAAAAGGGGAAATTTGATAGCACCTTCACCCAGGTAATAAACATCAACAAAAGAACAACTCCAAGCCAGCATGAAACCCATTTTTGAGTTAGTGACATGTGTGAATTTACATAGCTTTTGTACTAAAGACTGACTACTCAGTTTAATTCTTAAAAGAATGATAGTCTCTTTGTGTCTGCAATGCATAAGATGAAATGAAATGAGGAACCTTAAATATCAGAGTTATTCACAAACCTGCTGTATTTCGAAACCCAAAATGAATTATCACAACAACAAAATGGAGGGTTCAAAAAATTTTTAGCCAAAAAAAATAAAAATAAACAGAAAACCCTCGATGAAAGAAGGCACTTCAAATACATAGATTGTGTCAACTACAAAAATACAGGCAAAAATACTTCTTGTTGTTCATAACAAAACACCCCCAACACATTTTGGGAAAAAAACATAGGAAAGTTCTGCTGCAAGACCATGAGAGAAAGGAGACCATTACCCACAAACTCACTTAAAAATCCACAGGACTAGTTTTTGAAATTTTCTACCAAAATTTAGTTTTTATGGGGCAATGGTCCTCCTCACAACAATAGTTAGATGTTCCAGCCTAACCGAAAACAAGATCATAAGGTGCCTGGAGGGTACGTGAAGCACTTCGCAGGAACTGCAAAATACTTATTCTGTTTTGGTTGAGGCTGTCTGTAAGGTTTCTGATCCTTTCATCATTGTAGATAGTCGATACTCGCACTGCTCTACCAGCATCTCGACCATCTGAAAGAGCATGGACATCCACCATGAACTGATCCTCTTGAAGGAGAAAGGACCCTGGAAAGAAAAACAAGTTTGAACAGATTGTATCATTAATATGATCAAGGCACAAAAGTTATTACCAATGCATGCAACTTACTCCATTAAACGGTGCTGTAAAATATTATCTTTTTCCCTCATCATAAGCAAATTGTTTGCGAGCAGACTGGACCCTCACAGGTACACTGTGAAGAAAATCTGAGAATTTCGGAAGATCATAAGTACAGTTAAGTAACCAGGCCCACAGAATGCTGAATCTGTGAAGGAAAAGTAGTGACACATAAGACCCTGACATTGACAAAAGTGAAGTATGGGGAGCTGTAATACCATTGAGAGAAGACTCACCTTATTTGATCCTTGTCACAAAAGATGATAAAAGAACACTTTTGGCTGTGGATGTAGTGTCAACCAAAGGGGCAAATTAGAGACTAAACGGTGGTATTCATCTGTCCTTGTTAATTTGAATGTTCAAGGTGTGTCCCACTCCAGAGGTAACAAGATCTGTGAAGCAAAGGCATGATAATAGTAAGCAATATTAATAATTGAAAGAACAAACTGATCTTCTGAATGCACAGAATGGTTGGATTGACAACAATTGCTACATGAAATTCACATGACTTAAAGTTCAAAAACCCGCATGACCTTACAAACAAGACGATGGAATTTCATTTGTATTTGGGCACAAATAATTAACCTTTTCATACTCGTAGGTAACATAAGGTAACAAAAATGGATTTTCCAATCAAGCTATGAATATCTATTTTGCTCTACAGCTGTAGATAATGGTGGGTGGTCATGATTTAGAAAAAGAAGATGAAATAAATAGATAAACTTAAAATCCAGGTTCCCTCAAAACTTATTTGCATCAGCTTCCAATCAGAATTAATCTGGAAAACAAGAGACACAGCAAAGGGCCTCCTGGTCCATGCACTGAGGGTCATTCTTTGTCAGATCATCACAGCCCCAAACTTAAGTCTCAGGTTGGCCTAGAAACATTTAAAAGTCATTAAGGGTGCTCCTTTGACCCTTCCTACAGGAGGATTTGACTAGGAAATTTTTTTTCTATTCTTAATGAGCTTCCACAGTTTTAAGGTTTCCGCTAAATGCCGAAATTGTTCCAACATTTCTCCAGAGGGAACCATTCCTCGTATCAACTCCCCGTAATGGTTTTTTTTTGGGGGGGTTGACAAGTAATGCAGAAAAAGTAAAAATAATACAGGAAGATGGTCATAAGAATAACCAAAAAACGTTAGGGAGAACTACTAAACATAAGTTAAAAATTGAATTTGCCAAAATACGTTATACTGGTATGGTGATGATATTTGGTGAAAAAGTACCTCTTTAGTGGTCGACCAATCCTGAAAAGAACTCATGTCCAGATCGCACCTCCTTACCCTGATCAGGGCCTGAAATATGCTTCTGACGGATCGTAAACCTTTAAGAATGGCATCCTAGCAGCCTTATCATTCCGAAAGCCACTAATGTGCAATGTGAATCACTTCCAATTCAAAATGATATTTTGGTATCAGGGTAACAGTTTTGGGTGTGAGGCTTGGCAATCGTCAAGTACAAGTGTGTGCATGGCACACTCCAAACTACTACATTCCAGCCAAGCTCGCTGAACGGTTGATTCTGGGGAAATTTTGGGAGAAACTCGGAATTTAGGGGAAGCCATAAAACTATGGAAGCTAATAAAAACTAGACAAAGATTTTCCCAGTCAAATCCTCTTGCGGGAAGGGTCAAAGGAACGGACGCCTTCGACTTTTCAACGATTCCTGAAGCTTAGG
>NW_023144625.1:911107-918537 GCF_012932325.1 Thrips palmi | reverse complement strand
TTTAATTTTTTAAATATAATTTTATGTTACTTTGTTTCAAAGCCTTATGCCACAATTTCTTTTGTAGGTTTTGTTTTTGAAAACAATCTGCTTGAACCAGATTTTAACCAATCTATCACTTTTGACTCTGCAATGGTCAATGATGATCCCTCCTCCAGCTCTAATTATGATAAGCCTCTCTATGAAGGCGCCAGGATCACAGTGATAGACACAGTTTGTGCAATATTAACTTTTGCTCGGACTGAACATATAAGTGCCATCGGACTTGGACGACTCCTCCAGCTGATGAACCTTCTTCTTCCAGTTGAAAATAACCTTCCAACAAGCTAGGGCCCGCCCTTCCGTCGAACCGAGTTGCCAGCTCCGCTTCGCTGCGCCGGCAACTCGGTTCGACAGGGGGCCGGCCCAGCTTGGCCTGCCGGCGGCCTTTTCTCGGGCCTTCGGCCCTCGCATCAGGCCCAACTTGGCCAGTCGAAGGCCCGGGCCTAGGCCCGCTCGCATCACACACACCGTGAGCGGGTAAAGCAAAGTTATCGATGTACCATCGTGACTCAGGCCCGCCCTTCTATTCACAATATGCAATAGTCCTTACACTTTTACTCCAACTGTCCTTAGAATATGCCCGTTTCATTTGTCTCTTCGCCCTCATAGGGATCGAAGTGCCGGAAACTTTCCGGAAAATTTCCGGAAATTTTTCGGAAAATTTCGGAAAATTTCCGGACCCCTGAAAAAGTAGGAAATATTGGAAATTTTGGTGTTTTTGAGTTTTTGACTCATTAATGCACGAATCTGTCTTTACGTTTTCCTTAGTGTATTGAACGATACATTTTACATTGTGCGAGCGACATGTCTCCCTCAGCCCTCTCGGTGTCACCTATTTCAGTTTAGTTAACCCAAAAATACACTTCTATCAAAGTTTCCAGTTTGAATTTTACGCCTTCACGCGCGCTTCCGGTAGGAGAAGTTGGAATGGCAAACGCACATATGCGTGCTGCGCAGAGGGCACAGGTTGGTACTTGTGTTATCACACCAGCGAAACCGGCACGGGAACGAGAGTTCAAGTAAAGGCTGGTGTACATTCTATATGTTGTACAATGAAGATTCTCCATATTATGGTGAAAATGTTCCATATCATGGTGGTGCAGCTGACCTCATAACATACCATCAGAAATTTCGTTGGTATTATGGAGAAAATCTCCACCATAATAAGTTGGTGCAGCTTTCCACTGTAAGACATTATTGCAGTGTAGGCCATCAGCCAACTCCCTCCAGGCCGACGCGGAATCTTAGGTCTAGGAAGTGAAAATGCCAATCGCTAATGTGACTATTTGACTGATTTGACCGATTTAGAGGTGGTCTTAGTTACCATGAAAATAAATAATTGGTTCCTTAACCTGTTTATCCGTTTGTTTTTATGGATAAAATTTTTTTCCTCCTTATATTACATTTTAACGCAAAAAGTCAAAATTTCTAGGGATCGAAGTGCCGGAAACTTTCCGGAAAATTTCCGGAAACTTTTCGGAAAATTTCGGAAAATTTCCGGACCCCTGAAAAAGTAGGAAATATTGGAAATTTTGGTGTTTTTGAGTTTTTGACTCATTAATGCACGAATCTGTCTTTACGTTTTCCTTAGTGTATTGAACGATACATTTACATTGTGCGAGCGACATGTCTCCCTCAGCCCTCTCGGTGTCACCTATTTCAGTTTAGTTAACCCAAAAAGACACTTCTATCAAAGTTTCCAGTTTGAATTTTACGCCTTCATGCGCGCTTCCGGTAGGAAGAGTTGGAATGGCAAACGCACATGCGTGCTGCGCAGAGGGCACAGGTTGGTACTTGTGTTATTACACCAGCGAGACCGGCACGGGGACGAGAGTTGAAGTAAAGGCTGGTGTACACTCTATATGTTGTACAATGAAGATTGTCCATATTATGGTGAAAATGTTCCATATCATGGTGGTGCAGCTGACTTCATAACATACCATTGAGAATACTATACTTAACAGATATTTCGACAGAAATTTCGTTGGTATTATGGAGAAAATCTCCACCATAATAAGTTGGTGCAGCCTTCCACTGCAAGACATTATTGCAGTGTAGGCCATTAGCCAACTCCCTCCAGGCCGACGCGGAATCTTAGGTCTAGGAAGTGAAAATGCCAGTCGCTAATGTGACTATTTTGACTGATTTGACCGATTTAGAGGTGGTCTTAGTTACCATGAAAATAAAAAATTGGTTCCTTGAACCTGTTTATCCGTTTTTGTTTTTATGGATAAAATTTTTTTCCTCCTTATATTACATTTTAACGCATAAAGTCAAAATTTCCAAATTTTCCAAAATTTCCAAACAAAATGGAAATTTTCCACTTTTCCGGAAATTTTCCGGGAACTTTGAAGATTTCCGGGAAACTTCAATCCCTACGCCCTCATTCCGAAAATACCCATATTTGCCATGCTACTGCAACTCCTTGCAATAGAGGCACAGCTGGACCGCAAAACGAGTCCGTTGCACTTTTTCCTATAACTCATGATGGCGGGATCCTGGACCCCCCTTCCGACCCCTCGTTGAGGAGGTCTTGCCGAGACCTATCCAAAACTTAAGTAAAAATTTTCAGTCGGTCGACCCCCTTTTTTGAAGATCCTGATGTGACTAATAGACGAAGTCGGGCTCCTGGACCCCCTTTCCGACCCCTCGTTGAAAAGGTCTTGCTGAGACCAATCGAAATCTGCAATAAATTTTTTTAGTCGGTCGACCCCCTTTTTTGAAGATCCTGATCCGGCCAACTTGTAAAAGCGGCCGATGGGGTCGGGACCAGGTCCATTCATCTTGTCTAGTCGCCCCGATTCCAAAAATACCCCTATGTGCCCTGCTAGCATCAATAATGGCGGAAATCCCCCTCCCGCTCATGTAAACCATGATGCACCTGCAGCAGCCCTTGTGCGACCCGGACGGGATTTGCACCACCGGATTATTTGTTTGGACGGTACTCCTGAAGTACCCTCCAAATCTGGTTACTCTAGCTCAACTCCTTCCTTGTACACAGACGCCAACAACAACAACAACAACAACACACACAGACACAAAGGCAAATGCATAGGCCCTCCCCCTATTTTTTGAATAGAAGGGCGGGCCAAAAACTACTGAAAGCTTGTACTCAAATTTTCCAAAGGGTGATGTTGAATTCTTTCTACATTACTATTGCAACAAATGTTGGGGCTTCCTTCCTTCTAAAGACAGTGTTTGCTCTGAATGTGAAGTGGCTAATAAGAAAGTAGAGTACTTCATTACTTTTTCAGTAGTGAATCAACTTCAAAATCTGTTTAAAAGGAAAGAATTTGTTAAACTACTTGAGTATAAGAAAAATAGGGTTAAGATTAACAAAGACAATTATGAAGATATTTTGGATGGAGAATTCTACAAACAAGCTCAACAATTTTTGGAAGAAAATGATTTGACTGCTACTTGGAACTCAGATGGGGTGTCATTGTATGAGTCCAGCAATTTTGACATTCATCCTTTTTATTTAGTTATAAACGAGCTCCCTCCATCTGAAAGATACAAAACTGAAAACATGTTGCTTGCCGGAATCTGGGGCAGTAAGACCAAGCCACATCCTAATATTTTTCTTCAGCCAATTGTTAAAGAGATGGAAAAGTTGAAAACTGGTGTTAAGGTTGTTAATGCAAACTTGGGTTGTGAACAAACCGTGCGTTTGTTAACATTGTGTGGCACTTGTGACACTCCTGCCAGAGCCATTTTTCTGAATATGAAGGGTTTTATGGGGTATGATTCGTGCCCATTTTGTTTGACATCTAGTGAAAAATCCAAGCGTACCGGTAATGTGATGGTTTTTCCATTTGAAGAAGATTTAGAGCCTCGAACAGATACCAACTATAACCTTCATGTTAATCAGGCCACTGAATCTCAATCCGAAGTAAAAGGAATTAAGGGCCCCTCTCTTCTGTCACTGATGTGCATGTTTTCAATTTTAAAGTCAACAGCTGCAGATCCCATGCATTGTGTGTTTTTAGGAGTACAAAAGCAGCTCTTAAACTTGTGGTTTTCCAGTTCACAGGATTATTCCCTGTCTTCTTCTGTACACAAAATCAATGAAAGGTTATATAATTTACCAGTGCCCGATTTCGTTCGAAGGACAATTCTAGGTGTGGATTAACTAGCCTATTGGAAGGCTTCTTCGTACAGAAATTTCTGTTTTTATTTTGCCTTACCTGTTCTTAAAGGAATCATGAAAGAAATTTATTATAGTCATTTTGTTCTATTTGTTGAAGGTATTTCTCTTTTAAATGGATCTAGTATAAGTGATGCAGATATCTTGCGAGCAGATGAACTTTTATGTCAATTTGTTCAACAATTTGAAGTTCTTTATGGTGTGCGAAATATGTCATTCAATGTCCACCTCCTTAGGCATTTAGCTGAATGTGTCCGTAACATCGGCCCTCTGCACTCAATTAGTTGCTTCATGTTTGAAGATTTAAACGGACGGTTGGTTTGTATGATTCATGGGACCAATCATGCTTGTTTGCAAATTGCACGAAACTTGGGAATTATTCAGAAATTGCCTGGTGTTGTGAGTTCCTTAAATAATAGTCATGCAAAAAGTTTCTGCGAGAAGCTGCTTTACAAATGGAGGAGACATGCTCTTAATGAATGTTTAGAATCTGGAACCTTCAGTGTTGGTAATTACGACAAAGCTGTGCTCCATGGAGATTTATTAACTGCATTACTTTCAACCCTGTACTCGACTGTTCCTAAATTTGCTACTTTTAGTCGCTTGTTCCACTCGAAACAATTGTACGTTGCTGAATCCTATTCAAGAAGTTCACGTGTATCCAGCTGTGCTAAGTACCAGTCTGATAATAGTTTCAGTTTTGGAAAGATCTTAACCTTCCTACGCTTAAATGATCATGGTACACGCATGTTTGCTCTTGTGCAGAAATTAACTGTTATACCATTTTGTGAGAACTCGAGGGTTTCTCACTTGTATTTTTCTTCTGATGGAGGTCAAGTGGACTTAATTCCGGTGTCTCGCCTCTTGACTGTGTGTTTTTACTATTCTGTTAATGAGGAAAACTTCATTGCAGTGCCTCTGAACGGGATTGAGCTAGAATAATGTTTAATGTAAAAAGGGTTTTCATTATTTTTTGTGGAATTTAACTGTTAAAAATATACAGAATATCTAAGTAATTACCTATCGTTTTAATATATATGACTGACCTGTCCATACACATTGAATACAAAAACCAAGGACTATTTGGAAGGGAGAGCGATTTGGCAATACCCCATGCCAGTAACCCCCCGGGCCCCGCCCCGCCCCGCCCCGCCCCGCCCCGCCCCTCTAAGCTGCAAAACATATCGCTTCATCGTCGTTTTAGAACGACGCGATCGCGACCACACTGGCAATGATCGTACTGAGCTTTCTACCGTCGTTCCGACAAGACGACAGAACGACCGGGGCGCGAGGGACTGATCATTCATGACGTGGGAGATGGGGGGCGTCTTAGTGTGGTCGGATCATGGTCTTCCGAGAACGACGAGAACCAGACGGCTGTTTGACCCGCTCCCTCCCCTCCCGTGGTGCTCTCGGCCCGTCTTTCTACGGACGTTAAACGGTCGTTCTGCGGTCGCGATCTGGTAGCGCATTTCGTCAAAACCACGACCGAAGCGAGACGATACAACGACCGGGGCAAGACGCTAGAGCGACGCCTCAAATGGTCGTTCCGTCGTCTTTCTCTCGTCGCTCTGCAGTCGCGGTCCCCGTGGTGCGACCGTCTCGGTCCCGTCGTTCTCAGACGACGATAGAAAGGACGCGTGAACGACGGTAGCGGGCGTTTTAGACTTACACGGGGGGTCATTCCATCCTACTTTTACATCCCGTTCCATTGACCCTCTCCGATTTGCTCCAAATTTTGGTCAAATGTTACCAACCTATAGATAAGTCGTCCACCAAAAAATTAGACCTCTACCATGCATGGTTTGGCTAAAAACGCATTTTTTTCATTTTGACCATTTTTTCTTAAATTAGTGTAGGTTTTTACGAAAACGGCTATAACTTCCTTTCTAATCGCAAGACTCCGTTTAAACTTGGTACTCCCACTCAAAATTGAACAAGGAATCCAAATCTGCCGTCGGATTGGACCTAGGGTCACCCACAGTTGGTCAAATGGCCAAAATGCGAAAAAAATTGACATTTTTGCCAATTTCCAGCTGCAACACTTACAGGGCTCCTAGACAGCTCAAAATCTTCAGAAAAGTGCCCTCCTTAAGAATCTGAATGCAGAAGTCCCAGTATATGCTTCCTAAGGGTCCGTTTTTGACCAAAACGCGAAATACCGCCCAAAACCGCTTGTTCCCACGGACGCCACCTGGGCGGCACGGGTCCCTCCGCGTGTTTTTAAGGACTAGCTGGGTCATTTTGGGGTGCAGGTGGGCACCCCGCACTGTTAAGTACTCTAGAACGAAGGCCCACGCGCCTCCAAGGTCACGCAATTAGGCGCACATCACGTATTTTGGGCCCAGATTCGGAATAAGCACAGGAGCGCCTGGGAGGTAGGACATCCCGTCGACCTCTGCAGTGTTGTTGGTGGCCTGCCCAGGAAGGGTGCTTCTGTCCGCCGGTGAGAAGGCTGAGAAAAATTTGATGGGAAGGGTAAAATTGAAGAACAGAGAAAATTTTTCATTGTGTCTCTTTTGTTTTTTATTAATATTCAGATTAATTTTGTACACCCCCTATTTTCTACGCAGCAATTGTTGGCGGCTCCTGGCACGCAAATTTAAAATATGAACTACGAATGTTGGCAGTTCACATTGAACTCATTTACTCAATCAAGTTCACCTTACACAAAAATTCAGGGAAAGGTGCAACGTACACCATGTACACTGTGGTAAAAAGCTACGGAAAATTCTGTAAAAAGCTTGTGGCAATTCTCCGTAACCCTCTTGTCAGTATTCTCCGTAGGCTCTTACAGTATTTTCCGTAGGAACACACAGTACTCTCCGTAGGACCTCACAGCGTTCTCCGTAGGGCTATACAGTCTGCCAGGTCCTACGGAGAAGACTGTGCGGTCCTACGGAGAATACTGTACGGCCCTATTGAGAAAACTGTAAGAGCCTACGGAGAACCCTCATGGGAATTTTGGGAAGAGCAGGGAAGTCGCCACTGGGAGTTCCAGTCCCGGAACTCAGCGGACGAAGCCACTTTGCTCCCACTTCCAGGAAATTCCCGAAAGTAACATGTTTTTGGGAAATCGCCGGAAGTCAAAAATCTCTCTTCCATTGACGTCCGAAGACTTCCCCAGACTTCCCAGTTGCTTCCACCGACGTCCGTGCCACTTCCCGAGACATCCCACCCACGTCCAGGGACATCCTACGACTTCCGTTTACATCCTGCGACGTCCGACCCACGTCCAGGG
>NW_023144625.1:893168-910607 GCF_012932325.1 Thrips palmi | reverse complement strand
AATGATGCGACACTAGCGCCACCTAGCGGATGATGCACTAAGTGTAAATTTTTTGCGGTAGTCAAATGCTTTGCTCCAACTTCACTCAACGAAAGTGTTATTTAATACTACTAGCATGTAATATTATGTTTTTTTTAAAAAAGGGTATATGAAGGACTTAACAAAATTACTTTGTTTTAAAAATTTTAAAAAAAAAAATCAAAACTCAAAATTTTTTCTACATCTTTTATACTACAAGCAAGAGAAATCCTATGTAAAGTTGTAGTCCTCTTCATGACAAACTTGCATTTTATGCCCAAATTTTTAATTTTAAACTATCAGTATAAAAAATGTAAGCGCAAAATATTTTGGACCTTTGCGACAAGTCATTTTACATAAACTTGTCGCAGACTTAAGGTTACTTTGTCTTTTTGGGGAGGCTAACTTTAAAAAAGGGGAAACTTGCAAAAATTTTTTTAAACAGCGAACAACTATACCTTTTAAAGTAAAGCCAACTGTATTAGCTAAAAACCCATAAGCGTTTGCTTTTAATCTGTACTTTTTTAAAGGGAGACGACAAAAAATTAAACGTAAACCTCAACTGCTTTAAAAGCAATGAAGCAGCCACTGTAATTTTGAGTTCCCCTAGTGGTATGTACCTTTTACTTGATACAACTAGAAGATTGCAAAAAGAAGTAGGGAAAACGTACTAGTTTTGAGACATAACTATCAACTTTTAGTATGTCGATAAGAGAATATGTTTAAAATACATACTAAGTACGGAAACATACTAGATGAGAGACAGTTTTTGAATATTTATTTTCAGCAGTCGCTTTATTTCCCAGAAATGGATATTAAGTAAATTGTAACTGAAACTTAAACTGAACCCCCAAATGAACTTCAAATCAACACTAAAACTACATTGTAAAATGACAGAAAACTACAATTTCAACTGAAAAGTGGAATTGTATTTGTTTTCGTTTCTTTTTAAAACTAACTTTAGTTGGGGAACTGCAGTTTTGGTACTGTAGCTAAAACTACATTTTTAACTAAAGATCCTTCCACCCGGGTCAGCATCCACAGATGGCTTCCCAGACGCCCTCTATTGCAGGTGCGACTTATTATGCCCCTCAAGGCCAAGCGGGCCCTCCTCAGCATCCTCAGATGGCTTCCCAGCCATTCACTACTGCAGCTGCGACTCATTATGCCCCTCAAGCCCAAGCGGGTCCTCCTCAGCATCCACAGATGGCTTCCCAGCCATTCCCTACTGCAGCTGCGAGTCATTATGCCCCTCAAGCCCAAGCGAGCCCTCCTCAGCATCCACAGATGGCTTCCCAGCCGTCCCCTACTGCACCTGCATTGACTACTTATGCCCCTCCTCAAGCCTAAGTGGGTCCTTCTCAGCTGCAACAGATCGCCCCTGGGTGATTATCAGCGTAGGTTGTCATTTTAGCCCGAGGATACTTTTGAAATAAAAGGTTCCCGAAAAAATTTCTTTTTGCACGGAGGCGATATGGGACTACTAAGAAGGGTAAAAATACGAAGCCTCCGCGAAATCGGCCCACGGGTTTAGAAATGACAGCCCAAAAAAGATTGGGAGAAATTTATAGTTCATAATCAAATTTCAAATTGCTGTTTTTTCAAGTTCTAAGGCTAGGTAACGGTCGTAGATTATGCCAAAGAGTGGTCAAAACAGAAGTAAAAGAAAGTAAAATAATCCCCAGCTAAGTGCACAGCACAGCGCTGAACAGAACAGAGAGAAGCGCCGGGCAAAGCGGCAACCATAGGTGTATGGGTGCCATGCGCCGTACGGCAATTTGAGGTTATGTTCGCCATTTCCCCTAAAAAAAAAACGATTTAAATGCAGGTCTGAGGAACTGTGGTGCCTATTAAGTGCACATAAGTGACGACACAATTCATTCTGATCAATCTTGTTACGGGACAACCTGATTTTTATGCTGAAATATGCAGTTTGAAAAGGGGTGGACGGAGTTCATTTCTTGTACCGTTTACAACCACTGTATCTCGCCACGCACTGGTCGCTAGGCTGAGATACGATTCTTCCGACCAAGCGCTTATCAAAGGGGCCACTAAAACCTAACTTTTGAAGAAATCGGGGCACTTTTGGAACTTTGGGTTTTTCGAAAAAAGGGGGGTGGACGGAGTTCGTTTTAAAAAACATACGCAGCGGAATCGAAGACTAAATTCCACTTGGACTCCCTTCGCGCAACACCAGCCAGCTGATTCTGGTGGTGGCGGATGGAGAACTGAAAGATGCACAATTCCCGAGTCGGGTCGTGTTATTAAAGCTATTTTGGCGATTGTGGTGCCAAAATAAGCACTGTGGACGGAGTTCACATGAAAACTGGGGGAACAATTTTGATGACGTGCTGTTTCACGCTTGTTGCTTTCAGAAAGTCACCGTGGCCGATGATTTGACCCCACATACTTTTTCTTTCATGTTGGTCAGAAGAAAGTCTGCTTTCATCTCGCAGGAGGTTGTTAAACACCACTTTTCGAAATCGACTTGGTGCGGGGGAAGTGGACGGAGTTCACTTTTTGACCACTTCTCGATATTATTAAGGCCGATTCAGAAGTGGCAGCTCAAAACTCAAGATTGGGGGTGGTAAAGGACCCCAAGGGGCGAGCTCAAAACAAATTTCAACATCCTATGTGGTCTAGTTAAGAAGCACTTCCCCTGGGAACGCGAGTGACAACCTACGGTGATAATCATCCCCCTGTGCCAGCTCATTATGCTCCTGCAGTGGTGCCCCAGTTTCAGCAGATGTCTCCGGCTCAAGCTTATCTGCCCCAACATCCAGGAACAGCCCCGGCAATGCAGATGCCTTCACCCTTCGCCTTTCAACAGCAGCCTGCATTCTACTCAATTTTTAAACCCACAACCATCAGTCCCTGGATCTCCAATGAGTGAGTAGTATACTAGGGGTACGCGCCGTTTACTGTGAGCGCGTAGTGTGGCTGAGCGACGCGAATTAGTTTGTGCACTTCGGACTTTAGTTAGGTAGACGAAATGTGCAGCTTGTGGGCCCATCTTGAGTGAAATGTAGTTCTGGGGTATAAATGGAAGTGATTTTCGTTATCAGCACAGAAAAAACTGTTGGGATCAACGTCAAAATCAATTCCAAAATTTTGGTCCAAACTTGGTCAAAATTTGGTAATGCGTGAGTCTGGGAAAGCTTTGGAAGTCATTTTTGAGTTCAGCGCACCAAAAACTGCAGGAAACAATATAAAACTCGATTTGAAAATTTTGGTCCAAAATGACCTAATTTGGGATGGAAATATAAGTCTAGAGTCGAAATGGAGGTGATTTTCGTTATCAGCACACAAAAAACTGTTGGGATCAACATCAAACTCAATTCAAAAATTTTGGTCCAAATTTGGTCAAAATTTGGTAAAGCGTGAGTCTAAAAAAAATTCGGAAGTTATTTTTGAGTTCAGCTCATCAAACACTGCAGGAAACAATATAAAATCGACCTGAAAATTTTGGTCCCACATGACCTAATTTGAGATGAAAATATACGTCTGGAGTAGAGCTGGAAGTGGTTTTGATAATCAGCACTCCAAAAACTCCAAGAATCAATATGAGATTCGATTGAAAAATATCGATATCAAATTGGTCATTAATGGGTAAAGAATGGGTCTGGGTTGGTCTTCATGGATCACCCTATGTCGTCACCAACACCCTGATGCCACACCAATGCGATTACTTCAGTCGAGTAACATTCCATTGCCAGCATTGAATCGCTTAATTAGCTACTCGTCTGCTTGACTCACTATTCGATACATCTTTTTCTTCAAACTAATGAATTTACAAATTTATTAGTTATATTTGAGAAGCCTTTTGTCATTCTTTCATTTTAAACCAGTGAATTAAACAATATAGACTGGAATATGTAATCTTGGTTTATATTAAGCGACTCAGTTTAGGGCAGGCTGATCCGAAGCATTCGACGGAGAACAGGTTTTGTCAAATTCAGTGAATCGTCTCATAAAGTCAAATGCAGAGGCCACTTGTTGCTCAATACACTGTTAGGTCGCAGTTAGTGGCCTGACTAAGGAAAAGGGGGGCGGCTGGTCTGACTAAGGCGAGGGTCTTAGTCAGGCCAGAGGGCCTGGCCTCGGCTACCTGCACCTCCACGGCGGCGTGGCGGAGCGTGGCGGCATGCCTGGGTGGGGGTGGTGGGGGAACCCCGACCGGCCGGGTGGAGGCCGGCAGTGCCCGGCTAGAGACTGCTCCAGGATCGCTCCCTCCTCAGCGAGCCTCGTGGCGTAGTGGTACCGTCCACTGCCTCCATACTGAAAGCCGAGGTTCGAGTCCGATTCTACTAATTCTTTTGCGACGCCGGAGCGAGCCGCCGGGACCTGTCAAACCCTCATCAACGGCCGGCTATAATCCGGCCTGACCAACCCCTGAGCCTTAGTCAGGCCACCAACACCTTAGTCAGGACGGGACCCTAACTCGACTTAGTCAGGCCACTAAACCCGACCTTACAGTGTACGACAACATAATTTTCCTTATTCATGCCTCGTGATATTTTATGTTTAGAGTAAAAGAATACAGTATACTATTAACATTGGGCTTACATTCAGAGAGTCAGCTTTCAAACCATTACCAATACTTAGTTCCAGTTGTCAGACACAAACTTTGGTGAAGTGAAAGGAATCGTGTCATTAAATCCAATTACCAAGTCACCCACCGCTCAAAACCTGAATTGTCTCATTGAACCCAATATCAGTTCAATCTGTTAGCACTAAATATATTGATTATTTATAGCACTAAATAAGATCAATAGATGTTAGTACTAGAATATTTATGTTAGCTTGCAGCATTGCAATAGAATGTCATTTCCCCGAGACAAACCAAGACAATTAACATTTCTTCTAATTTCAACAGAAGTTATTCATGCATTTACCTGATTTGATTTACTATGAAATTTAAAAATAAGGATAGTATCAGAGAGAATAAAGTCAGTAGATGCACACAAAGGCAAAGAAAACATTCTATTAACAATCCACAACTACACTCAGTGCACTGACCTGAAGGAAGATTCCCCTGTGACGGGGGAGGGGGAGAAGGGGAAAGAAACACGTAAACCATTCTCACATTTACTTTCCGTATTTTCCACTGTTGACACTCCGGAAGGGTTTCAATCATTCTAGAATGTTAACAAACTATCTCAGTACCTATTTGAGAACCCCTTTGCTCTTTAGTTTGTTTATTTGCATAAGTGCCGTCCCGTCTTGCAGACGGCTTGCAAAACGCGGCAGCCGGTATGAGAAATTGGTCAGCCACACGCTGCTACCAACCTAACCACGCTAATTACCTAGTTCAAAACGATGTTTTGAATATTTCAAACGATCATAATTGTTCATCTGAAATAAACTCCCCCTGTAGGATGTTGAGGAGACATCAGGTGTGAAATTTGGATACTATTCGTTCAGTAGTTGCTGAGAAACGTGAGTGATTACATACAGAGAGACAGAGGGACAGACAGACAGACGCACGACCAGTCACTTTTTGGAGCGCCCAAAAACGGCAAGGGCTTCGCTATCGCTCAGCCAAAAATTTTTTATGCATTATCTGCACAAAAAGTTTGAAGTCAACATTGTTTTTTTTTATTTTCCTTACAGCCCTCCGATCGAGCCGGGTTCCAAGGGTCACTTTGCCCTGGGAGAGGAGGGAGCGGGCAGGAAGGCCGAATGTTGTGGAGTCGGCTTTGCGAAATTTATTTGATTTGGGGCTGATTCAGCCTGGTCCGCAGCATCGGTTCAAAATTTACCAGGTACTCCACCCCCTGCTAGCCATGTACCACTTCCCAATTTTCAACAGTACATGCCACTGCTGCAGCAAGCTCAGCCTGCTCATACCTTCAATTGGCTCAGCCTGCCCAGCTTGCTGCCCAGTATGTTCCGGTGTCTAATGGCCATGGCCAATATCAAACAGCTCAGCCCCCCTGCAGCCACAAACCCCTCGACTGCTGCTGCATCCTCGCAGCCAAAACCCAATGCCCAACCCACAGCCAGCGGGAAACTTCCCTACGGCATGCTGTGTGTGTAGGGAGAAAATCCGGACGGGTTTTTGTGGTGCAGACCCCCAAAATGTAGGCAGTGTTTTGATCTGGTTTTTCCTGCTCGTCGGGTTTGCCCAGATCCACGATGTGGAAAAACCCTTGAACCCTGATCTTATGTTCGCGGAGAGTAAGGCAGCAATATTTTTCCCTGGCTTCGTTTAAATGGTCCTGGTAATTCTTGTATCTTGTTCTCGGGCTTCAAGAGAAAAGGGGGTTTGCCATCTTGAAGTTTTTTTTAAGTTTATGTTTGCTCAAATGAGCTATTTTATCGTTTGTACTTGGTTATGATAGTTCCTAATGTTCGCTTTATTTTTCCTTATGGACAACTATTGATTCGTACTTTGTAAATTTTTATATATTTATACCGTACTATTGCTATCATGTTCTGTTTTAATTTTTGACCAAAACCTTGAGTTTTATTAAAAGTGAAAGCTTATGTTGTGTTCCCTTTGTTTCCTCCTGACCCATATCATAATCAGCTGCTCTTCACCGAATTTGTAAATTTCATTAGTAAAAGTTGACATGGTCATGGAAAATAAAGAAGACTTGCAGCATTATGCCCACACAAATAACAGGGTCATTCCATGTAAACTCAACCCAGAGATGGAATCAATGTCTCCGATTTTGATAAAATTTTGCACAGAGGTCAAAAAAAGTGTCTATAACACTCCCCTAAAATGGTTTTGGAAAATTTTCATTTTTGCTTTTTGGCGTTATTTTTGGTTTTTTGACCTTTTTGGTGTAGTGTTTTGCGGAAACAAGCCTATCTTCCGCAATTTTTGAGCTAGAAAAAAATTTTTTTTTTTAAAAATGCTCAGAATGAAACGAGGAATCCAAAACTGTTATCAGTTTTTGGATTTGAATTTTTTCAAATTTTTTTTTTAAAATGTTCAAATTTTGAACGTTAAAATTTTTTGTGATTACCAATTTTGAAAAACTTGAAAACAGAGTTTTTTGTGCCTTATAGTTTGCCTAAAAAGTGTGCAAAATTTGGGGGGGGTGTTTCGCCTCGTTTGGACAATAATTGACAGAGTGTGGAGAGATGCGCTTCAGTAACTTGCACAAACTTCGTAAATACGCTGTCCCAGGACGGTTTGGCTGTCCCCTGCACTCAACTTAAGCCCCATCCCTCCTCAACTTTTCGTGTGATAAAAAAAAAAGGGTTTTTTTTGATAATTTTTTTCGAAAAAAGAAAACTTGAAGATGATTTCCAAATGTTTAATTAATTAAATATTACATCTCTTTACTCTCTTGTTGTTTTTTTAGGTTTGCCTTGACCTGGAACAAGAGATATGTAGTTGTTATCTGAAGTGTTAATATATCTTTAAACAATTCAACAGCAAAATGACCTTTACCGGTTCGGGAGGCGATTTTTGGTGACTCGGGCTGTTGTGACTTGCGCCTTTTCTTTTCAGCACCTTGCAGCCTTAGGTTGACGGCGATTTCTGGAGACCCAGCCTGTTGATATTTTTTTTTTCTTGTTTTCTTCACCGCACTACTTTGCAGCCTGAAAAGAAAAAGGGAAAAAAAATTTAAATTTGATGCATTATTTTTCATTTCTAATATTCTCAAATGTGTCATATCTTTTACCTTGTGCGAGAAGCAATTCCTGTCATAGCATCAATGTCGTCTTCTCCCAGTCCCTCTTCTTCCATTTCAGCTGGCCCCCTGGTTGCACGGAGCTGGAGTTTGCGTCCACTTGCAGACGAAGAGAGGAGTTTCATTTCTATTTGCTCCTGTGACCTTGGAATGAAGCAATGATGGGACCGTATTCCTTCCAGACTAGGTGCAGATAGAAATCTTTTTGCAATTTTTTTTGAATGCATAACTACTTCTTTGCTAGATACGTAGGCACATGTTATTTTCTCAAATCTATCTTTTCCCCAAATTGTACAGGTCTTCGGGGGTTTGTATTTGGTTGTTGTAGGGCCGCTGCAGACTTGCTCTTGTGGCATTTCTTTTCAAAGTCCCACCAAGCCCGTCACTAGGGCCCTTACCGTGAGAAGTCGCAAAAAAGTGCCATTCTGCATGGACTCCGTAGTCATCATAATGCCTCAGAACTTTTTGCATGTTGTACCGATTTTTGTACTGACCGGTAAAACCGTCAGAAAAGTAATAAATTTTTTTTCAAATTGGGCATTTTTGTTTTTAAGAAACTGATAAGAACTTCTTAAAAAATTTGCTTACTGTAGTCGTAACATGTTTTAAGTGATCTGAAATGACAACTAGATTCAAAGGTTCCACTGTTTTTGTTTCAGGGTTTCTCCAGTAGCAGGCAAATGGATGAATGGTGGCTTGCTCATTATTCCAATAGGCGCCCTGGATAGCATCTTGGATTACAAAAGACATGTTCTCGGAGAAGTCAGCCACTACCAGAACTTCGTTCTCTTTCAGTCCATTTTTCATTTTCTCATAGTGTTGTGCCTGCTGCTTGACAACGTAGTCGTGGTGTCTCAACTCTGGGATCGAGTCCAATAGTTGTTCCACAAATTCATCTGTTGTTTGATGTATGGTCTCAAGTGAAAACCTTCCTGTTTTTTCATTTTTTATCCACTTTTTGTATGTGATTTCAAAAATAAAGTTCTCAGCCAGCAGATTTTTTAAAACTTCTCCTACTTTGGATATTCCAGGGGATTTTTGGCACGCGCCGATGTGACAGTCTTCAAGAGGCACTTCACACATTGTTTCGGTAATGAAATTGCGGTAATGTTCAAATCTCTTTTCTTCGCCTAACTTTAGGCTACCAAAAACAAGCACCCATAAACATGAGCTTAAAGTTCTGATGTACCATGCACACACAAACTGCATGTGTACCAGGGGCTCCTGCTAACACGCAGTGGCGTGGCCTCAGTGACGCAAATCTAGAGAAGCCTATTTTAAATTCAGGATGCTTTGTTTTGAAAAGGTCATAGATTTCCTTCAGGTCACCAAGAATCAGTCGCTTTTGCACAAGAGACCTAGTTCCATCGTTTGCTGTCACGCTTATGCATTCTTTTTTTCCAGCCATTTCACGACTAATCTCGGGAGCTCATAAAAGTTTTGACAATGTCTTCAGTTTCAGGAGATAGTGCCTTTCCTTTCTTGGGATTTGGAGTGCACAAGATTCCTTGTTCAGCAACTAGTTTTTTTGTTACTTTAAAACATGTGCAAGGTAGCTTGAAACTCTGTTTTAATTTGGGCGTTTGTCCAACTAGCAGGAAGAAACCCACAATATCCTTATTTTCTCAGCATAAGTTTCAGAGTTTTCGAATTTATCCTTTAACTGATTAACCATTTTTTTGCCCTGCCTTCTCAAAATTTTGTGGTTTTTTCAGTAGTTTTTCCAGCAGCCTTGTTCAAAGTGTCTTTCAGCAAAATTTACAGCGAAGCCGAATTTTTTTTCTTTGTACTTGTTTGAGGTTTGCAGCTTTTTTCGATCAGCTGGAGAGCCTCCGAAGAGCCCCGTTCCCGTGTTCCACCGCTGAAGCGCCACTTGACACCCGGGGAAGGCACCACCTCACCGGAACTGGCATCACTGATGTCCGACGTGATGGAGGGAGGCGCCGACGCTGGTCCGCAGGGAATTCCCTTGCTAACCACGAAGCCCGGAGCCGCAGGAGTGCTGCTTCAGCGGCTGGTGTTGGGATTCGTTGCTGGCGCTGAGATGGTCGTGAGGTGGAGGGGCAGCCGCCTCGTCCTGCTGCGGTGACTTCACAGCAAGGCGGCTTTCACCTCCTTCAGGCACGATATGCACAGTTTTTTTTTCCCCCTACAACTGCTGGTAACAATGAAACGCACTTGTCATGAAGCTGGGCTGAGACAGGTTTCAACGAGCTGGGGACATTCTTCAGGCGGTGGGCTTCAAACGGGTCACAGCAGAATTTTGGCTAACCGCGTAGCAAGTGATGAATTGTCGGTAATGCGATCCACAAACTACGTTCACTTCGCACTCGGCTCTTTTGTCCAGTAGTTCAGCGTGTCGAGGGTCCAGAGTCTTCCGATACATGAACGGACGCCCAGAGCACTGCAAGTTGCGGCGAGTGCCGACGGAGCACCGCAGCATCTTGGCGATTCGCGAACCCCACGCACGCACGCACGCACTTTGGGACGCAGCCCAATCTTGTCACTGCAGGCCCGCAGGACGCACTGACGCACTGGCGACTGCCCCCCCCCCCCGCCCCGCCCCCCCTCCCCGCCATCCCCTCCATGCCCCCCGCGCCGCTCCCCCCGAACCGACCGGCGCCCGGCTGTCCCGGCTGGAGCGGCAGCGGCAACCCCGCCACGCAGCCAGCCAGCCGGACGCCGAACAGCCTGTCTGCTGTCGTCGGGGGCCGGCTGGAAATGTGAAGAGACAGTGAATAGTGCCAAAGAAAGAAAACTCGAGAGAAATGCCGATGCGTGAGGGGGGGCTGGCGATTGTCGCCCGCGACGAACCCAGGGGGGGAAGGGGGGAGGGGGGGGGGGTACTTCCAGTTGGGGAGGTCAAGTTGAGTGCGGGGGACAGCCAAACCGTCCTGGGACAGCGTATTTACGAAGTTTGTGCAAGTTACTGAAGCGCATCTCTCCACACTCTGTCAATTATTGTCCAAACGAGGCGAAACACCCCCACCAAATTTTGCACACTTTTTAGGCACACTATAAGGCACAAAATACTCTGTTTTTTAAGTTTTTCAAAATTGGTAATCACAAAAAAATTTTTAAAGTTCAAAAATTTTAACATTTAACAAAAAATTTGAAAAAATTCAAATCCAAAAATGATAACAGTTTTGGATTCCTCGTTTCATTCTGAGCATTTTGAAAAAAAAAATTTTTTCTCTAGCTCAAAAATTGCGGAAGATAGGCTTGTTTCCGCAAAACACTACACCAAAATGGTCAAAAAACCAAAAAAAACGCCAAAAATGCAAAAATAAAAATTTTTCCAAAAACCCTTTAGGGGGGTGTTATAGACACTTTTTTTTGACCTCTGTGCAAAATTTCATCAAAATCGGAGACATTGATTCCATCTCTGGGGTTTAGTTGACATGGGAAAGACCCCAAGGTGTTGCGATTTTTGTTTTTTTTTTGGCGTTTGGGTTTTAATTTGAATAAAAAAAAGGAATGGAAGGGGGCAATTTCCTTTGTGCAATTTTAAAACCCCTGCCCGCATTCGCAATTGAGCAGAGAATTGACGTTCAGCAAAGGGTACGCAAACGCGCGCGCCGCTGCCGGCCCGGAGCGGCCGCCTGAGCGGTAGGCAACCCATCACGCGGGGACCCAAGGGGGAAATAGGCAGCCCACGCGACGCGACGCGCTGGCCACGCACTGGCGGGGGAAGCCCCCTGTCCTACTAGAGGCTCGGTAACGTCCGGTGAAGGCTGGCCTGGGGGTCGACGTTGTCTCCAGACTGGCTCTCGGGAGTTTCTCCCCTTTTTCTTGGTGCTCGCTCCCCGTTGTCTCGGCTATAGCACTCCCACGCTGTCTCCGCCCATTCTCAGATATGTCTCCACATTCTGTCTCAGTTCTGGATTGAGGATGACTACTAAGGCGAAAAAAGACACCGCTGGACATCCATGAGACAGACGCTGTCTCAAGAGTGTCCCCATTTCCAACTCGAATCGGTCTCAAATCTAGCTCGCTATCATCTCCTCTCTGTCTTCTCGACGTCCTAGTGAAGTCTCAGAACAGCCTCCCGCGTGTCTCACGAAAGTCTCTAGTTCGTCTCGACCTGAGACACACTAGATCTACTTTTTTTTGTACGGGTAGGTTTACGCCAGACCGCGTTTTGTCGTAACAGGCTTCGCGATGTCTCGCTGCCCGTTCCTCCAATCCGCGCCTGGCGTACCTACCTTGGCCTGCGGCGCTAGCCTGCCTTCGGCAGGCAATGGCTTGTCCATCGTCGGTTACTTCTAACTTGATGCATGCTGGGGGGCTCCGCCCCCCAGACCCCCCTCCCTTCTAGATCCCTTGTAACTTTTTAACTTGTCGGGGCTGGGGGCTCTGCCCCCCAGACCCCCCTTCTTCAAGACAGAAGTGATCTGCCTGCAGAAAACTCGATTTTTCGCCGTTTTTTAGGTGTTTTTCGGCTATAAAAACTGAACCAGTTGAGCTAGGATAGTGAAATTTCGCGTGTGCCGAGCCAAGGACATGCCCAAAAAGTGTGCAAAATCTCACCGAGATCGGCCGAGCCGTTCAGGAGGAGTAGTGCGGACAGACACACAGACAGACAGACAGACAGGAAAAACTTTTCAACCCCAATGGAGTAACAGGCTTCGCTATCGCTCAGCCAATGATTATATCTTGTGCTCAAAACAATTCAAATTTTTGTATTTTTCTACATTAAATGACCCAGAAATTTTTAATTACAAGTCGAAGCTTACAAAATGTATTGACCTTTTTTGATTATTTTTTTTACAAGGAATCGAATGGTATATCCGGAAGTCGGTTACCAGCAACGGGAAAAAAGTTATATGACATTTTCGGGACTTTTGAACATTTTTGGGCCGATAAATCGCAATGTTGCTCCATCAAAGAGTTGTCTTACGAAGCTGACAGTAGTGTCAATCGAAAGAGAATAAAATTCCGCAACTTTTGAGACCCCAGCCGTTTTGATATCTCATTTAGTTCCCGAGAAATCACCCAATAACCTCTATTTTGGAGCTTCAGTTCCAACTTTGGCCCCCCCCACTAATATGTTCAAATTTTTTCCCGATCAAAACCAACTCGTTAACGGTCTTCTACTATCCCCAAGACTACATTTCGCCAATAAAATTGGGGGGTCAGAATTTATGATCCACCCTACCCTCCATCCTAGATAGAGCTGCTCTATCTACAGATAACACGATCTTGACCCTTGTAACGTTTTAACTTGTCGGGGCTGGGGGGCTCCGCCCCCCAGACCCCCCTGTCTTCAAGACAGGAGTGATCTGCCTGCGAAAAACTCGATTATTCGCCGTTTTTTATGTGTTTTTCGGCTATAAAAACTGAACCAGTGTAGCTAGGATAATGAAATTTCGCGTGTGCCGAGCCAAGGACATACCCGAAAAGTGTGCCCAATCTCACCGAGATCGGCCGAGCCGTTCAGGAGGAGTAGTGCGGACAGACACACAGACAGACAGACACACAAAACTTTTCAACCCCACTGGAGTAACAGGCTTCGCTATCGCTCAGCCAATTATGCATAAGGGAGGGTGGGGAACCATGACCACTTTTTTTTGTGCCTCCCTCTACTCCACCGTGTGGTTCGAAAAGTGAAGTTTCCAGCATGAGGGGATTCATTGGACCTCCAAGGACCTCTTCCACCCATTGGAACATGTCTGCAATGCACGGCAGGCTCACAGAACACTTTGGAAAATAAAACGCAAAGTGGTCATGACACCTACCTTGCACTGCGCGAAAAGATCACGGTAAATCCTGTACTGATTGCTGAGCGAAGCGAAGCACCCTTTTTGGGATTTAGAATAGCTCATTTGTCCGACCCCCCCCCCCCCCCTGATACCTTTAGTTTACAAGAGGTATCTTCCTCTGTTTATTTTTACTACGTATATTCATATGCGTATACATAGTCGAAGCTCCATAGTCCAAGCTCTATAGTCCAAGCTCCATAGTCCAAACTCTATAGATCAAGCTCCATAGTCCAAACTCCATAGTCTAAGCTCCATAGTCCATTTTCTATAGTCCAAGCTCCAAGTCGTACGCCAAGCTTCATAGGCCTTTTATTTTGAGAATAAGATCAGTCGAAAGTGGGTATGATCTTTCGCGAGTAGGGGAAGATCTGTCACGAGCCCGATAGGTTGGGTTTGGGTTTGGGTTGGACCATTTATTTTAGAATAAGATCTGTCGAGAGTAGGGTAAGATCTGTCACGAGTAGAGAAAGATCTGTCACGAGCCCGTTAGGTAAGGTTAGGATTGGGGATCATTTAGTTTGAAAATAAGATCGGTCGAGAGAAGAGAAAGATCTGTCACGAGTGGAAAAAATCTGTCACGAGCCCTTTAGGTTAGGTTGGTTTGGTTGGACCATTATTTGAGAATAAAATCTGTCGAGAGTAGGGTAAGATCTGTCACGAGCCCTGGCTAGTTACTCCAGACTTTACCGTATTTTTTTTTAACAGGCAATCCCGTATTTTTTTACAGGCAACACCGTACTTTTTTTCGATGCGCGGAAACGGAATTGGGTTTCCTTTCCGGATTCTGAGACTCTGGGAATTTTTCGGGATTTTTGAGGTCACCGGAAGTGGTCCCGCACGGCAGGGTAAGTTAGGCGCACTGCCTTAATAGATCAGTAGTAAAGCGGCTTTCATATTCATATACGGGCATTTTCCCATGAAAAAAAAGTTGTCAGATGGTCTAATAAAACTAAGTGGTGTCTGATTTCGAAAATGAAAATTTTCAATTGGGTGTCTACCTGTAAGGGGAACTGGCGTCTATTTTCAAACTGAGCCCAATACCGTAAACCGGGGTAACTTGAGACAATATTTCACGTTTTTTGGGCCGTGTGTCCACGAAACTTCTCTCACCAACCCCGGGTCCCAAATATGTTTTTTTTCTCATGATTACATTCGGTTTGGACCCCACGAATTTTTTTGGGAAATCTCCTAAAATGAGAGTAATGGGCCTCTAAAATTGTCTCAAATTACCCCGTCAGTTGGGGTAACTTGAGACCCCACCTAGTTTTTACTTTGCTTTTTCACGGAAGTGGGTTTTTGCCAGTCCATACTGACTTTCTGAGACTTTAACTCATTTTCAATGAAAAGTACTATTGTGGAATTTATTAGAAGATTTGATCCTTATATTAAGATTTTTCATCAAGGTTACATTTGGTAATTTGAGGGATAACGGCACTTCAGAAGCGCAAAGATTCTCCCATTTCACATCCATCTCTGTCAACTAAGTACAGCGATTCTCTCATTTCATATCCAACCCTGACACCTGTTAAAACATTTTTCTTTTTTTCTACGTACACAAGTCAATTCCTGCAAAAGGGATATAGTCTTAGTCAATTTTTAAAATTTACTCAAAAACCTTAAATATTTTTTCAGTTCTTTTTTTTCAAAAATTTGACGGTTCTTGGGCTATAAGTTGTTGATTTCAATGAAATTTTGCTCTTTGGAAAGGTAATTAAATTCCCCTCTTTTGAGACCTCAAGATTTATTTTATTTATCTGGTCCGTGTGTAGTTTAGAAAACACTCCAACTTTAAGCTGCATATCCACTCGGGACCCTTAACACTGTCTAAAAATGTGATTCCCAATCAAATGCGGCTTAGTTTTGATCGTAGAACGGAGAGGTCCGTTTCTTTAAACCACCCGTAGTACAAGGAGGTGCCAGTGTCAAGTACGCTACTCAACTTCCGTCAAATTCAATGAAATTTGGTGTCTCAAGTTGACCCGCACAGTTACCATTTCTATAAAAGTCAGTATTACCCGATGAATGATGGGTTTTTCCCCAAAACCAAAGCTGCATTTAGAATGTTGAAATAATAGGGTTGAAAGGTACTACAGTCATTTGGGTCTCAGCAAGACGTGTTTCGAGTACCAAGGGAGACTTGTAACACTTCTCTAAAATTGTTAAATTTACTAAAATTAAAAAATCGTTATAGATCCGACCAGCTTGGTCCTAACCCGCCGTTCACACGCTTAATCGTCTTTCCAAACAAGTATGAACGAAAGTGCTAGGGCAGTTTTGACCTCCGAATGTGCCGAGCCAGGTGGCAGCTCCAAAAAGGTGAAAAAGCAGAAGTGTCTCAAGTTACCCTTGCTGTCTCAAGTTACCCCGGTTTACGATAACGGGCTTCGCTATCGCTCAGCCAATGACGATGATGAGGATTTCCTTCCCACACCAAATAGGAGCATCAAACAGGCTGGTCCTGGTAAGCAAGATTTCAGATTTGAAAGATGTTTGTTGTCGGTTCCCTCTCCTTATTTACCATTCTCCCTTTTTTTTCAGAAGCGCAAGCGACACTTAGTACAGTGCTCCCTCCTTCCAAGCTGCCCCCCTCCAGCCTGATTTTTTTATTTTCGCTGTGTACCCTCGACCCTCGGCGAGCTCGCCGTCTGACAGGGGTTTGACGAGTGCAGCCATAAACCCGGACGGTCGCCAAAACGTCGGACCATCGTATGAACCGAAAGGTGCCTCCACAATGGGAAGCAGGTAGCTCGGCGAGCCCGGCAAGAGTCGTGGTCGGCATCGGGCCTCAACGCGATCGCTTTTATTGGCCTCTCGGTGCGCGAGCTCGACCCTCGCCGTCCCTTGCAACACGTGTTCAACTGTTTCTTCTGTTCTCTCCAACCTGGACCTGTCCCCCGAATCCTCAGCTTGGAGGAAGGGAGCACTGTAACCTCAACACCGAGACACATCTTATCCTTCACAGGCTCAGAAAGCATTCGTAGTTTGGTGAGTTAAGTCATAAGTTATGTAAGAATACTCTGCATCAGTGATTTACTTATTTTTCTTTCTGTTTCAGGACTTAAAAAAAGTCATTGAAGAAGGTGTGTACAGTTTATATGTTCTGGAAAATTATGAACGCTCTGGAGGGCTCTCTTGCACTGACAGGACAGCAGTAGTTCATACAGCTGTTGCATGGATGCTCAGGAGTTTACACGTGTGAGTTGATATTGCCATTTGCAGGAAATATAGCCGTAAGTGGCCCATCACACTCGGAATCTCAAATCATAATTAAAAAAATCGGACGGAAAAATTATTTAGAAAAGGCCATGGCACCGAAACACGGAGTAAAGGAACTGCAGTGAATGTCAGTAAAACTGTACACACAGTAAGGTTGGGTCTTGTGGATCCACATAATATTGCCTGGTGAATCGTTGTGTCATTGGATTTTACTCACTTTCCTTTTTATGAATTTTTCTGTACGCCGTCTTGTTTGGGTTCAAAAAGTGAGAGAACGCGATGGCCCCAGGATAGGTTAGACTAAAATGTCGCCAAATCAAAAAAAGTGTAAAGGTGAATCGTTTCGTTATTGGATTTAACTCACTTTCCTTTTTATGAATTTTTCTGTACGCCGTCTTGTTTGGGTTCAAAAAGTGAGAGAACGCGATGGCCCCAGGATAGGTTAGACTAAAATGTCGCCAAATCAAAAAAATTCCAATGCTAACGCATTGCACGGTGTTCCGGTTGTAGGAATCAATTTGAAGTCTGTCGTCTAAACGTTAATCACGTTAATTTTACCGTTATATACGTAACTTTGAATCCTACCGGTATTTTTACATCCCCAAACCTGATTCAGTTAACACAATGACCATCTCAGTCCATCTCGCGATCTCGCGATTTACAGTGCTCATGTTCGTCAAACGAAAGTCATCACTGTGGCAAAAAGCTACAGAAAATTCTGTAAACAGCTTGTGGTAATTCTCCGTAGCCCCCTTATCAATATTCTCCGTAGGCTCTTACAGTATTTTCCG
>NW_023144625.1:869083-892668 GCF_012932325.1 Thrips palmi | reverse complement strand
TTTTTTTGTTCTTCTTCTGCTTCCAGAGTCCCTTGACTCCCACAAATCTGCTAGTGTCTGTGTTTTTTTTTACTTTTCTCTATTAATAAAAACATTTGAAGATTGAAAAAGTTATCATGTTTTATTGGCTGAGCGATAGCGAAGCCTGTTATTCCATTGGGGTTGAAAAGTTTTTCCTGTCTGTCTGTCTGTCTGTGTGTGTGTCCGCACTACTCCTCCTGAATGGCTCGGCCGATCTCGGTGAGATTTTGCACACTTTTTTGGCATGTCCTTGGCTCGGCACACGCGAAATTTCACTATCCTAGCTCAACTGGTTCAGTTTTTATAGCCGAAAAACACCTAAAAAACGGCGAAAAATCGAGTTTTCTGCAGGCAGATCACTTTTGTCTTGAAGAAGGGGGGTCTGGGGGCGGAGCCCCCCAGCCCCGACAAGTAAAAAGTTACAAGGGATCTAGAATGAAGGATGGTCTGAGGGGCGGAGCCCCCCAGCATGCAACAAGTTAGAAGTAACCGACGATGGACAAGCCATTGCCTGCCGAAGGCAGGCTAGCGCCGCAGGCCAAGGTAGGTACGCCAGGCGCGGATTGGAGGAACAGGCAGCGAGACATCGCGAAGCCTGTTACGACAAGACGCGGTCTGGCGTAAACCTACCTTGTTGCATCATCTCGAGTAATGATCTCTTTTACAATATTTTGGATAATCTCATACAGGTAAACAGTTGACGATCAGCTACCCGATCCACACGGCCGTGGACGCGCACGCGCAACAGGTCCGTTAGTCCGTCGCTCGTTTTGGCGCCTTTTAGCCCTCTGAGTGCACCTGCAGGCGTAGGCATAGGCTTTTTTCTAGAACTCTCCAGTCTGAACTTGATCAACTAATTTCAATAGAAGTTAACTTTTTTTCTGGATTTCATCTTCTGTGCATCATGTCCGATCATGTGGAAAACACTGAGTGGGTAGTAATACACTGCAGTGAAATTCTATTACTTAATTGAAAATAATAAAAGAAAGCAGTACGAAGGCTTTGTCAGAGGCATTTCATGTAAGTGCAGTTTCTGTTTCATGTTGAGTCAAGCTTCAGATAGCCTACACCGACTTAGGGTTATGGTTGCTTGGTTTGGGACAAAAGGCACCGCACCCGTCTACGTCAATCCCTCTCGTCACACTGTGGCAAAAAGCTACGGAAAATTCTGTAAACAGCTTGTGGTAATTCTCCGTAGGCCCCTTATGAATATTCTCCGTAGGCTCTTACAGTATTTTCTGTAGGACCTTACAGTCTTCTCCGTAGGACCTTACAGTGATCTCCGTAGGACTATTCAGTCTTCGAGGTCCTACGGAGAAGACTGTGCGGACTTACAGAGAATACTGTACGGCCCTACGGAGAATACTGTAAGAGCCTACGGAGAATATTGATAAGAGGGCTACGGAGAATACTGGCAAAAAAATTAACAGGATTTTCCGTACCTTTTTGCCACAGTGCATGAGACCGATGTTGTCGGTCGAAGCGGGGAACTTGACTATTTTTCCCTGCTTAAAATTTCCAGATGATTCGGCTGCTGACTGCTTCCTTCAAACTGAATAGAACATCTAACCAAACATTCCTCTAGAAGCATTGAATACCTTCGTTTTGTGACCTCGGTGGGCTTTCTAGCTTGACTCTCGACCAGTGAATGACCGTTTGAAGGTCGAAATTCCTTGCGATGAACCAAAAGTTGTCGAGACTTGATTTTTGTTTTACAAGTTCTTTATTGATTTGCTTATCTCGTAGCAAAGCCGGATTTCCAAAATTCCAACATGAAACAGGAATTTTTCTAAAAAAAAAAAACACAAAAAAACACAAAAAAATACAAGAATTTTACCAAATTTAAGTAAAATATTCAAAACGCATTTTCCAAACAGAAAATGCAGCTTATCTATGTATATATTGCCAAATCCCGCTTTGCTAGTCTGTTTGCATGTCCATTGGGCCTTGAAATAAAAAATCACACCTCCGTAAACTTTTTGGTTCATCGCAAGGAGAATTTTTAGTAAACGACTAAAATAACACTAAAACCCTCAGCTCGTCCCGCGTCCCACTCGTCCCGGACCTATCTCGACCCGGGCCATTTTTCGAACTCGTCCCGACGGGGTGGCCAACTCGTCCCGAATCATTGTTGGTTCCAGCCCGGTCCAGCCAGGAGGGCCGTCCAGGCTGGTTACTAGTGCATGCAGCACAGCGTTGAAGCTTACACTCTAAATCAGTACGGAGTTACTTTATGCATAGCTTCTACGGAGGATTGAACATGCTCTCTAAACGCACGAATTTGTCCGCAGCAACGCACACATTCGTGCTTGGTCACGGACAAATACGTGCATTTTATAACGCATGCGCAGTTGTGTGCAAAGCTTACGCACTAAACACTACAAGGTTATTTAGTGTGAAGTGTCACATGGCGATGTGATCAGCGTGGGGCCTGCGTGGGGCGGATCTTCATGGACTCCAGGATTTTCAGCGGGTCGCGCAAACAAAGGCATAGAAGTGTTTCAGGGCGCTCCAACAATATCTGCTTTCGGGCTAGAGGCGCGTCTGCCTTTTCTGCCTTCCTGGCACATTAAGGTGCCGAAAGTCGATGATTCGATTAGATATTTATGTTTGAGAATCTTGCAAGAACGACGAACTGCCTTACCGAAAATAAAAGCTTCAACACAGCGGCCGCATATTGGGTTTTAAGTTCAGAATCAGGAAGATTCCTAAAAGCAGGTTTGTGTTTGGCGCACCCCAGAAAACTTCTGTTTTTGTTAGCATGACGCGAAGCAGTTGTTTATAGACCCATCGTAAAATACGGCCAAGTTCAATAAATAACAATATTTCGAAATATATCATCTTTGGGACGATTTAGGACGGGGACCACTTGGGTTGGGACGGGATAACTCCGGGACGTATTCTGCCGGGTACGAGTCGGTCGGGACGAGTTGTCCTAGACCCAATGTAGCATCTGCTATGATTTGTAGATACTTTATGAGCACTGCCTTCATCTCAAGATAAAGCAAGAAGTGATGAGAGACAATTTCAAAAATATGGTCGCCAAACTCAGCACATTTTTCAATATGGGTTGTGACAGTGGGCCCGACATCTTGCGCATTCTAGTAAACCTCTATGAGGAAATCACCCCTAAAGTGCTTATGAGTGTAGACAAAAAAATTACACCACCTATTGACATCAGAGATGTAAGTAAACCACCCAGTGCTCTAAATATAATATACTAGTGGAGCTTTAACAAAAACAAAATTTGTTTTTTAGGAAGGAGAGGCAGAAGGTCGAATGCGACATACCATGCTGGACATGCCCCTTGTGTGCTAGCAACCACATTGATAGATGAGCTGAGCGATGAGGTGCTGAGTCGCTCTTTCCTGAAAATGTACAGCACTTTGCCTTGGCACAATTGAAGATCCAACCCCTTGTGAAATAGTCTTGCAATTACTTGCACCTTACTTCATAGGTAACATTAATTTTCCTGATGCCTACAAAAGTTTCCTACGATTTCTTGAAAAGAATGTTCATGGCACTATGTGCATCCAAACTGCAAAACAAAGTGCCCATAGCACCTACACCACTTTTGTGAGAAAATATGACAGTATCAAATAACTTTACTTTATCCTCCTAAGCTGACTACTGAGTGAAAGAAATCAAAAATCTTCAGCTGGTGTTGATTTTCTAACAGGATACGAAAGAAAACAAGTTTTTTTTTATTTTGAATCTGTAATTATTTTTTGTAAAACCTTTGGTGATAATTTGATGAAATAATACATTGTATCAAGGTTTTGCTGTTGTTAACTTAAAGATTATTTTAATCTCTCTTCCCTGTCATTGTTTTCTGTAAAAGCTTTGATAACAATTTGATGAACTAATACACGGTATCAAGGTTTTGCTGTTGTCTACTGACAGTCTTTTTTTTTTTAAATCTGTTCCCTAACCCAAAACATTCTACTCAACACAATCACAAAACAATTTACATTATTATGACTTTGGTTACAATCTAATAAATATGAACCAGGGCAGGACGGTTGACCCAAGGTCCAGCAGAGATCTCGATTAAGAATGGTGACAGAAATGTAGTTCTGCAACTAGTCTCGAAGGGCAGGGTGACGGCAACAGCGGAACCTGGAATCACAGAGTTAGAAAAGCCAAATGACCAAACAAACTCAACTGTTTTAACAAAACAGATACCAGCACAAAATTCTAAAGAATGCATTGAATTTTAATGAGCATTGGAAGAAAAAGTACATAATTGGCTGAGCGATAGCGAAGCCTGTTACTCCAGTGGGGTTGAAAAGTTTTTCCTGTCTGTCTGTCCGTCCGTCTGTGTGTGTGTGTGTGTGTGTGTGTGTCCGCACTACTCCTCCTAAACGGCTCGGCCGATCTCGGTGAGATTTAGCACACTTTTTGGGTATATCCTTGGCTCGGCACACGCGAAATTTCACCGTCCTAGCTCAACTGGTTTGGTTTTTATAGCCAAAAAACACTTAAAAAACGGCGAAAAATCGAGTTTTCTGTAGGCAGATCACTGTTAAAAATTGTTGTTTTAAAACAACAACACTATTACCAACCTCGACAACGCTGTTGTTTGTGAACAAGTTTGCTTGTTTTGAAACGACGAATTCGTTGCTAATTATTTTTATGACTTATGCTGTTTCAAAACAATATTTTGCTGCGTACAAACAACCCGGACAATCTAAGAAGTGGTTACTGCGGGGTAACCGGGACTCTACTAGGTCTGTGACCTAATCGGCAATAAAAATTGATGCAAATAAGGCTGTCTACCGGTTTACAAACATCTTGTGGACGAACGACGCAACTCGTTAGTAAACAACGAAAGTCATTTGAAAACAACTTTGATCGCTAAGAAACTTAGCAACATATTTACTGCTAAATTACAATATAATTTTTTACAGTGATCGCTTCTGTTCTGAAGAAAGGGGGTTCTTGGGGCGGAGCCCCCCAGCCTGGACAAGTGAAAAAGTCACAAGGGTCAAGATCGAGCTATCTGCAGATGAGTAACTCCACCCCAAGGTGGACCGAGATCTGGGATTGGGTCATGGATTCGGTTCAAACTTTGCGGGTTCAATAGGTACCACAAGGACCTATCAACCCTAAAAGGAAAAAGGCTTGCTCAAATAGAACCTGAGATATTTGCATATTTCTAAATTTGACTAATTTAGCGTAAAAATGTCGCTTTCTTATTTTTTTATGGTAAAAATTGTTCGCTTAGTTCTGGATTATGTTTTTTCTTTCTAGTCATAAAAAGAAGAAGAAAAATGGTGGTAGGCCAAGTTTTGTACGTTGCCTGGTTTGGCCTGCAATTTTGTCGAATTCATCAAAACTCTCATACCCAAAATACTCAACCTTGGATTTGACCCTGGTACGTCTCATTTCACTTCTTTTACTCTAATAAACAATTGCTATATAGTCCCTACCACCAACGATTCCATATAAGCCAGGAAAATCATAAACACAATTTTTCAATTTTTTTCTTTGACCTATTTTGGGCGCTTTTGTCAAGATTAGGGCTTCTACATGATCTTGGGTGACAGGAAAGATCCTCCCTGCCCTCAATTTATATAGTATCAACATAAACAAAGAGACTCAAACTCAAGGTGCACTAAAAATTTATAAGGAAATTGTTTTGAGCAAATTTTGCAAGTTTACGAGGGGTGTGAGGAATTTAAATCGGAGGATATGTAATGCTTCAGCCAAAAGTGGATTTGTGGTTCATTAGTTAGCTTTCCCTTGTAGGTTTAGTGCCCTTTTTAACCCTGAGAATGTTGCTCCTTGATTATCAGTGTTAAAACCCTGTTTTGGTATTGGGTTGTTGGACTTACTATTTCAACGCATTAACAAAGTAGTGATCCATGATCCATTTATTTAGGTTGCTTGCAACGTGAAAGTTCAACCACTGAGTCTCAATAACTGAGCTTCGTTCCAAATTGGTTTGTAAAATTTTTATACCAACTAGATGACTTAAGACTAAGGGGCTATGGCTTATATGTTGCAAAGAACCTAAATAAATAGACCATTACTTTGTTAATGCGTTGAAAGTGCAAGTCCAACAACCCTATACCAAATCTGGGTATAGACACTGATTGTCATGAAAGAACATTCTCATGGTTAAAAGAGCACCAAACCTACTAGAGAAAGCTAACTAATAAACCACAAATCCACTTTTGGCTGAAGCATTACATTTTCCTCCGAATTAAATTCCTCACACCCCTCGTAAACTTGCAAAATCTGCTCGAAACAATTTCCTTATAAATTTTCAGTGCACCTTGAGTTTGGGTCTCTTTGTTTGTGTTGATACTATCTAAATTGAAGGCAGGGAGGATCTTTCCTGTCACCCAAGATCATGTGAAAGCCCTAATCTTGACAAAAGCGCCTAAAATAGGTCAAAGTAGAAAATTGAAAAATTGTGTTTATGATTTTCCTGGCTTATATGGAATTGTTGGTGCTAGGGACTATATAGCAATTCTTTATTTGAGTAAAAGAAGTGAAATGAGACGTACCAGGGTCAATTCCAAGGTGGAGTATTTTGGGTATGAGAGTTTCGATTAATTCAACAAAATTGCTCGAGTAGGCCAAACCAGGCAACGTACAAAACTTGGCCTACCACCATTTTTCTTCTTTTTTTACGACTAGAAAGAAGAAACATAGGCCAGAACTAAGCGGAAATCTTTTACCATAAAAAAATCAGAAAGCGACATTTTAACGCTAAATTAGTCAAATTTAGAAAAATGCAAATATCTCAGGTTCCATTTGAGCTAGCCAACTTTCCTTTTAGGGTTGATAGGTCCTAGTGGTACCTATTGAACCCACAAAGTTTGAACCGAATCCGTGACCCAATCCCAGATCTCGGTCCACCTTGGCGTGGAGTTACTCAGATGAAGGAACACTATCTAGAATGAAGGGGGTCTGGGGGGGGCGAAGCCCCCCAGCACTAAGGGGTATTGAAATGCACGTTTTTTTTTTAATTCCATACCGGCACACCCGGAAAAGGGTTCATTCTTACCTAAAACCACCGCAAACCAAATTTGAGACCGATCGAAAAATATTTAGGGGTCGCTACAATGGCTGAAAGTTGTAAATTTGACGTAATTTTTAAAACAATACAACTTTCGAGTATTTAAAGCCCTGCGCATCCGGTGTTGGTCCTAGCTTGTTGCCCCAGGAGACTTTTTTTTTCCCGGGATCCAGGCCGACCAAAAGAACCCTACGGGGTGCATTTTGAGCGAATGATAACGGAACTAGGTCCATTTTACGCTCAAAAAAGTGTATTTTTCTCCGGTTTTAGGGTTTTAGAGGCCTACCAAACTTTTGCCTTGCGTCACAAGAAATCCAAACCCGTGTATTTTGATAGAAAAAAGGTTGCTCTTTCAAATGGCGGTCACGGAAACAGTCTACGATGTTTGGTTTAGGCTCCAGAGCCGTTTAAAGTTGAAAAATGGATTTTATTTTAGTGAAAATTAGAGCAAATGTTCACTCGTAGTCACGTGCGACGTATGGTTTGGCCACTAGCGCTACCCGGCGAAGTGCAGGCGGTGCGCTGTGGTGGGAGAAACTTCACGGGCAGAAATGTACGGCTTTTATACGGCTGCTAAATATTTTGAGATCAAAGTAACGCGAAGGCGTTCGAAAAATACCCGGATTTTGTTTGGACTGTGTCAGCCACAATTTGGCCCTTCTGTTGGAAAAAAGGCGTAACAAGCGTTACTATTTCATGAAGATTAACGATGACAATATCATCACTGAATACAAAAGTTTTGGGATCTCCATGGGGCGTCAACAGTTGGACAGAAAAATTTTCATCATCTTCGTAAAATTCTGATATGCAGCCAAGTTTCCACGAAGTACCATCTTCCGTGAAGGTGACAAATCCCTTCACTTCAGAGAACTCCAGTTGAAACTCCTTGGTGCTGATCTTCCTGAGGGAATGCTTTGTGCTCTTGGAATAAAGTTTCATTTCAACAGTTGGTGATGGATTCTGAGGGATAATGGCATGATGAGACTTAATTCCATCAATATCCAAGGCAGTTTCAAACCTCATGCCTAGAGCGCTTTCATTCTTCTGTACATCTTCTGTTGAAACCCACTGAACAAAAACACCTTGTATATTTTCACTCACCCACTCAAAGAATGCACGTGCAGTTGTGATTTGGGGGTCTTTTGCAGTGAGTCTCAAACAATGAAGCATCGTCGTATGTTTAATCATACCACCCAATCCGTCACACGCAGTTTTGCCATGACTGGTGGCGTAATAGTGCCATTCTGCAATAACACCAAAGTCTCTCAGATGGAACCACACATTTGCAACTGATTTCTTGTTCTTATATTGGGCTGCACACCCATCTGAAAAGTATAAAATTTTTTTCAGCTTCACTTTTAAATCTTCTTTGATGTGGCGGATTAATTCCTTCTGAAAAGTGTGGACAGCTGCAGTGCTGTGATCCATATGGTCGGAGATTACAGCATATGGAGACTTCCATAATTTTCCCTCACCATCTTTAAAATATATCATGCAAGGATGAAGAGTAGCCTGCTTATTGTTGAAATACCATCCTTGAGAACTGCTTTGGACGACAAAGGAAAAGTTTTCAGCAAAATCTAAATTTACTCAGGGGGTGGCAACAGCCTAGTGCGCGCGTGAAGCTATGCGCGCCGCTCGGGCCGGCAAGGAGCGGCCGGGCGGCTGGGCCGCGCGGCCGAACCAAATTAAACAGAACTTTGTCAAAACTGCATCGAACTGAGTAAACGAGGTCATTTTTAGATTCTACGCAAAATTTCCTATCCGTGAGTGACAATGGAATGGACTTTTGGATATGTGAAACAGTTCTAAAATCAATTTGAAAACCAAATTTACGGCACCAGACAGCCGACTTGAAGTTTCCCTTTCACTAAAAAAGCTATTTCCGTTCGTTTTAGGTCCATACATACAGCGAGCCGATTGTTGGCCACTATTTTCCGGGTTGCGTGGTACACTTGGAACGCCAATACGACTTCTGTAGCAGAAATGCCGATCCAAAAACTAATTTCCATTTTTGGTCCAAAATTGTATTTTGCAACTTTGGAGGTTAAAAGCACAGTTTGAAATAGGTTTCTCAGCATTGTCAACCTCACTAAGCAACCCAGAATTCAATTCTCTATCGCCCTGCTGTGTTGGATTTGCAAAAGAAGGTCAAACTTCTAATTGAAACGAAAAGGCCCGAAGCGCTGCAAAACCGCCAAAACAGTTCAAGTATTTTGTGGAGCTTAATGTGTGAAAACTATTTCTCAGATTGTAAATCCAACCACACCGCCTTGTAGGCCAGTCAATTCTACAGCTCCATTGTAAGTTTCATCGCAATTTACGAAAGAAAATAGTCAGGAAAAATGGCAAAAGCAATGGCAATGCTACCTCACCACAACGTCATAACGTAAACAAACGCAGTAACTCCCGCATCATCCGCAGGGGGCAGCACTGTCGCCCAGAGGGAATACCCTACTAGTGGCTGCGTGAGGGGTTGCCTACTGTCACGGCGCTCTAGAAACAGCCTCCCCAGCTCCCCCGCCAAGGGTGAGATGCTGGGCTGCGCGGGGCAGCGCGAGTCCGCCGAGCTGCAGGGCGCGGCATGTTATCAGGGCGAGGGGAGGGCAGGGAGGGGGGCGTGGGAGGGGTGCAGGGGTTCACGCAAATCGCTCGTCCTCCCAAACGAAAAATATAACTTTCTGGGGTTGACATTTTCGATTAGATGAAGGTTCATGGCATATTTTGAGCCATAGTAGGTCCATTTTGATCTATCTGCACCAAGTTGAAACCATATTTTGATGTTTGAACCAAAATTATGCAAAACTGAAACTTTGTCTCAAACCTGGTGAAATAGTTTTATTGAATCGTTTTTTTCTCCTCTTTCCAACGGTGGTCTCGGTTTTTCGATAGGACGAACCAGTCCCGAGATATCGGCCAAAATGTGTACAGCCGTAACAAAAAGTGAAAAAAGTTTCAAACTCCACTACTCCTACACCTGAAGGAATTCGGCCAAAATATTTTAGGGTCTTTTTTAGGGCCACTAGGACAACAATTTCTGAAAGTTTGGTCGAGATCCGGAGATGTTGCTAATCGGAGCAGGTTGACTTCACGTGGAATGACCCTATGTTCCTTCCCTGCAGCCTTTCCTCCTCCGCCGCAGCCAGCCAGTCTCGCCTGGGGGGCACTGAAGGGGCCTCCTCTCTCCCACTATTCTCTGCGCAGTCCTCTGATTGGCTGACGCCTGGTGTGCTCACTGCGCGCGCTCACGGCACACCTCTAAAGTATAAAAGGGCTGCTCCCGTCCGCGGCAGCCCGGCGAGTGCACGCTGTTTACGCTAAAGGCTTGGGGAAAACAAAAGGGGAGGAAACAGTTAACCCCTCCCTCGCCATAAAACTCAAAAGTCATGTCAAACAGTCACCAGGTAACCCTGAGTCCGGGGCCCTGGCAGCGTGTCCACTCGGGCTTAACTTCACCCCCTGTAGTTGCAATCCTGCAACTTCTGCTCTGGTTCGTCGCCTGGTTGCCAACTTGCAACCTGCCACTGTCGGCACTGCCGTGGTTGCAGCCCTGCAACTCCCAGCACCAGGCATCCCCGTCCCCAAAGTGTGCTTAATCTGCCATTAAGCACAAAAGTGCATGTTCCAGCACTTAGGTTTAAGTTGTTACAGCGTGTAAAAGCTGCTTGGTATTGCCATTTCAACATGTTCTTGTATTGTTTTTGCAATTGTTTTGTATTCCAAACAGCCTAAACCTCTGTAACTAGTTTTAAGTGTGCCTCGGTGTGCAATTGCTTTTGTACAGTGTGTGTACTGTCTGCGGCCTAATAAAGTATTACGTTACGTTGTGGCCAAAGCAGTGCGCTTTTGTTGCTAAGTTTAACCCCATCAAGAACAAGGTTTTACAAAATTTTCCTTGTTAAGTACAGCAAGCTTAAAACTTAAAAAGTAATCATAAAAATTGTAAATCAAAAAATGACGGTAATGGTACGTCGCAAGTATACTCATGCTGTAAAGGGTCATGTGAAAGAACAATAAACAATTTTAAAAGTAAAGCGGCAGCATCATTCAACGATCTGCTTTCGCTGCCCGTGCACGCCTCAGCGCTCTGTCAGCATGCCCGTGCAGTTCCTCTACGGGGATGCCCTCGCGGCTCCACCCCATCATGCCCTCATCCATTGCGTGGGCCAAGACTTGCTGATGCGGAAAGGCTTCGCCGACGCGGTTACGCGCCGCTATGGAGGACGTGAGGAGCTTCAGCGCCAGCAGCTCTGCATTGGCGACGTTGGCCTTCTCCGGAGACGTCACCGCGTTATTTTGGCCACGGTCACCAAGGCTCGGAGCTGTGACAAGCCTGATCCAGCAGATGGCTCTCGATCCTTGGAGAGCGCCCTCGACCTGTGTCTGCAGCTCAACGTGCCTGCGTTGTCGGGACCTCTCATCGGGGCGGGACTCGACGAGCTGCCTCTTCAGTTTGTGCAGAGGGAGGTGCAGCGTGTTTTCGGTGACTCCCCCATCTCAGTCACGCTGTGGTCGCAACCGGCCTCGCTGTGCCACTCTACAGTTCTCGCAGGAGACAGCAATTTCTTGCGAGTACTCGGAGTGCGTGGCGAGAAGGGCTGCCCGCAGTGGGGCCAGGATGGAGTGGGTCATTCGGAAGCTGCGCGGTGCACCGCCGGCAGCGCGCAAATTCATCAAAATTTGACTAATATTCATCGAAATTTGCCTGAAATTCATCGAAATTCGACTGAAATTCATCGAAATTCGACTGAAATTTATTGAAATTTGCCTTTTTTGTGGGATTTGTACACCGAAATTCATTGTGATTTCTTCCTGCACAAAATATTCTTAATTGGCTAAGCGATAGCGAAGTCTGTTACTCCATTGAGGTTGAACAGTTTTTCCTGTCTGTCTGTGTGTGTGTGTCCGCACTACTCCTCCTGAACGGCTCGGCCGATCTCGGGGAGATTTTCCACACTTTTTGGGCCTGTCCTTGGCTCGGCACACGCGAAATTTCACTATCTTAGCTCAACTGGTTCAGTTTTTATAGCCGAAAAACACCTAAAAAACGGCGAAAAATCGAGTTTTCTGCAGGCAGATCACTTCTGTCTTGAAGAAGGGGGGTCTGGGGGGCGGAACCCCCCAGCATGCGTCAAGTTAGAAGTAACCGACGATGGACAAGCCATTGCCTGCCGAAGGCAGGCTAGCGCCGCAGGCCAAGGTAGGTACGCCAGGCGGATTGGAGGAACAGGCAGCGAGACATCGCGAAGCCTGTTACGACAAGACGCGGTCTGGCGTAAGCCTACCTTGTTTAAATGTAAAACACATTTTGAAATGATTTTTTCTGACATCTGTCCTTTATCTTTCAAGGTATTTTATGTCCTGCCATTGCACGGTGCAGTTATTAAACAGGATATTTTCCTTCTGCAGAAGGAAGTAGCGACCTCTTGCCTGGGGACAGTTAAATCAAGTTCGTCAAGTGAGACAGACCATTTCGAGGAAACTATGTCTCCAAAGAAGAAGAATTTAAAAAAAGGAAGGCAAGAAAGTCAAACTCGGAGAGTGCGTCAGAGGACGTAAGTATTTTAAGACGCTCTAAAGCCATGTGTGAAAAGTGATTTTTTTTTACTGACCTACATTTTTGTCCACAGGCCGGCTCTGTCGTTCCTCGAGAACGTGAAAATGAAAATGAAGATCAATCTGACAATTTGAATGAAAATGAAGAAGAAACATGACATGGTGATGGTGCGGCCCAGGCACAAGAGGGGTCCAAAGAGAAAAAAGAAAACAAAGACAACGGTTTCCTCTAAAGAAAGGGCAGACAGCGTAAGTATTCTTGAGCTTTTTATTTCTGTGCGTTCAAGGCTCTATTCTCATACTTACGTTTTTTTGTTCTCAGTGGCGCTTGTGCTACCGCCACCAACCTCAAACGTCTGACAGAGCATGCCAGCTGTGCCCTGTCTACATCGACACCAAAAACCTTAAGAAGCACTTGAAGCAGTGGCACAAGGAGCTGAGCGAAAGAGAAATGAGCAAGAGTTCCGTTCTCTCCTCGGCTGTCTTGAGGGCTGGGCCAAGGGTCTTGAGGACTGCCGACCTGGAGGCAATCTTAGACGGAGATTTCGAGAATACAGTCGATGTCCTCCGCCAAAAGTGCGGAATCATAGTGGATGATTTTCCGGAGAACGAGGAGGAGGAGTCGATGACAATCTCAAGACCTGGACTTGTAAACAAAATGCTTCTGCTTAAAAGTGGATCACAAAGGAACTCAAATGTAACTCAATGGATCCCACATATCCTGAACTCAAAAATAGGGTTTTCTTAATGCAAGTACATGGTAAAGAAGTCGTATCTGCAAAATGTTGACATTTATATCAAGAAAACATTTAGTGTTTAAGAGATACGAATTTTCGTTAGTTGTGTAGAAATCACAAGGTGTTCGGCAGTGCAAGTTTCTGTTTTTTGACGATTATTTTCTTTAGGTGAAAAGGCTTCACTGGTAGCCAAGGAATGTGACAAACAGAGAAAATTCATACTCAAACGAATGTGACACACCGCACCGCTCTGTCACATTACTTCGGGTGTGACACGAAATCAGCAGGCAAACTGTCACATTAAAACGAATGTGACACATGGTACCCATTGACATACATCGTGTCACATCCAAACGAATGTGACACCCATATGCTGTCACGTTCGTTTGAATGTGACATGCCCTAATTGTCACATTCAATTGAACGTGACACGCCATAACCTGACTCTTATGGCGTGTCCGGGGCGTGTCACGTTCGTTTGAATGTGACAATTAGGGCATGTCACATCCAAACGAACGTGACAGCATATGGGTGTCACATTCGTTTGGATGTGACACGATGTATGTCAATGGGTACCATGTGTCACATTCGTTTTAATGTGACAGTTTGCCTGCTGATTTCGTGTCACACCCGAAGTAATGTGACAGAGCGGTGCGGTGTGTCACATTCGTTTGAGTATGAATTTTCTCTGTTTGTCACGTTCAATCTGACATCGTAGTTTTCACGTTCAAACGAATGTGATGTCACATTCGTTGGCTACCTGTGTTTGCTTACTGGCCTGGCATGTAAGATGCCTGGGCGGCTTGACCTTTGTGAGGGACAACTTAATGCTCCTCTTGTGACAGCGTTCACTGCTGAGCAAGATGGGATTCAAGCTGCCAATTCGATACCCCCATCCAGCTATCTACGCTCACTGTCTAAACTAGGGGTACGCGCCGTTGAGTGTGGGCGCGTAGTGTGGCTGAGCGATGCGAATTGACATAGTTGATGCACTTCGGACTTAGCTTGAGTAGACGAAATGTGCAACTCATGGGCTCAAATTAAGTGAAAAGAAAGTCTGGGGCATTTCGTTATAAGCAAACAAAGATCTGTTGGTATCAACGTCAAACTCAATTTAAAATTTTTGGACCAAAATCGGTCAAAATTTGGTAAAGCGTGAGTCTGGGAAAAATTTGGAAGTCATTTTTGAGTTAACTGCAGGAAACAATATAAGACTCGACTTGAAAATTTTGGTCCAAAATGACCTCATTTCGGATAAAAATATTAGTCTGGAGTGAAATTGGAAGTGCTTTTCGTTATCAGCACATCAAAAACTGCTGGAACCAATGTCAAACTCAATTTAAAAATTTTGGACTAAAATTGGTTAAAATTTGGTAACGTGTGAGAGTGAGAAAAATTTGGAAGTCATTTTCGAGTTCAGCACATTAAAAACTGAAGGAAACAATATAAAACTCGACTTGAAATTTTTGGTCCAAAATGATTTAATATGGGATGAAAATATAGGTCTGGTGTTAAAATGGAAGTGGTTTTCGTTATCAGCACTCAAAAAACTGCAAGAATCAATGTACAATTCAATTCTAAAAATTTGACCCAAAATCAGTCAAGTTTTGGGTCTGGGGACAATTTCGAAGTCAAAATTGAAGTCAGCGCAGTGAAAACCACAGGGAAGCGCATAAATCTCAACTTGGAAAGTTTCGCCCCAAATTGCATAGCTCTAGATGAAAGTGTAGGTTTGGCATTGAAGTAAATGTAGTTTTTGTGACTAGTACACTGAAATCTACAGACAACCATCGAGACTCAATTACTGTATACATATTCCTGTTTGTCTTCATGAAGCACCCTCTGTCGTCACCAATTCCCTGATGCCACACCAGTGCGAATCCTTCAGTCGAGTAATATTCAATGTTAATAATTCCTCCTTGCTATGTAGTTCGGTATGTTTGTAGTATCCAAAGGAAAAAGGGTAGAATAATCACACAGTTTTTAACAGCACATGGTGCATACCTTAACCTGTATTTTCTATCCCACTTCACGCAGCACAGCCTTTACACAGTTCCAGTCTACAGACAAGTGAACATCGGCACAGCCTTATGACAAAACACTGTTACCAGTAATACCAACTCCAACACACCTCCTTAACAGTGTTCGTAATAGTTTAACAAAAAAAATAAACTTTATAACATATCTATAACATATCAGTAGTATAAGCAACATTACAAATCACAAATTTGATGTAACAAGTTTTGAGCAGAAATACTTAAATTTATTAACAAGTAAGGGTTTAGTAAATATATCAGCAATGTTGTCCTTGGACGGACAGTGTGAGATTCTAAACATTCCACTTCGTAGAGCTTCACTAATGAAGTAGAATTTCACAAGTATGTGTTTAGTACCAGTACGCATTTGACCAGTCTTAATCAGTCTTAAGGCACAAGCGTTATCAATCTTGACACTAGCTGGAACTTGCTCACAAATCAATTCATAGAGGAAGGATTTTAGATACTGAAGATTTTTACAACATGTTGCCGCAGCAATGTACTCGGCTTCGCACACTGAGGTGGCAACTACATCCTGCTTCTTCGATAGCCACACGACAGGTCCACCTCCTACATAGATGACGTAGCCAGATGTACTCATCATTTTAAATTCTGGACCTGACCCAGCAAAGTCAGAGTCTGTATAACACACCACGCCAGGAGATGATGTGGATGGGAACAATAGTCCTAGATTTTTGGTTCCTTGAAGATAACGAAGTATTCTTTTGACATTCACCAGGTCTTCTCCTTTAGGATTGCCCCTGTAGCGGCTTACATAGTTGGTAGCGAAACTTATATCAGGTCTGGTTTTAGTTGAGAGGTACACCAGACAGCCAACTACTTCAGTATATGGGAAATTCCTTATTTCTTGAGATGAATACTGATGCTGAGAATACCCGTGTTTGGAGATCTCAAGAGGAGTTGGCATAGGGTTGCAATCTGCCATATCAAACCTTCTTAGTATCTCGTTGATGTATTTAGTTTGAGATAGGAATATGCCTTTACTGCTCCTTGATATTTGAATTCCCAGGTAGCTGGTTGGATTATGGTACACCTTCATTTAAAATTTTTTGGCTCAACGCATGGAAGAGACGACTCATAAGGTTTTCATCTTTGCCCATCAGAATACCATCATCCACATGAACTGCCAGAATGAGTTTACAGTCTTTTGTTCTGAAGATGCATTTATCCGTCTTCAATTGAATAAATTCGTTTTCCAGCAAGAAAGATGACAACTTGTGGTACCATCTTTGAGGTGCCTGACGTAGGCCGTAAAGTGCCTTTTGCAGAACACACACTTTTCCCGGATGATAGTAACCCTTTGGTACTTTCATAAGAACTTCTTCTTCCAGACTGCTATTTAAGAACGCAGTCTTCACATCAAAAGTCTTTATATGAAGATTGTTCTGAGCAGCCAGTGCAAACAGTGCTCTGAGATTAGTAGTATCCACCACAGGGCTATAAATTTCAGTGTCATCAAAGTCGTCATTTTGTTGGAAACCTCGAGCCACTAGTCTGGCCTTTGGATTCCCGTCTGACTTATATGTTAGAGCCCATTTCGATGTGATAACATTTTTACCAATGGCTTCTTTTTCATCCACGAGTCTCCATACTCCATTTCTAGTTAACGACTTCTTTCCTCTTCGATCGCAGCTTTCCATTTGGGATCATCAATGCACGACTCATAGGTCAGTTCTCCCTCAGTCAGATATGTCACGAAGTCTTCATACTTAGCAGGCTTTGTTATTCTGTGACGATCTCTTAGATGGTACATGTTGAGCAAATCTGTGTTATCATCCAGATTCTCATCCTCCTCATTGTTGCTAGCTACTTCAGACTCTTCTCCATAATTTTATTTTCTTCCTGGTTGCTGACTTCATCGGACTCTCTTTCATAATTTTCTCCATCACTCATAAATCCTTGTTCCTCATTTTCTTCATTCTCATCTTCATCGCCATGAGTGACATAGAACTGCTGGTTCTTAATCATGTTAGATGATTCAGCAGGGTGAGTGAGAAACTTGACATCTCTTGCCATGAATATCTTCCGTTTTTGTGCATCCCAAATCCTGTAGCTATTGAGTCCATAGCCCACAAAATATCCAACATGATTCCTCTTGTCTAGTTTCTTCAGATGGTTGAGTTCCTTAGCAGAAACAAGAGAACCAAAGAGTTTCATATTGCTCAAGTTCTGGGGCTCACCGAACCATAGCTCTGCAGGTAGTTTTTCCACTGTAGATGTAGGACTCCGGTTGATTATGTACACAGCACTCTGAACTGCTTCTCCCCACATTTCGCTTCCTAGATCAGAGTCAAAGAGCAGTGCTCTGGCTCGTTCAAGAATGAGGCGATTGAACCTTTCCGATTTTCCATTTAACTGTGGGCATCGTGGTACTGTATAGTCAATTATAATTCCTTGTTCTTTGCACCACTCTCTTAACTTTGTAGAACAATATTCACCACCATTGTCGCATCTGAGCATGTGCACAGGTAGTCCAATGAAGTTTGATGCTTGAGCTACATACTCTCTCAGACATTCAAACACTTCACTTTTCTGATGAATTATGTAGACAGTTCCATAGTGAGTAAAGTCACATAAGAACGTAACAAAATATTTCTTTCCATCATACGTTGTTGGATTAATTGGTCCTACCACATCACTGTGAATAATCTCTAGAGGCCTTTTTGCTCTTCTCCTTACTGAATTATGTGGCAATTTTGTCTGTTTTGCCTCCAAGCATACCAAGCAGTCATCCAGTCCACTTAGATCTTCAGTTAAAACCACTCCACTACTCATGTGTGGCAGTCTTCTTAAATTGTTGGATCCCAGATGACCCATGATCCTATGCCAGTAGTGATTTGCATTAGCACATAGGGCAAGTAATTCAGAGTCCAAATTTACTTGAAATAATCCACGATCGGTTTTGATGCCCTCCAGGACGACATTCTCAGGATCAATGGGTATGGAGGATTTTAATATCTTGACACCTGCGTTGTCAAAGTAGACTGAACCATTGTGGTTTGTAATCTTGCTTACTGAGAGAAGGTTTTTCCTTAAGTCTGGAACAAATTGCACATCAGTTAATTTCATATTCTCAGTTTCAACATCACCAACTCCATAAGTAGTCATAGATCTCCCTCGTCTATTAGCAGTTTGTACACATGAGTTCATTGGTACCATATTTTTCAATACCGCCTCACTTCCAGTCATGTGACTATTAGCCCCACTATCCACAATGAATGTTTTATCAATGTGACCTTCTAATTCACAACTGGCTAGACCAGCAATTCCAGGTTTACAAATCCCTGGTCTATCATGTACATCTGTAACAGGTTTACTATTCCCTTCGCTCACAGGTTTACGAATCCCTGGATCACTAACAGCAACAGGTTTACTATTCCCTTTGCTCTCAGGTTTACGAATCCCTGACAGATTCTCCTTGACAACAACAGGTTTACTATTCCCTGTGTTACTCACTTGTTTATCTGATGATGCAGCCATGAATGTTAGCTTATCATTCTTAGCCTTCTTGTTGGTGCCTTCATTATCATTCATCCAATGTGGTTTTCCGTTATGCTTCCTTTTGAAACCTTGTTGTGAAGTATCCTTGCCCTCACGTTCACTCTGCTCACGTTTCCATTTAAAATAGGCATGTCTATGATAACAATCCTTATTATGGTGGTTAGTAAAGCCACAAATGAAGCAAGGTGGAAACATATCCTTATTTTGGAAGAATGGCTGTTGTTGCTTTGACTCACTTGTTGAGGGTCTTTGCAGTTTATCTGAGTGTTTACCAGAGTTAGGTTTCCACTTCCTAGTTTGAGAATCTTGATCACAAAATCTTTGAATATGGCCAAACTTGTTGCACTTGTAACATTTGACCTCCCTCTTCTTCTTTGAGTATGTATTGAAAGCCACAGTATTAGTAGTCTCCTTGTCACTCTTCATTTTAGCCTCTTCGTTCTGTAATCTCATTATCAGCTCATCAAGAGATTTGTTGGTGGCACTGTCCCATGCTGACTGAAAATTGTCGTAGGTCTTCGGCAGACAATTCAGGATTTTAGTAATAATAATATCATCGTCTACCTCAGTCAATCCTCTAAGCTGGTGACAGGTGTTTTGTAGCAACGCTATGTTTTTTATCATAGACTTACTGCTGTCAAACTTAAAGTCGAACAGGGCTTTCATCAATGACAACTTTTGTCGATCAGAGCTTACTACAAACAGATTGGATAATTTTTCCATCATATCATTTGACGTTTCACATGTCAATACGTACTGCTTGATGTTCTGATCGATGGTGTTCATTATTAGCTTCTTGGCCTTAGCGTCAGACGTTTTCCATTTAGATTCACCTACAGGGGTAGTAGGTTTGGCTTCAGTCCCCTTTACCATGCTAGTTAGGCCCTGAGCTGCGAACAGGATGTCCAATTCCATTTTCCACAACTGATATGTGGAAGCATCCTTCAGCTTCACAATATTGCTCGTCTCATCCATCACAAGCTCGTGCAACTCTGTGCTATCTGACCTGGAACAGAAAATAATGTGCCTGTCACCACCTGTATTTGATATTTACCACAAGCGATGATCTGGGCCCATAACCTGTTAATAATTCCTCCTTGCTATGTAGTTCGGTATGTTTGTAGTATCCAAAGGAAAAAGGGTAGAATAATCACACAGTTTTTAACAGCACATGGTGCATACCTTAACCTGTATTTTCTATCCCACTTCACGCAGCACAGCCTTTACACAGTTCCAGTCTACAGACAAGTGAACATCGGCACAGCCTTATGACAAAACACTGTTACCAGTAATACCAACTCCAACATTCAATTGCCAGCATTGAATCGCTTAATTTGCTACTCGTATGCTTGGGTCACTATTCGATATATCTTTTTTCTAAACTAATGAATTCACAATTTTATAAGTAATATACAAGGTAGGTGTACGCCAGACCGTGTCTTGTCGTAACAGGCTTCGCGATGCTGCGCCAGTTTCGACAATCCACGCCTGGCGTAACACCTACCTTGGCCTGCGGCGCTAGCCTGCCATCGGTAGGCAATGGCTTGTCCATCGTCGGTTTCTTCCAGCTTGTTGCATGCTGGGGGGCTCCACCCCCTGACGCCCCTCAGATCACACGATCTTGACCCTTGAAACTTTTGAACTTGGCAAGGCTGGGGGCCCTGCCCCCCAGACCCCCCTTTCCTCAAGACAGAAGGCATCTGCCCGCAGACAACTCGATTTTTTGGGCCCTTTTTTAGGGTTTTTTCGGCTATAAAAACTGAACTAGATGAGCTAGGGTATTGAAATTTTGCGTGTGCCGAGCCAAGGACATACCCAAAAAGTGTGCAAAATCTCACCGAGATCGGCCGAGCCGTTCAGGAGGAGTAGTGCACACAGACACACAGACACACTGTGGCAAAAAGGTACGGAAAATTCTGTTAATTTTTTTGCCAGGATTCTCCGTAGCCCTCTTATCAATATTCTCCGTAGGTCTTACAGTTTTCCGAGGGCCGTACAATATTTCTGTAAGTCCGCACAGTCTTTCCGTAGGCCCGGGAAAGACTTTAGTCCTACGGAGATCACTGTAAGGTCTTACGGAGAATACTGTGCGGTCCTACGGAAAATACTGTAAGAGCCTAGGGAATTGATAAGGGGGTACGGAAAATTTCCCAAAAAGCTGTTTACAGAATTTTCTGTAGCTTTTTGCCACAGTGCAGACAGACAGACAGACAGACATGAAAAACTTTTCAACCCCACTGGAGTAACAGGCTTCGCTATCGCTCAGCCAATAAGAAACATTTTGTCATTCTTTCATTGTAAACCAGTCAATTAGACAATATGGATTGGAATATGTTATCACAGTTAATATTAAGAGACTCAGTTTAGGGTTGGCTGATCTGAACCAGTTGACGGAGACCAATTATTGCCAAATCCAGTGAATCGTCACATAGACTCCAATGCCAAGTCTACTTAAGGCGTAATGTACCAACATAATTTACCTTACTCATGTCTTAAGCTACTTTATCTTTAGCAACATTGGGCTTGAGTTCAGAGTAAATTGTGAAGAGAGTCAGCTTAAACCATAACCAATACTGAGTACCAGTTATTGAATGCAAACTTTAGTGAAGTTAAAGGAATCGTCTCATGAAATCCCATGATAAGTACTCACCGCTAAAAACCTGAGTCCCTGAGTCGTCGCATTGACCCTATTTATTGGCTGAGCGATAGCGAAGCCCGTTACTCCAGTGGGGTTGAAAAGTTTTGTCTGTCTGTTTGTCTGTCTGCGTGTGTGTGTGTGTGTGCACTACCGTCAACGGGGGTAACTTGGGACACCGGGGGTAACTTGGGACAGTCTGCCCTGTACAGCTTGTTGGTGCTGCCATTCAGCGACGGGGGTTCCTAGCGTCAAACTCGCGGCAGGGTTTTGTTTCAGAGGCCTCAGGGCACGCGCGGAAAGGTAGAAAAGGTGCATAACAACACAATTAGTATTTGAGAAACGGGAAACTACATAATAGGGTTTTTGACAAAATATGTCGAACATTGACAAGTTGACCCTAGTGCAAGCAGTGAAATGCAGATTTGGCCGATTAGTCTCTCTGGGTTGTTAGAACATACACAGACAGAAACGTTTGCAAAAGGGCGTTATTTATAATTTTCTCATCTTCGGTCCCGATTCAATTTATCAAAAACGAAATTTTTCGGGGTAACTTGGGACAGTCTTTTCCTCGTGTTCCAGCAGTCCTAGCCTCCGAAGAGTTGACCGACCCGGTCCCTGACATAACTTAAACTTCGGATTTTACGCTGATGATGGAAAGAGATGCCTTGCTCTGCAGTTTTGTCTTCTGCACTGAGAAAACCTTACAAACTATTTTGGGCCTTACAAAGAAAAGTAGTTTGTATAACAAAGTATTTTGAGCATACAAAGCTTACAAAGTAAATACTTCGTAATTTACGAACTATTTTTTTGTATAACAAGTATTTAGTTTGTATATGTATGTCAAATACTTCGTAAGGGTTTTAAAAGTGTGGAAACCCTATTTTGAAATCTTCAGAAAATGCCTGGAAAATACCAGTAGAAAAGAGAGTTCCCCGTAGAGCCCTAGATATAGTCCAATATCGGTCCTACAAGAGTTCCTAGGTGAATTTTTGGTCTACATGTTGTGACTTAAATTTATTACGTCCATTAACATCAATAGATGATGGGAACGTAGCTAATACCCACTGTCCCAAGTTACCCCCCGGGCATGGGGAAATTGGGACACCTTTCGAGACCGTTGGAAACGATGTAACGAGGCAAATGAACCAGACAAGCATGAAATCATGGGGAAAGGGTAAATTTTTAAAATAGTTTGGACAAAGGTCTGGGTTGAGAATCTTTCCTCTGGCGTCAAAAAACGTGAAAAAGTGTCCCAAATTACCCCCGTTGACGGTACTGGCATCACATTATGATTCTGGCAAGGAGAATCATCAGTGCAATGACTTGAGGTAGAGTCATCCAAATTTCCCCAACACGTTAAGCGGCTTTCACTGTAACTGTCTCTGCATGACCTTTCTGCATGTAGGGTAAAGGTTTCTGAGTCTCAATCATGACTTTTTGGTGAGCGATAGCGAAGCTGTTACTCCAGTGGGGTTGAAAAGTTTTCATGTCTGTCTGTCTGTCTGTGTGCACTACTCCTCCTGAACGGCTTAGCCGATCTCGGTGAGATTTTGCACACTTCTTTGGGTTTTCCTTTGGTCGGCACACGCGAAATTTCACCATCCCAGCTCTATGGTTCAGTTTTTTAGCCAAAAAAACCTAAAAAACGGCGAAAAATAGATCTTTTTGCAGAATGATCACTTCCGGCTGGGAAAGGGGGGCTGGGGGGGGGGGCCCCCGCTCGACAAGTTAAAAAGTGACAAGGGTCAAGATCGTGTTATTTTAGATAAAAAAAACCCCATTTAGAATGTAGGGGGGTCTGGGGGGCGGAGCCCCCACCATTTAACAAGTTAAAAAAAAACCGACAATGGACAAGCCATTGCCTGCCGCAGGCAGGCTAGCGCCGCAGGCCAAGGTAGGACGCCAGGCGTGGATTGGAGGAACAGGCAGCGAGACATCGCGAAGCCTGTTACGACAAAACGCGGTCTGGGTAAACCCACCTTGTTTTAAAGTTTTTACAATTTTTTAAGGTACGTTGATACTTTTGTGTCACAATTTTTTATTCT